>NC_092865.1:44536696-44559870 GCF_032062135.1 Pyxicephalus adspersus | reverse complement strand
GATATATACAGGTGTATAGGGAACAATCCCTACAGTGGGATATATACAGGTGTATAGGGAACAATCCCTACAGTGGGATATATACAGGTGTATAGAGAACAAATCCTACAGTGGGATATAAACGGGTGTATAGTGAACAACCCCTGCAGTGGTATATATACAGGTGTATAGGAAACAGTCCCTACAGTGAGATATATACAGGTGTATAGGGAACAATCCCTGCAGTGGGACATATGGAGGTGAATAGGGAACAATCCCTACAATAGAATATATACAGGTGTATAGGGAACAATCCCTACAGTGGGATATATACGGGTGTATAGGGAAAAATCCCTACAGCGGACAGTGTATGGGTATTTAGAAGGGTAAACACCGGTAGCTCACATTTTCAGGATGTTGATCTCATTTTTGGCCGCCTTGCGGACTTTGCGCCCATCTCTCTTCAGGAAACGTTTGCAGGTGTAGAGTTTTCCGGATGATTTGTCTTTGGCTCTGAAGACTTCGCAGAATTCCTCTCTGTGGGGTACAACAGTTGTCTGAGTGATGCCTTCTACCTCCTGCAATGGCCCCCCCTCCCCATCTTTTCCAGGTAATTGTATTAGCAGATCATTTCACTGCTGGGCTCCTCTTTGCTCATTTTCTGCTTCTTTTTATAACCAGCAGCGCATTCCCTGCCATGTTTTTCTATCATTCTGTGAATCATGTGACCATCCTTCTCCCTCTCCTTCTCTTCTATATCACAGCTTGTCATCTATCTGTCACTAGGAGTGCGCACACTTTACAGTTTCTCATGTGATGAATTGTAGGATTTATTTGTTTTCTCTCCTGACAGATATACCCTGGGACTAGGAAACCTTAAAGGAGATAAGAACGGAAGATCCCTACGAATGACCAGAATCTTACAATCAATTGATTTGGACAATATGGTCCCACAGAGGAGCCGCTTTGTAATTTCAAATCATACTCACGTCTTGATGAGCTGGCCCAAATCATATTTGTCGCTGACTTCTGTGGGTTGATTGTAATCCTTTTTGTCACCTAACGTTACACATCCAAACGGCATTGCCCGCCTGCAGGGAAAGAGGACATTGTAAATGATACAGCCGAGGGGCCCCAGATAATAAGAATCGCTTACATTGTTATCAGACTCAGGAATATCGGCAAAAAGCTCCCAGTGCACACACAATAGGGAATTTACTAAAGGAGTCAGGAAAAATGACCGACCAATCCGAGTCAACATTTATACAAAACTGTCCATGTGATTTTCTTCTATCTTAACAATATAACCAATATAATATAAACCTGCGCAGTTCGGCCCTGAACACAGAGATAACGAGCATATCAGAAAAGAAGACAATACACAGAGGATTTTTCTTGGTTCAAAGTTTTCTGTGACGTTCTATAAACACATGAGTTAAAATAATCCCTGCTCTCCGCAAATGTGTTATATAGGATGTGGAGGGTGGGGGGAGATCTCTCCATTTATTATATTGCTTCTTTATATAGCTCCAACTGCTATTGCCATGGATTTCAGAATTACAAATCGTTCCCAGCCTGCAACACAGCTTACAATCTAATCCCCCTCTCTGAGACAAACATAGTGACAAACGTGCACTCACCCTTCTTTCCTTCCCTTTCTTTCTTCCTTCCCCCACCGTTTCCTTTTCTCACACTTTTCTCTGCTCCTCTCCTGTCCCTGCCTTTCCCTCCCTCTCTCTTTACTGGTCCTTCCTTCTCCACCACCCTCGTGCAAACTCTCATCATCTCCTATTATTATTATGATTATTATTATTAATATACTGTATTGATAAAACACAATGTACAATAGGATTTGTAAATAACAAATACAATGACACAGGAGGAGGAGAGGACCCTGCCCTAAAGAGCTTACAATTCTTTTTATTTCTCTCTTATCTCCTCACTCTCTTTCCTTTCTTGATTTCCTCTCTTCCTCACCTCTTTCTCTCTGTTTTTCTCTATTCTTTCTTCTCTCCCCATTTTATTTCCTTTATCTCCTTCTCATCATTTGTAGACATCACTTTTCTTTTTACTTCTTTTTTTCTCACCCCTCTATTTTTCCTCTCTCCCATCTTTTCTTCCATACCCCCTTCACTGTCTCCCCCTTTCCTTTTTTTACCTCCCTGTCTCTTCTCATTTCTTGTTCCTCTTTTATCTCGCTTTCCCCTTCTTCCCCCTCTATTATCTCTCCCTTCTTTCTTTCTCTCTCATCAGTTTCTTAACTTATCTTTATCTCTCTTTTCCCCTCTACTTCTTCATCTCCTCTTCCTTTTTCTATCATTTTTTTCTATCTCTTCCTATTTATGTCTTCCTTTTCCTATTTCCACCTCTCTCTTTCCTTCAGGGTCCCTCTCTTCTTCCTCTCTCTTTTTCTTCTTCTCTCTGTTCTCTTCTCTTTTCATCGATCTCTCTCTTCTCTCCCCATTTTCTCCTCTTACTCTCTATTTACTTCCAAATCTTTCTCTCCACCTCTTTCTCATCTTTCTTTTTTTTCCCTCTTATTGCTTTCGCCTCTCCTCTTTCTATCTCTCTCACTCTTTTCTTTCCCCCCTCTTTTTCTCATTTCTCCTCTCCCTTCATTATCACCTTCTCTCTTCCTCTTTACATTCTCTCTTTCTCCCTTTGTCTCCCTCTCTCTCATCTTTCTTTTTCTCCCTCTCTCTCCTCACCTCTCCTTCCATCTCTCTCTCCTCTCCTCTTCCCATCTCTCCCTTTCATATCTCTCCCCTCTCCTCTTCCCACCTCTCCCTTCATCTCTCTCCCCTCTCCTTTTCCTACCTCTCCCTTCATCTCTCCCCCCTCTCCTCTTCCCACCTCTCCTTCCATCCCTCTCTCCTCTCTCCTCTTCCTACCTCTCCCTTCATCTCTCTCCTCTCCTCTTCCCACATCTCCTTCCATCCCTCCCTCCTCTCTCCCCTCTCCTCTTCCCACCTCTCCCTTCATCTCTCTCCCCTCTCTTCTTCCCACCTCTCCTTCCATCCCTCTCTCCTCTTCCTACCTCTCCCTTGATCTCTCTCCTCTCCTCTTCCCACCTCCCTTTCCATCCCTCTCTCCTCTCTCCCCTCTCCTCTTCCCACCTCCCCTTCCATCCCTCCCTCCTCTCTCCCCTCTCTTCTTTCCACCTCTCCCTTCATCTCTCTCCACTCTCTTCTTCCCACCTCTCTTTCCATCCCTCTCTCTCCCTTGATCTCTCTCCTCTCCTCTTCCCACCTCCCCTTCCATCCCTCTCTCCTCTCTCCCCTCTCCTCTTCCCACCTCCCCTTCCATCCCTCTCTCCCCTCTCCTCTTCCCACCTCTCCCTTCATCTCTCTCCCCTCTCCTCTTCCCACCTCTCCTTCCATCCCTCTCTCTTCTCTCCTCTTCCTACCTCTCCCTTCATCTCTCTCCTCTCCTCTTCCCACCTCTCCTTCCATCCCTCTCTCCTCTCTCCCCTCTCCTCTTCGCACCTCTCCCCCTCTCCTGTGCTGTATACAGGTAGTAGAATTCTTCTCTTCCTTATAGAGTGGCATTCATGGAGTGCACTGTGTATATGTCTGTGTAAGCTTTTTGTAGTTCCCCCAGGATGGGGGCTCGGTGCACCCGCAGAGCGATGCGTAGTGACAGCACACAGGGGCTGTGCGCTCACTGACCTGGAAATGGAGCACTTAGGGGAAGACAAGCTTCATCTACCTCAGGATTTACACAGACTTCACATGCCAACTGCTGGCTGCACCCACCGCAGAGCCTCTATGATGTCATCCATATAAGGCTGACCCTCGGACCTCAGCAAGAGCTGGGACCCCCTACAGCAGGTCAAGGTGTCCCCATCATCAATTCCAGACAAAAAGTCCCAGTGTCACCAAGATGAAGGGGTTGAGGAGGTTGCCTGAAGGCCCCCGAGGGCCACAGACACAGTGCAGTATCTTCTTTTTTAACAACACAAATGCCCCATCACTATTACAAGATACCCCCATGAAAATCCGGGGACACCAAGAACACAGTGCCATATAACCCAGTGTCGCTTTATATATAGAATACTGAACCAGCACTGGTTCCTCCTCCGCACACTGTTACCTTATATACCGGTTACTGATTCAGTACTGCTTCCTTCTTATCTGACCATACACACACCTTCACCTATATAAAGGTTACTGAACCAGCACGGCTTCCTCCTCCACACTTTGTTACCTTATATACAGAATATTGATCTAGCACTACTTCCTCCTTCTTTTTCAGGCGATACACACTGTCACCTGTATACAGATTACTGAACCAGTGCTGCTTCCTCCTCCACCATCAGAGAAGAGACCTGGCCTGAGCTCAGCCTACAGGGAAAATGCTGAGCACCACACACACGCTTCCCTCCATACATGCGGTTGTTGTTTTTAGTGTTTTCCCTGTAGGCTTCCTTCTCTGCCATCTTGTTATCTCTGCAGCTTTATTCTCCATTCCCAGTGTCCCAAATGTTCGGCTCTCAGGCTGCACAAAGCATATTTTTTGCTGTGTAATCTGCCAGCTCGCTCATCTGACATCTTGTTGGCGCATTACAACATGTAAGAACATTTGTTACATTTCACATGCTACATTTCCTCCATTCCTCCCTCATGCAACAATGGCAGAGTCAGACATGGAATGGGATATAATTCACAAAGCTTTCACACCATGAGAGGAATTTGAGCAGCTGAATACACTGATAAAATACAAAAGTGTTTTACCTGTCCATCCAGTGCTCAGATTTACAAATCTCTGCTTTATAGTGCAATCTGACAAGCTAGGGGGACCTAATCTTTATCTGCTGCAGTTTCAGCTTCACTTACAGCTCTCATTCCCACCTTGAGGGAGAAAAAGCAGCAATCGGATTCCCTCATCTTTCTGTAACCACTCTTTCCTCCTATCGGAATTCTCCATGCACTTCAGTGCACTTGATTGGCTTGTTGTGCTGCTTTTTTCTCTCTCAATCTCAGTTGTACTGGGACTAGAGTACAATGTGCTTATACTTTCTTGTATGTATTTGTCTCTTATATCTGCATGGAGTTTTACATAAAGAATAGTCACATGAATAAAATAAGAATCCTCATCAGTGTGTTAAAGTTTTGTGAAGCCCCCAGCAGCCAATTCTTGATTTATTTCTCGATTGTCTGCGCAGCCTTTTCGGAGAGACGACCCGCCGAGGGGAGCGCGTCGGAGGATGAGTTCATCAAAGAGCTCTTTTTTACCTTTGGTAAAACGTGAGCGCGCGGTCACGTGAATTCTACTCGGGTCATATTTTATTCATTGCGGCCGTCCTCTCATCTCCCCACATTCTTTGTCTTGCTCATCTTTTTTTTCAGTCGTCTTTGAGCTCCAGAGGGGAGCCTGATGCAATGATGTATATTTTTAATGCCGCCGCGTTACGTGTGTTGAGTATTCGTCTTTTACTTATTAATGACCTACAAAATAATTGATCTGCGGCGAGTGATAAAGAAACAGCAATATATACATGAAAAGGAATGCGCGAAAGATCAGGCGAATAATTTGCCAATCGGAGGAGTTGAAGCTCAGATAATGCGGATTTGATGTCTCCGCCATCATTAGCGGTAACGTCCGGTGTCAGGTCGCTGTCACACGGCCGCAGTAATAGATTGGCAGGAACGACTTTTGAAGCCTCGGCTGTCCTCATGAACGACGCTTTACATTCATTTCCTTCTGTTGGATTCCAGGCTCACCCAGCACAAAATGTTCACCACCACCAGTTCATCAATCCGATCTTTTCTCTTCATTAGGTCCATGGTCATGTGGGAGCTTTGCTTGTCTTTCCACAATGGATTGATGATGCCGGATTTACGAAGGTCCTTGTGGCCTTGACAGCTTTTCCCTGACCTCGGATTTAAAGTGAACCTGTCTTTAGATTTACTCTTTCAAGCTCAGTAATGTATTCATGTAATCATTATCTCTCACTGAGATCACAGTATAATGAGCAGCAATTTTTAGATCACATATCCACCTCTTATTGTGTGCTAATTCCACCACCCGCTAGATTGTAAGCTCTTTGGGGCAGGGTCCTCTCCTCCTTCTGTGTCGCTGTCTGTATCTGTCTGTCAACCCCTATTTATTGTACAGTGCTGCGTAATATGTTTGCGCTATATAAATACTGTTTATTATTATTAATAATAATAATAATAATAATAATAATATCAGTAATAATTTTAATATTATGTGGAAGGTCCTTATTAGGTCGCTTCCTGTTATAAGGTGACAACGCTCTGTCCCTGTCTCCCAATTATTCTCACATAATATTATACAGGCACCAAGTGGAGGCCATTTAAACACATGTGGTGCAGTGTTGTCACCGTACGGAAACGCCCTGAGAAATTTTCCTTTATATGGGGACGTTGGCTGGGCTGTTCTTGCCTCTGATTGGCTGATAGCAGCCCCATACCCGTTGGGACTATTATAACGCACAGAACTGATGACCGTGGACACCTCTGTCACGGAAGGCGGGTGAAACCTCTCAATAACATCCGTTACAGAAACAATTAGGGGGAAAATTCATTCTCATTGATCTCTTCTTTTGTCCCAGTCAGCAGAGGCTGTGAAATTGATGGAGAGACGTTGGATTCACTGATAGCTGCGCTCTTCATTTGTTCCGCTATAAGTAGCTGCAAGTTCAGCGCTCTATAAGAGCGATGCTTCCAGCCGCAGTTTAATAATCCTTCCCAACATAAACGCCATTCAATACAAAAGCGCCATGAATTATAAATGAATTTACCGCTCTAATAATGGCGTATTGTGCGCAGATCACAGAACTAATGAGCAGAGTGATGCAAAGTACCAAGAAATAAGTTCACCCTGCTTGATGAATGGGCCCCAAAGTTAGAACATTTACATGAGACAAAGTCACAATTCAACCCAATAAACACAACGCTAAAGAGAACCTGTAATAGAAAAAACATGGAGCCACCATTACACCATTCCTGTGCAGAACAAGCATGCAGCATTGTAAAGTAGATGAACACCCAACTGGAGTGCATGCGGACAGGAAGTGGCGGCAAAAAGCTGCAAGAGATCGGTAAACCTGGGATAATCAAAAGGAAACAAGAATTGAATTTAAAAAAAAAAAGGAGCTTGTGATACACAAAGCAAATGGAATGTTAAAGGGTTCACATCTATTTTAAATCTGTTTAATATGATTATATTTTCATTCCCAGGTTCATTCACAGCCAGACGGTGCTCAGGAAGAGAATTCTATCAGATGCAATGGGGTTGATTTACTAAAGGAATATTGCCTGTTCACATAGCAAAGGGAATTATCACCTTGTAAGTGATTTTTCTCTATGTGAATAAGGTGAAGCTCTGCTGACGTCAGCAATCCAATTATGTACAAGAAATCAAGATTTTCTTGCACCTTTCTACAGGTTTATGATGATTTCCTTCCTTTCCTTGTGATTTGGTATTCTTTAAAAAGTAAGCTATAGAAGCACTATGTTCACTTAGCTAAGAGAATTTTTACATTGCACTGTGATAATTCACCTTGGTAGGTGAACAGCCAATATTCCTTTAGTAAATCAGCCCCATTGCATCCATGCAGCTATTACATGCATCGAGTCGCATGGCATTTACTGGGTGTCACATCTGTCACAATCTAATTGCAAATCCAAAACCCTAAATTAATCAGAAATAAAATGTGGTGAGCAATGAGGATACTCAGAGAGGCCAATTTACTAAGATATGTGTGATGCTGATCCCAAAAACAAAAGAATCGGCTTTAACCTTTAAACAAAGCATGGAATCTGATTGGTTGTCGCAGCTCCTATTTTTAGCATCTTACCGATTCCCATGAAGGAGGGACCTTGTGTGACCCTAGAACATCACCCAATATATCTGTGACTTCCAAGTCTCTTTATTTACCATCTGAAACCCCATCCATGGTGTGTTGGTGACTGCTGGGCAATGATCTGATACTAGCCGGCATCATCCATCCCCTCATTATAAGTAATTAGGATTTTTAGATATAGAGTGTGGTTAAAACTCTGAAATTGAGAAACAGATCAGTAGAAGGGTGATGTCTGAACAAGATGGTGCCATCTTTGCAGAGGTAAAGGCTGATACTGCATTGTCAGGGTGAGTATTGCAGCCTCTGTAAGGGGTAGAAATACCTGGAAGTGTCACACTGACACATTACGCAGTATACTGCACTGACCATAAATAATACATGAGATGACAGGTTCACTTGTGATACTAAGAGGAACTGAAGCTAAGCTCTTTCGGAGGATCTGATTGGTGCACATTGGCCTCTCGTGGCTGCATGAGGACATCTTCGGTATTTTTGGATACAACGTTTCCATAATAAGTTTAGAAATGTTCATACATTTGCAAGTATAATATGACAATTAGTTGTTCAGTTACCGGCTGGTGCAATGAAATATATTGAGGCCCTGAGGCAAAACTCATGGAAGCCTCCGAATCTTTTAGTCCTTGCTGACAACGAGAAGTGGGGTCACCTGTCTTCAATAATACCAATTCTGACGCTGCGTGTCACTAATGGGGGTCGCCATGTGACTGGGATTTGGGTCACACCTCTTCCAGCAATTCTCAATTTATAAATAATCCCATTTCACTTTTCACACCCATCCCAATTACAATGACAGCTCGAGGGGCAGATAAGGAAAGACAGCATGAGATTTACCCCAACAACCCCAGACAAATCACAGGGCTTTATTTACTAAATATGTCTACAGCAGGTGGATTCCAGCAGAATAAACCAGAGAGACAAAGCAAAAGTCAGAGGGGTTGGAGAAGAAATATGGAGACTTCTCTCACCACTTCATATTGTGTGACAGCTACAGCCAGGGATGAATTATAGACGGGGTGACTCCACCTATAACAAGTATTCTGTCTTATATTGTCTGACTTTTTTCTAGGCATGGACCCCACAGTGCCAGTGAAGATGTCACATGGTATCCAGCACCAAGACGTTATCTGTAAATGATAAGTTGGTGCCTCATAGAGCAGACTTGTTTGTTCAGCATATTGCACAGATTCTTGATTGGTTTGGTATATGAGGAATTTGGAGTTTAAGTCAACATCTTCATCTCTTGTCATGTTCCTCAAATAATTCCTGGTCAAATTTGCAGCATTGGCAGTGCACACTATTGAGCTAAATAAGGGCACTGCCATCAGGGAATACTACCAATATCAGAAAATACCACCACCATCAGACAATACTACCGCCATGAAAAAATACCACCGCCATCAGGGAATACCACAGCCATCAGGAAACATCACCACCATCAGAGAATACCACAGCGATTAGGACATACCACCATCATCAGGACATACCACCATCATCAGAGAACACCACCGAAATCAGAGAATACCACCACCATCAGAGAATGCACTGCCATGAGAAAATACCACCGGCATCAGGGAATACCACTGCCATCAGAGAATGCCACCGCCATTGGAGAATACCACTGCCATCGGAGAAAACCAATACCATGAGAAAATACCACTGCCATCAGAGAATACCACCACCATCACAGAATACCACCGCCATCAAAGAATACCACCACTATAAGAAAATACCATCACCATCAGGAAATACTACCACTATCAGAAAATACCACTGCCATCAGGAAACATCTCCATCATCAAAGAATACCGCAGCCATAAGAGGATACCACTGCCATCAGAGAATACCACCGCCATCAGGAAATGCCATCACCATCAGTGAATACCACCACTAGTAGAGAATATCCCCGCCATCAGAGAATACCACCACTAATAGAGAAGACACCACCTTCAGAGAATACCACTGCTATGAGAGAATACCATTGTCATAAGGGAACATCACCGCCATGAAGGGGTGTATGGGGTCTGCAATAATCTTTAGATAGGTGATATTGATCCAAGGTATCCTAGTAAAGTGTTATCCATGGCATCGCACTGCCTCCACTGTTCCGACTTCTTCCCACAATGCATCCTGTTGCCGTCTCTTCCCCAGTCTCACACCCGCCTGACCCTTCAGGTGGACCTCTCATCTAATATATTTTGCCTATAATAAAAGACGTATAAACATTCACTTAGGGTGAATCATTCCCTGTAATAAACACATGCATCAGTCCCATGCACCGCATGTCTGGTGGTTCTCACGTTCACAACTTTATTCATTTGTGCCTATAGCGTTATTGATCGTTGGTTACAATCATATTGATAGCACAGTTATATCTGACTGTCCAGCTGGAGGAGATCGGTAAATACTGAGATAAAATATTCCCCCAGTGGGTGAATAAAGAGAGCAGCCATGACACACAATGATGCCTTGATTAACCACAGTGCTAAGTGATGTGCATTGTCCGGGTGTTTGAGGTGCACACAAAGCACACAGAGCACAAAGTTCTCTTTATTGCTCGTCACCTTGATTCACTCTTTAGTAAATCTGGGCTCATATGACACGTCGGTCTATCTGACATGACAGACTGGCAGATGTCTCCTGTCTGGTGATTGACAGATTGATGCCAAGCTCCGGTGCTGCAATCTGCACCCTTTGTAGGTACGTAGTGAAACAGATGGAGGGTCTTTAGGAAGAGCTGTGCGGTTCCATAATGAATTCCAGGAACAGAAAGCCGCGGGCCGCTCCCTACCTCCACCCCACCTGACTCCCATGCCACCATTACCTGTGACCTGAATTCTGCTTGTCAGTCACAAACTGGGGCAGGAAAATTCTACACTCGTGTTGTTACCACTTGCCCAGGACCCAGTCACAGAGCCCAAATGTCACCATCATCACCCATAAGAGGACCTATGAGGAAACAAAATTACACCTGCCACAACCCAAAATTACAAATAATAGAAAAAGGAAGGAGGGGGGACTGTAAAGGCAGTATATATATATATATATATATATACACACAAACATAATTATGTTGCCGAGGAACTAACAGTTGTAAAATTCAGCAATACCAGTAACATTGACATTTTTTATTTATGAATATTAAAAACAAGCGTTAACACAGAAAGCCATGCAAACTAAATGTGCATGAATCATTCCCTATGTGTTTTGTGGATCTAACTAACTAACTTACTGGATGGACAGACATACAACCATGTGACTGACACATTGGGGTTGGGAAAAGGTTTGGAGCTGCTTGGATGGCCAAGGAGAGGTTGGAAATTTTCAGTAAATTCCCTCGTGTGTGATATTGTCTGTAAAAAAAATTGGAGTTGGTAATTTCCTGTCCAGAATCATGACAGGGTCACCGCTGCTGTCCAGTTTTTGGGTCAGCACACAGAGGACTGCGAATCAGGAGATGCAGCATTAATATTCTTCGTTCGGGAATCTTCACCCTTCGATATAAAACAATGTGACAGAGTGCCCTTTACACGCAGAGCACATTGCAGTTTGCCCTGGAGTGACAAACTGGCTGCATCCAACACTTCCCCTCCTGAAATACATTCAGTGTAAATCCGCAGAGATGTGCAGTGCTCAGGGGAGGACAATGATGGAGAATCTGCCACTGACCACACACTATGCAATCTGATTGTACAATCTCCTTTAGATTTACCTAAACCATCATACGTTACATGACGACAAACATCCAATCTACCATTTGCATCAGATCTTATATTATATGGCTTAGATTGTACAATAACATTGTATGGTGAAGGGTCGGCTTACTTCTGTAACATTGTGGTCATTCTGCGGCTCTGTGATGTCACTGTGACAAAATTCGGGGTCAGAGGACTGTTGGTCTGTCCAGCCTTGGCTGGGGGTGGTTTCAACGTAGTTTGGCATTGCCAGAAAATCTGCTTGGAATTCAGCTTGCCCAGAATTTGGTGAAATCTGTGGAATGTCTGTGGACACTTCCGGGTAGGTATATCTATTCAAGTGTATTTAGGGGGGGGATATGATGAAATATTGTCTATATTAGAGGATGAATACATCAAACAAAACACAGACATACATTGTACATGTATAACACGGAGAACATACACATCATACATATATAACATGTAAGATGTACACATCATACAACATACATACATTTACATACAATGTAAATATGAAACGTGGGGCTCATGTTGTGAGTAAAGAACATAAGGGACGTATACAACATACAACACAGACATACATTGTACATGTGGAACATCTGCTTCCTGCAGTGTGCATGTAACATAGGAGACATATACATCATACATATATAATACACAATATGTACACATCATACAACAAACATCACAGACATACATTATACATGTATAACACAGAGGACATACACAACATAGACATACACTGTACATATGGAACATCGGGCTCATGTTGTGTGTATAGAACATAAGGGAGGTATACAACATACAACATAGACATACATGTGGAACATCTGCTTCCTGCAGTATGCATGTAATTTAGAGGAATTATATATATCATACATATATAATATACAAGATGTACAACATACAACAAAGACATACATCATACAAGTGGAACATTGAGCTTCTGTAGTGTCTATAGAACATCGAAGACGTATAAATCATATATATATAACATGGTGGATGTACACATGCAACATTGGCCCCTGAAGTGTATATACAGTAACATACAGAGCACATACATTGTACATATTTAGCACAGAGGATGTACAGATCATACACCGTACAACACAGACATACATTGTACATATAAAAAACAGAGGATGTAATTATTGTTTAGGTGGGGAAAAGAGAAAAGAAATCTCATTGATTAGTTTAAAAGAAAAAGATGTTTTTAGAGTCTCAGTTTTCTGCCAAAATCCCAATATTTTACTTGTTATTTATCCATATCACACACAGGATGTACACGCTGTACAACATACAACACAGACATACATCATACATACAGAATATTGGCCTCCCGTGGTGTAAATACATTCTACATATAGAAAATATAGAGGAGACCTAAACACTGTACATACATAGCACATACAGGATATACACATTGTACATCGGCCCCTGCGGTGTGTCAATAACATAGATCATACAAATATAACATGGAATACATATATACTGTACATATAGAACATTGAGAATGTATACACTGTACAAGCAGAACATCAGCCCCATGTGGTGTGGTCATGTGACCGTCCCCTCCAGGTGCACATACAGGTCAGGTGTGCATTCTCTACATACAGATCACGTGTGCATTGTGGGCGTGCTGACATTGTACAGTGAGTCATGCAGTAAACATGGCGGCTCAGGTACATGCGGAGGATGAAATGCATTTAACTTTATAGTGGGGTTAAATCTAGGTGTTTCTATGGTAACCCCATCCACAGCCACTGCCGCACTATTCTCGCATCATTGTCATGTGTCTGATACCAAGACATGGGGTACAGAGAGTATAGGG
This sequence comes from Pyxicephalus adspersus, assembly GCF_032062135.1. Lineage (NCBI taxonomy): Eukaryota > Metazoa > Chordata > Amphibia > Anura > Pyxicephalidae > Pyxicephalus > Pyxicephalus adspersus. The sequence continues at coordinate 44,546,513 of NC_092865.1, read as the reverse complement.
GACATCAGGAAAAGGGGACAAGAGGGAAAGAGGGGAGCAGGAGATGGAGGGAGGGGGAGCCGGAGATAAAAAGTAGGGACAGGACATAAAGAGAGCGGGGATGGATGTGGGAGAGATGGGGGGGGACAAGAGATGGACAGGGAGGGACAGGAGATGGAGAGTTGGGGAACAGGACAGGAGATGACGAGGGGGGAGGGGACAGGAGATAGAGTGAGCCGGAGATAAAAAGTAGGGACAGGACATAAAGGGAGAGAGGGAGGACAGGGGATAGAGAGAGGATGGACAGGAGATGGAGAGAGGGGGGACAGGAGATGGGAAAGGGGGAACAGGGGATAAAGAGAGGGGGACAGAAGATGGGAGAGAGGGGGAACAGGAGATGGGAGCGAGGAGGGGACAGGAGATAAGAGAGAGGCAGCAGGAGATGGAAAGAGAGGGGACAGGAGATGAAAGAGAGGGAGGGGACAGGAAATGGGAGATATGGGGACAGGATATGGAGAGAGGAAGGACAGGAGATGGGAGAGAGGAGGGACAGGATATGGAGAGAGGAAGGACAGGAGATGGAGAGAGGAGGGACAAGAGATGGAGAGAGGGAGGACAGGAGATGGAAGGGGACAGGGGATGAAGAGAGGGGGACAGGAGATGGCAGAGAGGGAGAACAGGGGATGGAGAGAGGATGGAGAGGAGATGGAGAGAGGGGGGAACTGGAGATGGGTAAGGGGAAACAGGGGATAAGGAGAGGGGGACAGGAGATGGGAGAGAAGAAGGGACAGGAGATAAGAGAGAGGGGGCAGGAGATGGAGAGAGGGGGCAGGAGATGGAAAGAGGGGGGACAGGAAATGGGAGATATGGGGACAGGAGGATGGAGAGAGGGAGACAGGAGATGGGAGAGAGGGGGGACAGGGGATGGGAGAGAGAGGGAACAGGAGATAGAGAGAGGGAGGACAGGATATGGAGAGAGTGGGACAAGAGATGGGGACACAGAGGACATGAGATGGAGAGAGGGGGACAGGAGATGAAGGGAGGGGAACAGGAGATAGAAGAGAGAGGGAGCAGAAGATGGGAGAGAGGGAGGACAGGAGATGGAGAGAGTGGAGACTCCATTCTCCATTCTGGAAGGGGGGATAATGATGTCAGGGCCTACAGGCCTCCTACCCATAATTAGGGTGAATTTGGGCAGCACATGAGGTCTGTTGGCAACTTATATTCTACTGCAAAAAAAATTACCCCAAACACCGTGAAGCAGAAAACATTCACTCAGAAATCCCAACACACTCATGTGCCCATCCATATTGATTTATACTGATTGATAACAATTCAGCGTATACCATAATCCCCAAATTAGAAATCCTCTGCTATGAAAATCTGACAATCGTATTGAAAGGTGTGTGGCCCCCGATGAAGCCGCCATAGTTCTGCGTTGTGTGTCGGTTTCCTGGGGCCGCCTGCCAGCCATTCTCTGATAGCGGAGTGTAAATTATTATTTCTGTCTCTGCGATGAGCAGAATAAACAAAGATTTGGCTTCTGTTTCTCCTCTGCAGGATTTGCCCCCAGGCCGCCCCTTGGTAAGGCAATACTGGGGTAAAATTGTCTTATTGCTGAGTGTCGGCTCCTAATACAGAACTGAAAGATTACAGCTCAGCTACCTCCATATTAGGCAGGACCTTAAGGAAGGCAGCAGAACAACATTTTCTCTGGACTGGAAGGCAGAACGGTCATGGAACTGGAATCTCACCCCAGAACAACCTAAATAAATCTGGATCACCGCTTAGACTTTAGAATTCTCCCCATAGAATAAAATGATCTCAGATCTTTTAACTATTTCTGATTTTGGGAATTTGTTGGGAAATATAAAGCGTGATATTTGTATGTTCATCACACACCTGGGAATAAAATATAGATGGGGATCACTAAAGAATGATCTCTATTTCAAATTGTTTCTTAAAGTCTTACTGTCTGCAAAGACAAATAATCTCAGATGCCGCCTTTTATCATTATAAACTCTTCCTGGGTCTTAAGTTACCAACTTTGCCTAGGCTGAGACGACGTCATCAGTCTACTGCAGGCTGGAGGAAGCATTTCCTAAGTCTCCTCCCCCTACTGATCAGACTACAACTTTGTAACAAGCACAGGAAAGCTGATGGAGACATTGTGTGTAGGTGGGGTGATGGGGGGGGGTGATCTCTGGGAGAGATAAGAAACACCTGAGGGGGTCACACACACACATAACTGAACATACATAAACATGAAAAAATAAATTCAATTCTAAATCTAGATGGCCGCACACACTGCTAGAGGATTGTACAATCTCTATAAACTATATATGGTGTGACGATCCCTCTTATTTTCTACAAACTATATGGACTGTTGAGGCAGATCTCACATTTTATTTTTGTGGTAAATAGTAAAAAGAGATTTTGCTCCTTAATAAAACATATCTGACCTCCATCACAATTTATTGTATGATAATGGGCAGGGCTACGCAAATCATCCATAAATCAATAATTAAAATGGTCTGCGGTCTCAGATGTCCCCCCCCTCAGTGACTTGTGCCATCCAATGATTGAATTCCGCTGTGTCATTAGCGCCAATCAGATGACGGTCACACAACTTTATTTACGTCACTCGGTTTGAACAGCGCAACCTTCTGATGTGCGCTCTGTACACGTAACATTCAAATTCCAGATGCATCTCCCATGTAATAAAGAATTTCTGCAGAGCTCAGACCTTGACTCCTCCAGCTCACAATCACAATATAATATTCTTCCTGAAGGGATCCAATCTGCCCGCGCTCACCGCATTCTGTATGAGTAACTCACCTGAATTGAGTCTGCAGTCTATGAGAGATAAAGGAGAAGCTCATGGAGACTGAATCATCCGCTGGTTGTCACACTAAGAGAGTGACAATTTCAAGATGAAAATCCTCAGTGAACTCATATACCGTAATAGCAGAACGAGTCCTCCATGTGTGGTAAATGGAAGCTCAGAAGTCCAAGGAAAAAAGTCAATGTCTCACATATATATTTCTATGATAATAATATAATATATGAATGATGTCTGCTGGGAAATACCTTAAATGACCTGTTTTAATTTCTGCTCTCACTCTCCAGTGCTCTGTGCTGGGAGAGCTGAGTAACAGCCACGCCCCTTAACACAAAGGGTCTACAAGTAAGGAGAAAGGGGGTGTGTCTGTCCATAAAGAGGGCATGTCTGATCAGGAGGGGGTGTGTCTGATCAGAGAGGAGGGGGGTGTCTGCGCTTAAAGGGCACATGTCTAATCAGAGAGGGGGCGTGTCTGTCCACAAAGGGGCCATACCTGATCATTAAGGGGGTATCTGATCAAGGAGGGGGCGTGTTTGTCTGTAAAGGAGGCATGTCAGATCAGAGAAGGGATATGTGTCTGATCAAATATGGGGTGTGACTGTCCAGAAAGAGGGCATGTCTGATCAGAGAGAGGGTGTGTCTACAAAGGGGCGTGTCTGATCAAATAGGGGGGGTGTCGGTCCACAAAGGGGGCATGTCTGATCAGAGAGGGGCATGCCTGACTAGAAGAAGGTTAATCTGACCAATAAAGGAGGCAAGCCTTTTCAAAGAGGGGGTGTGTTTGACCAGAAGTGGGCATGTCTGACTGGAAAGAGGAGTGTCTGACTAGAAAGGGGTGTGACTGAACAGAAAGGGGTGTGTCCAACCAGGTCTCTTACTGCTTGCTGATCACTGGGTGCGCTGGGTCAGGGTCCGATGCCTCCATAATCAGGGGACTGACACAATTGCGGCACCAGGTAAGTAGAGGTTGGTAGCTGAATATCTAATAAACTGAAAATCCATTTTCGGTAAATTCAGTTGAGTTTTCATGAATGTGAATCACTGCCACATTATTATTATTATTGGTTTCCCTTTGTTGGTATTTTATGCTGAAAGTTATTTTTAATATAAAGTCAATGATAGAAAAGAAAACTTTGACTTTTTTCCAGTCTGACTGCAGAATCTGAAAACCTTATAGACAGAAAAGTGCTAATTTAATTCTTCAATTTGTCCTTTTTATAACACCAAAATGATATTTCTGGCACAAAATGTAATGAAATTATTACAAATGAAGTGTTGTATTTAGTATATGGATTTTTTGATGTAACACCTACAAAACATTTTAATGAGAACAAAAAAAAAAGGGAGAGAAAGGGGTTAAATATACCCAGTTAGAGATAACAATTGGTTAATCTGAGGATTATTGGGTGGGGCTTCATATGTCCTTTGTAATAAACAATTGCTGCGTTGTGATTGACTGCTGCTGGAGTTTGGCGCTGAGCCTGCGCATTACATATAAAATACTGACCTACCTGTGCCAGCACAACATACCCTGAACAGGAACTCTGACACTCGGGGGAAGGGTCAGTTATGCAAATTGTGACTCCTGATGGCAAAGTCAGCAGCTCTGCCTTAACCTTCACACAGATCCAGAATGTAATCTAAAAATACTAAACAATGAGTCTGATTTCTGGAGACTGGAGAATATAAACCATCCTGGGAGAACCTGGGTGATCCAGCTATTAACTAGTTAACAGGACTTAAGAAAACTGCTGTAAATGCCATTAAATACAACGCAGTAAAGCAGTAGTCCCACCACCTACAACCATCCAGGGGGCGGAGTAATTTTAAACCTTCAGCAGGTATTATCAGATTCCCAGGATGCTCTTGTTCTGAGTCACATGACCAGGTACAAATGCCTTTGTGTTGGGGCAGCTCACATCAAATGAATTCTCAGTCAACGTAAAACATCCCTATTTAATGTACAGTGCTGCGTAATATGTTGGCTATATATAAGTCCTGTTTATTATTATTATTATTATTATTATTATTAATATTAATAATAACTACACTGATATCAGTACTTAGAGTGCGGAGGAACTGCAGGTCACATGACCTAAAATCCTGGGTCCTCATCATGTGACCTGGAGCTGGAGTACCATGGCATCTCCATAATAGAGCAAGAAGATGAGTTCATGGACAGCTGTCTTCCTTCCATTAATCTTTATATATCAATGTAATAAAAACTCGATATCAGCTGAGGTCAAACACACAACCAAGCTGTCATTACCATTCACACTGAACATGACAGCATTAACACCTCACAAATATCACAAATCCTTCTTACTTGTATAAAAACAATACCCCCAGCCCTGGCAACAAAAATCCCATCCCCACCATCTGTCAATCATCATCACTGAGCAATTTCATTGAAAATAGATAAAATAAATAAAAATTGCCACCCAGTAGTTGGATTTACCACATCACACACAGCAATCTGATCTGTATGAAACTGCATTGGGGGCATACAAAATAAATATAATATCCAAATGCCACAAAGGATAAAAATCCACTATGGGGTCTATTTATAAAGGTGTGAATCTGACATTCACTGAAACATATGGACCTAGTAGGTTCTCAACCTGGGAATGCTTCAGCGAATGTTAGATTCACTGCTTTATAAAAAGTACCTTTGTGAGCACCTTTAGAAACCCAGATAATACCAATAAAGAAGCAGTGACATTATCACTGGGCTGTACATAACTTGTGCAGGGAGCTGAGCTGTGGGAGAGGCCAAGAGCCCCACCCACAACATACCTCCTGCAGGAAAATACAGGAGGGGGCGGAGAAAAGACCAATCACCCTGCACAAGAAGAGAGAGCCTCAGTGACCGGTCTGAATAGAGGAAGGTAAAGTGTCACACTGAATGACTGCACAGATCTGAAGGAAATATACAAAGCTCACCAAGATTTCAGTAAGAACACATTTAGCTTATATATTTGCTGCTGTTTATGGAGTTCAGCCCCAAATTATTTTCGGATGTATATTCAAAAAAAGTAAAACGATGACAATATTCCCATAGGAGAAATTCATTATACAGATGTACCATGGGGTCAGTTACTGTATGGACTGTAATTCTTATAATTACATTTGTAATCCCCTCTATGTCCATTGAGTTCCTCCTCAACAAACCCCACACTCTTCGTCCTCCACAGGGGCAATTATAGCCAATGATAATCCACAGTGAGATATCTTCCTAATCCAATGAATACTTCCAAACATTTGGAGACAAGAAAGACACAGTGACCCCATTTTGCACCAAAAAGACTCAAATTCACAAAGCCGTATTATATTTATAGGAATCTTTATCTTCATCAAATCTCATTGGATTCACAGGAGACACAACCCTGTCCTGCCCCTATTTACCCCAACCACGTAAAATGCGGGCTCAAAAAATGATTAGCTACTCACTTTCCTTTTATATTGTCTGTTCATATTAACAAATGTAACATTCAGAGGTTGGATGAAAGGAGTGGCGTTATATTAATAATACTTCCCCCACTCCATGGGTCAGGGTTCTCTTCTCCTCCTCCTGTGTCATTGTTTGTATCTTTGTCATTTGCAACTTCTATTTATTGTACAGCACTGTGGATCATGTTGGCGCTATATTAATACTGTAGGTACATAAAGAATAATTTTTTCTGATTCTGTACATCAGCCAGGAAAGAGGGGTAGAAGGCTTCCTGTTGGTTGCTTTGCATGCAGCAGCAGAGAATAAAAGGATGACTCCGCTGTGCTGTTTATAATTGGACACAACTTGTATTAATCTGCTGATATAACCAGAAATGGGAGTAAGGAATAATAATGGAAGTGATCCACATGGAATACAGCTGGGGTACTAGACTGATTATATATTTACAATTCTCCTAAAGATTCATTACAGTGGGGAATATATTGGATTCCCAACTCACAGTACAGACAGAGCTATACAAGGGGCACTTAGATTGGGCACACAATTTACACCCCCCCCCCCCCCCATTTCTAAGTGCATTAATATACAGTGCTCCTCTCAGTGCACACGGCCTCCCCCCTCGGCTGGTTGACATATGATTGCAGCACCTCTGCTAATAAGTACAGTATTTTCCTGCTGTAATTTCTGCAGTAATGACACCCCTGTAAGATATTATTGCAGCAGTTCCCCCTTCCCCCCACAGTACTGCTGCTCCTCATCCCCAGAGCCCCCTCCATAGTCCACTATGTAATAATTGCACTGTGCAGCTACACCACAGTGGTGATTGGCCTTGTTGACCCCATAAAGCTCCTGGTGGTAAGTGTGAGCATGGTGTGATCAGGGTGTAGAGGCAGGAAAAATAAAACTTTGTGTTCATGTACAGGAAGCGCCGTGTGGGAATTCTAAACTGCATAGAATTTAAAGGTCACAGAATTGGGTTTCATTTCATGGAGGTGTTACTGCTGGTATGTGGAATAGGTCTTCAGGGCGAAATCTGCCTTTATTTGACCAATTTCTTCTAAACCACTTCCTCCTCGATGGTTGGATGTACACTGTTACCACTAAGTACTCAGCACTTTGATGTCCTCCCACCCCAGTTGGGCTTACAGCAAAAAGCAATTTGTGCTACTTTACCAACATGACTTAATTTAAGTGGAGTGACTTTGTCTAGGCTATGATGATCACCTCAGTCTGTTGCAAGCAGGAAAAAGCATTTCTTCAGTCTCCTCTTCGCTAGTGACTGTTGGTTTACCATCATGGCTTTTATAACAGCAAAATGCCGGACCACATAGAAATTATTCATTGTGCTCACTGGTGGAATCAAATCACTATACCTGGCTAGCATTCATATATCTATGTTGTATTTGGTTCTTCCATATTTACATAGCTGGTTTAGTTAGAGTGGCCAATGGTGGGCAGATACAGATTAAAGATCTGCTTGTCTTGGAACAAGATGCACCATGGGTCTCATATGTAGCATGTCAATCCCAAACACTGCAGGGAGGGGGATCAATGCACTCACATTCACTACACCATGGCCCCTTGGTGGTCTAAATGGGCCCAGTCACCACAATGCTGGAATTTAAAAGCTTTGCTGATGACCCTTTGGGCACACTTTGGCCACATTTACCCTACAGGTCCAGCATGAAGTACCAGCCACCATACTGTATACACTCTAGAACATGAGCAAGGCTGGCAGGTAATGTTTGTAGCACTAAAGAGGCCTCCTGTATAGTGCCAAGCAGAGCCACATCATCCACAAGGCAACTTTAGAAGAGCCAACAGCCCAGTGAATATCCCGGGGCCCCAGCTTCAACCTGAATGCTCCTGCATTAAACCAAGGACATTATATATCGATTCAGAACTGGGCACCTCCCTTTCAAATCACAAAGTATGGGGACAAAGGCTGCTACTTGGCCCAGGGCCCCATTCTCCCCTAATAACCCATCTCTGGTACTGAATGTTCTGGTCCATTTACAGACAGGTTCTTCCCTGCAGATAGTTCTGTGACATTCGGCTTTCTCTCTGTCATTGCTCATCCCAGACGGGAACCTTGATGTCCCCATAACCCAGCCTGCCATGTGACAGTACAGATGCTGCAGATCTTCTGACCATGAATGTTCCATCACTCTGTGACCCCGACACATTGCATTACTTCCAGATTCTCTAATTGTCACTGTCAGCTCATCTCTGATGAACAGATCATCCTCTCCATTATCTTACATAACTGGGAGTTGCATCACTGTATGGATGGAATCATAAAATCCTCATCCAGCAACCAGGAAAGAGATTTATATCTTATATCATCCCCAATCACTCAGCTCATTCCATTAAAGCCACAAACAACTGTTGTCACCCACATATATCAGAATGTTCTCACTTTCTCTGAAGGAGTCTCAGCCTTCCCTCACCAAACTAATAACTGGTTACAGGTCCAACTGTTCTTATCACAGCACTGAGCATCAATCCAACCCCCACTCATTGCGGATCCCTCCTCTGATCTGCTGTGTTGTGTTACATTGTGTTATGTCATGTTCAGCGGGATCTCACATCTCATGCTTATTATTCATATTCTAGGACTCATTAATCAAAATGTCTGCTGTGACAATTGACTGATAACGGCCGGTCACAGATTTCATCCAGGTGTCATCTTCCATTTAATCCGATTTATTCTATTATTTATAACTTTCATTCATTTCCCCTTTATTCATTCAATTTTCCCTTTATTTTCTCCTTCTTCTCTTCCCATTTCTCTGACATTCTACACATCTCTCACTCTTCCACATTTACTTTCTCTCTGGTCTCTCTCAATACCTCTCTCTCTTCTCTGTCTCTTCCCTCCACTCTCTCTCTATTTTTACTTTATTCTCCTTCTCTCTCTCTCTCTCTCTCTCTCTCTCTCTCTCTCATCTGTCTGTCTGTCCTTTTCTTGCTCATTGTTCACTCTTGTTCTTGATCTCCCCCTTTCTTTTCTCTTCCTTACTCCCCTCTCTTCCTTTCTCTTTTTCTCTTTCTTCCTTTCATCCTCCTCTCTCTTTGCTCTTTGTGCTCTTTCTTTCTTTTCCTTTCCCCAGCGGGGTGGTGAGTCCCTTCCCCTTGTCCCCCGTTTCCTTGCTTTGTTGTCCTCGTCAAGCACAGACCCTTCCCTTATCTTGTTGCCCCCCCCCCCCCGATACCCAGACCATTTCTTCACCTTGTTGCCCCCCCATACACAGACCCTTCCATTGCCTTTTGCCCCCTAATATACAGACCTTTGACTTGCTCTTCCCAAATACAAAGACCCTTCGCTTTGTTGCCTCCTCAAATACACATAACCTTCTTTCACCTTGTTGCCCCCCCCCCCTTTCTCCATACATAGACTCTTCTATTGCCTTGTTGCCCCTCAATACACAGATGTTTGCCTTGTTGCTGTTCCCCAATACACAGACCCTTGCCTCACCTTGTTGTCTCCAACATAAACAGACCCTTCTATGGCCTTGTTGTCCCCCATACACAAACCTTTGCCT
>NC_092865.1:44534442-44536519 GCF_032062135.1 Pyxicephalus adspersus | reverse complement strand
AATCTTTGCTGTACACACACAGTGTGTCATTACAGCCTAAATATAATCTGTCTCCTTTGCACAGCTGGAAGCTCTCCCTGAACCCCCCCTCCTCCCCAGGGGATTCTCCACATTCTCCCCACTTCTCCTTCCATCGTCCCCACTCCCTGCACTCATTTATCACCACGTCACAGCACAGCGCATGTCATACTGTACAACCAGCTCCATTCCTGCACAAATTTCCCCCAAGACTTAAAATTCATGTCAACAAATAATGAAATACAGCAGAGACAAGTCACACTGGGCTGCCGATTACTGTACGTCACTGCACACAGCTGCATGTAATTGCTGTACAGAGTTCTGTTTACAATCTGGAGTCCCAGGCTAGGAAGACGGCATACCGAGCACATCTCATGCTGGCACTGCGGGCGGGGGGGTATTTGCAAAATGTTTTGTTCACCTTTTTAGGAGTAGAGTAAACGGAGGAGGAATGCTGCCTATTGTATTCTACAGGGTGCCACACGCTAAATGCCACCACACACTTCCTGTGCCTAGGCACTCCTGTTCTGTACCCTCATATCTGTATATCAGGTGACTTCCTTTGCCTAAGCACTGCTGTTCTGTACCCACACAACTGTATATCAGTCTGTATCATCCAGGATCTGCTACCTTGGTTGCTGAGTTGGTTGTTGTCACCATTGTACTGCTCACTGTTCTCCTTGCTGCAGGGGAAGCTGTACCTGAGGTGCTGTAGTATAAGAATCTCCCTGCTTCATCTATTCTGTGATCTGAGCTTCATCCTCCTCTATCATTACCACCAGTCATCAGGGGGTTAAAGATGGTCCCTGCCCCCAGACACAGACACAGTGCAGGACACGCCATGAGACAACGGCTCTGCCTGTTGTTTGCCATCCTTGGCTCTGTGGGGCTCATCACCCACTGGGGCAAAAGGAATCCCCTGGTGCAGGAAAAGCTGTATTGCTCCTTTAAAGAGGAACTAAACTGAAAACAGCAAAAAAAAAAAAAATGTTACTTACCTTCATTCCCGCAGTGCAGTCCAATTGCTCTGGGGGTGTCCTCCTCTGGGGGTGTCCCACGTCGTCCTGACAATCGTTCCGGAGCCGGCGCTCCAAGCACCACCATCTTCTGCTGTTCTTCTTGGTTCTTCATCCTACGTCACCCAACCCAGGCGTGAGATCGGGTGACGTTGTTTAAAAAAAATATTTGCAGATCTCACTGAGCATGCGTGAGAGTGAAAAGGCTCCTTATGCGCAGAAGGAGCACCCAAGAGCCTCCCGGGGTGCCTGACATAGGTATCTCGGGAGGCTTTGCCCTCACATTCATTCTCGATTGCCTAGGCAGCCGAGAATTAGGGGGCGGTGCTGCACTCTTTTTTAGTTAAAAAAAGGGTGTTGCACTTAAAAAAAAAAAAGAACAGAATCTTTACTTTACATAAAAAGGTTGTCTACCCTTTTATGTAAAGTGAAATTTCTGGGTTCAGGTATGCTTTAAGTTTCTGTTTTTTTCCTGCAGTTTTATGAAGTCTGAGCACAAATATAAAAATATAAATCTACAGGACAATTAAGCTGTGATGTAGGACAGCTGACTTCTATATATTCTACTTTTACCCAAAAAAGCATTTTTAAGAAAAGAATGTGGGAGATAACACTCCCTTCATCTACCCCACATACAAAACATTGAGGAACAAGGAGGTGACAAAAACTACACCATAAACAGTACAGTCCATTGTGTGGATATACAGCAGGCACAGAGGAGTTTCAGCACCACAGTCAGCTCCACACAGCTCCAGCAGCAATGGGGGAGCAAAAAGAATCAGAGCGATGACATCTCAGCCAAGGCAAAGTCACCAGAGATGGAGACCACAATGCTACACTCTGATTACTGGGGGAGAGGAGACTGAGGAAATGCTTCATTCTGCCTGCAGCAGACTGATGAAATCATCCCAGCCTAGACAAAGTCACATTCTGGAGCACAGAGGCAGCTGTCAGAGACAGAAGTCAACATGTTAAAAAAGGAAAGGAGGTTTTCTGGGAAATGAAGCTCATTCTGTATATTGTGTCATTCCATGAAAATATTT
>NC_092865.1:44482521-44534025 GCF_032062135.1 Pyxicephalus adspersus | reverse complement strand
CCCCCCCCCACCTACAACCTCCCAGTCCTCACATGCACCCCTCCCCACCTATTACCTCCCAGTAAGAGTTCCTCTTATTTTTTCCTCATTCCTCAGTTCATATTAAAATCAGATGAAGGAGGGCCAGGGGTGCTATTTATGTGCAGGTTACAGGAGAAGAGCTGCACATCTGCAGGCTACACTGATACAATGCAATATTTATCCTGCTGCAAATTTTATCATTGCTGAAAAATATTTACCCCCCAATTTTACCCTGAATCTTGCGGTGATTTATTGTAGGAATAATTGTATTCTTTATGAATCCCCCCTGGACTGGGAGATCCAATCACTCCACAGAGTAACACACTGTGTATAGTAAATAGGATGCAATAACCTGCACACAATTAAAGCTGTCCATGAATATGACGATGACACCTCTCCATCCAGAGCAGGACACACGAGGCAGCACCTATTATAGCTATCCAGTGAATAATATAGAAATCTCAGTCACTGGACTTCCTATCCGATGGTCCCAATAAGCATCACAAATGGCCAATAAAGGGTCTGACACACAGCAGGCTGACAACGCTGTTGATAATTGCAATGCATTGGTTTAGTGTTGTCACTCTCCCACAGGAAGCGCTGTTACTGGAAGAATTAAAACTGTAAAAAGCAATGTCAAATGTACTAAAAATAGATTTCACATTCACCTCCATGTGTACAATGTTGAATTTCTTTATATCATTACAATGAATTAAATATAAATGTTGGCGAGAAAGAGAGTTGAGCCGCCTGTCAGCTGCATTGACGGAGAGAAGTTTGTCCGTTTCATATTCATTTTTTTTTCTTTTACAGTACCAATTTTTGTCTCTATGTAAGATGTCGGTAAGTAATGGATTACAGTCAGATTATCACTTTACATAACCGTGCGTTGTATTTCTTCCTCATCTACACAAAACTCCCCCACATTACAAGATTTCAGCATTCACAGAATATCTCATCCTATGAGGACGGCTTCTGTTCCTCACCAAAATAAATCCAAAAATCTCTTCTGGAAAATTCTGCGTCACTTCTCTTCACAGCGGACCAAAAGAATAACATCCACCTGGAGTATGTCCGTCAGGCCACACAGCTGCCATGATATTCTCTGTGCACGGCCGGCATGGATATCGATGTGAAATGATTGGCAATGTAAACTTCCATTGCGTCTACTGCATGGCACTGACACAAAATATATACACTGATACCAAGGGCTGGCAACCTGCTTGGGGGGTGCAGTAGACCACCAACCCAATCGAGTGCCAGAGGGGATGCCTTTGGTGCCTGGGTATATGGTCAACTCGCATGCCTGTGGTGCCCGGTACATATTCAGCAGACATTAATATTAGTATGATTATTATTAAACTGTACTTATATAGCGCCAACATATTCTGCATCGCTGTTGCAAATGACAGATACAAACAATGGCACAGGAGAAGGATGGCAAGGGTGTCCAAGTACTCAGCAGGAATGCCTGTGGTGCCCAGTAAATGGCAAGTAGGCATGTCTATAATACCCCGGCGCATGGTCAGCAGGTATCTCTGTGGTGCCCAGGTTCATGTTCTTCCACTAAAAAACATTAAAAACCTCCATAAACTGTGCCATGGGTTGTCTTTGGGCCAGGGGGTGAACAGTCTCCCAGCATTGTAAGACGGGCAGAATGGGTGACAAGGTGCAAGTAATACGACCTGACAGGTGAGTGGAGAGGGGGGTGTCTTTTAATGCCCCACTTCTAGCACAACCTGCATGCATAGTGACACATTCACCCCCACCCCACCCAATCTGCAGTCAGCTTCATTCAATGTAAAGGAAACAGCTTTGTAAAGGATGAAAAATGCTGAAACCCCCAGCAACCAAACCCCCTCCCTAATCAGAGGGCACACGGAGATCTGGTACAACACAGTGCTCCAAGCCTGCCTCACCCAGGGGACTTTCTGCAGGTTCTGAGGCTCTGCAGAAGCTGAGGGGTCATTTATAGAAGCGTGATACCCGTGTGATGCCCATGTGATACCCTGTGATACCCATGTGATGCCCCTATGCCCAGACCATGGATAGTAAACTATTTACAGATCCCTAAGAAGTGATAAAGAGATTCACAAATTACACACATATCACCCACCTCTGGGGCTGATTTTAATGTAACGCCATTCCTTCTCATTGAACATAGCAGAGGGCCCATACCCCACCAGGGTTTTCCCAGAGGTGCCCAGGGGTTCTATGAGCTGCACTGTATGCCCCCCCCCCCTTATGGAGCCCCTTAGTCCCAGAGTCACCACTGATTGTTTTGGTTGTCAGTGGCAATTGGTGAAATTGGTTGTCGGTGAAATTTGCCCCAGGGGTTCCTCTGTGGTGGAAAGGTTGTAGAGTTGGTTCTCAATGGCTTTCTAACAGCTTAGAAACACCCGCTGGTTGTTTGCATTGGGGGGCTGCAGGGATTCTGTGCTAATTGCTGAGATTTGTGTGATCTGATTTCTCCACCATGATTGTACACACGGGGGGACTGGGGGTGAAGTGTTTTCACAGCTTGTCCAGAATCTGACATTTGTCGATCGTTCAGTTTGCATCGTCTGGGTGCAGATTCACCAAGAGGAATAAATATTCACAGATTACAGAACGCAGCCCCCTGCTGACGCTACAACATTCTTCTGTTCCAGACATAATTGTACGGCAGTTTTCTTGTTCCAAGCAATACACTAAGCCCGGATGAAGGGGACACGCGACCCTCCAGACCCATTGGATTTCTATAACAATGGTCTCTGATTTCCTCTCTGACACCAGATGAGAATTCCAGGAGTATCCGCTAGCAACACCAAGCAAATGAAGAATCTCCAACGTGATTGGGTGATAGTGACACAGAGAGACAACTTCCACCCAATCCAACCAATTTCAGGTGCCGGCACACACCTGGTGGACCAGCCTCAGGGCTAACAATTGGCTGCACTCCACTGACATTCGCCCGACTTTATGGGAGCTCACTTCCTGGTTGGTCCGATACATTTCGGGGTCCCATACCTGGAAAGATCGTTCTTATCGGTTTTTATACAATGATGGTGCAATGCCGAAACCCATAACAACCAATAGGATGAAGCCGCAAGGCTGATGAAATGTTGCTGATTGGTTGCTATGGGTTACTGCACTCTGCACATTTTTGTATTTCTGGTGATGTCTATACCATTGTATCAATTGTACAGAAATCTCACAAAAGTATATTTTGATGCTGTGAAGGGTCCCCGAATCATCGGGGGGTCTCTAATGACACGGATAATCAGTTTTGTTCCGCACAGAGATTCTGCAGGTCGGTTTGATGTCTCCATAGCGGGGAGTTTACAGATTCTACAAATCCATAAAAAGAAGAATCGGCGCTCCAATCACTGGAGACATCGAAGGGATATGTGCTGCGCTGAGTGCTTCATGATCTAACGACCCCGCCATACATTCACCAACTGTGTCACAGCAACAGGGAGAGGGGTCATCAATGTTCTTTTCATCGATTGCCCATCGGTTGATGGTCCGGGAAATGATTGGAAGTTATAGATGAGAATCAGACTAGCACAACATTGGGAGAAGATTGGGGGCTACAACCAATTCTGAGATTACATAAAACGGGGATTATCAGGTGTGTGGTAACCCCCAGCAACCAAGATTTACCTGGGGACAGGTGGAGGCAGCCATCCTCCAGAGATTATTATTATTATTATTATTATTATTATTAAACAGGATTTATATAGCGCCAACATATTACGCAGCGCTGTACATTAAATAGGGATTGCAAATGACAGACTAATACAGACAGTGATACAGGAGGAGAGGATCTCCCTGGTTGCTATGGGTTACTGCACACAGTGCTTGTATGTGGGTCACGGGGGGGGGGCTCTCATGTACAGGATAGGGGGCAGATCAGAGGGGTAATAATTAGGGGCGCTAAAACAAAAAAACACAAAAACCCCAACAAGAAAACAAACCCAAAGTCCCTCAGAACCGGTTATAGATCCAGAAGCCAGAAAACCCAAAACCCATCCAATCTGACCCGCACCCATCGATGTGGATTGTGCCCCACAGAGCCGATCCTTCTGATGGCAAAAACTGGGTGCCAGTCCCCTGGGGAGAAGGTGGGGGATCCGGCTCTCGGATCGTTATGTAAGCTGAGCGATATCGACACCGCAGGTTTAACCCTACAAATGCCGGGCTGTAATAAAGTCACATGCCCCCATCCTACGTGTACCCAGGGGCTCCCCGATTGTCAGCTCCGCGGCCCAGCCTTACCTTAATGTCGTGGGGTCGGTGGGGGAAGAATGGCTGATTGGCGGCCGATGCTGCTCCGGGATCCCCACACACACGGGCCGATGTCTCCGCTCAGCAGTCAGCACCGATCCGCGCCCTCCATGAGTTCCGCACTTGTAGAAGCCCCTTGTGAAAGTTGCAGCTCGGAGCTGACACGGGGCCCTCCCACCCGGAGGAGGGGGCCACTGACATCAGCGCACAACTTTCCTGCCGGGGGTGGGGGGACCTCAGGCTTCATCTTGTATGGATCGTACCGACTGCTCCAGATTTGGATCGTACGATCTATGGGAGAATTTCAGTCATTTTTGCTATAAATAAAATAAACCCCCCTAAAAAATCACCGACCCCCCATGAACTCTAGCAGAGACACAATGGGGCACATGGATGGGGGAGGGGTTATATATCGGTCTGATGTCAGGTGTCACATGTTGGAGAATCACAAACCTAGAAATAGATCGCACGATTTGTGTCACCATAGCAATCTCCTGAGATCTAGGGGGAGGGGTGTTAATGAGGGTAAATATAAATCCCGGGTGTCATCGGGCACATCCCGATATAAATGGAAGAGGGGCGATAATTATTAAAGGAGATCTCCATCGGACCTCTGACCGTTCTCACCTACCCTGCAGATACAGCAATACAGCTTGGTCAAGTCCCTCCCCTTGACTGTGATTGGATGATAGAAAGTGCATAGTGGCCTATAATAATGTTTGTTCGTCAGTGCTGGCCCAGCTGCGCGATAAGCTGATATAAAGACAGACTCAGGTAATATTTCATGTACATTTGAGGAGATTCACACCCCACCAACAGATGGCGTCCCAACATGGTGAGGCCACTCTTTAGATGGGGAATGTAGAGAACCTCTGTTAGGGGTTTGCTGTGGGTGTGGCCCCATTGGGGAGATTTTCCCTCATGTCCTGTCCTGGTGACAACCTTCCTGTTCTACTTACAATGTTCAGGTTGGTGAAGAATAGAAGCTGAAGGATTTGTTTGACATTTCTGCAGAATTTTTGAGATTTCTGTCTGATATCTTTCAGCTCATTTTTGTTTTTCAGATTTATAAAAGATTTAGGTGGGAATTTCCAGATATCGATCGATTCGTCACATGCAGACCTATCCAGTATCTATAGTAAGATTAATGCCCAGGGACTGCCCAGTGGGTGGAGCCATGTGTGCCCATGTACACGCCCCTCACAGTGATCCTCAGTGGCCTCTTGCTGTCACATGTACCTCGGGGGTGGGGCATTTATAATATTATCCAATCCTTGCACTGGGATTGTATGATTCAAATGAACTTCTTGCCCGAGTGATTGAATGTTGGATATGTGTGTGACCTGCTCCTGAGCTGCATCTAAGCTCCTTCTTAGCTGCTTCTGACTAGATCCTGCATTGTCCTGAGTTGTCTCCCTGGACGCTCTGTGTTACCAGAGCAGCTGCATTGTGTGCGATGGCTCTGGACCTCCTCGGGCCATGGTGGGGTTGTTCTGTTAATCAGATCCCCCCATCCTGAGACCTGTCAGAGGACATGACAACTCCTAGGAATAAAATTCTGATTCTACTGAACCAACGCTGGGCAGAGCAGCGGGCACCAACATCTGCAAGAATCCGCAAGGTCACTGCGGTTAGGCTTAGTCTACACGGACATTTTCCCAAGCGTTTAACCTGAGGCTTTTAAAGCCCATGTTTGAAATCCCCATACAATCTACATCAGGACGTTCCTTCAGGCACTTTTATGACATTTATCTTAAACGCTGCTTGCAATGTTTAAAAAATTAAAATGCTGGGTAATGCTGGAAAATGCCAAAAACGCAGGTGAGCTTCCATTGATTTCAGCGGGATGTTTACCGGGATGTTTAGAGCTTAATATGCAAATAAGTTAAAAGCGCAGTAAAAGCAAAAAAAAATGCAGGAAAGCTCAAAAAATAGGCATTTTCCAGCATTTTAAAGGCAAGCTTTAAAACACTAATAAAAGTGGCTCAAAATGCATATAGAAGCAATAGGAATGTTTAATTGCATTTTTAAAAAACATCCATGTAGACCCAGCTTTATATAATTCTCCCCAGCTAAATATAGGATGGGGTGACACCAGGGGGAGGAAGAGGTAAGTAAGTACCTTCACCTCTACAGTGGTCATTTCTGAGCGGTTGCTATGGGTTACCGCCTTTTATTAGAGTCTGGTTATGCGACCAGGCGATATCCCCCCATCTGTCGATATGCTGGCGATAGGGGCACTGTACCCGCGTTGTATATAAGACAACGGCTGCCATCCTCCTCTGTCTCTATGGAGACACCAAGTACGGTGACACAATGGATGCTGCTATCACCATGACAACCCAGCACAACAACCAGGGCACCTCACTGCCTCTGTCAAGGTCCCTGATAAATGCAGAGAATTGGAGATTCGTAGCGCAGCATGACGCCGATCAGCTCCAACTGTACACAACCCCCAATATGTACACAGAGACCCCGGAGCCACACACAGCCTGGGGCCCTAAATCAGTGGACAAGTATGAAAAGTGACAACCAGGGCTGCCAACCTCATTGACATCACATGGTCTATGGACAAGGGGCGGAGCTAGAGGCGCTCTGCAGGGGCTGGGTCATATAAAAGTAAAACATTCTCCAACCACAGCTGGACTGCAACTCCCAGCATAAACCTAATATTTCACACATTCCCTCATCCATCCCCACTCACCTTTAATGCAGCAGAATGAAGATGGTTCCTCACATTAACATGGACCTCCTATTAATACCCCCGTTCCCCCCATCATGCTGTGTCCAGTCGCCCTCCATAGCAAATGATGACGGTGATGCGGCAGCGCTGGAAGTATTGCGTGTGCATTGCATGAGCTGAAAGTATCAGTGACATGACATTATTTCATGCAGGTTTGAGATTTATCCTAAACCTAAACTGACCCACCCCTGGGCTACAGCCCAATATAAGTCCATGGAGGGTCATTGTATATTGGGGAGATCTGAAGGCAGCAGTGGTCACAGTTGTCACATTGGGGTGAGTATACAGCTGGGGGATAGTTCAGATTATGGAGGGGTTGACGTAGTCTGGTGTCATAATGTTTACCCCTGGCTCTACTCTGGGGTCCATATTCATGACCCACCCTGCAGTCATCTCCTGTACTGGGGGAAATGTGCAACGCCCCCCGCTGACCTCTCTAGAATTGATATTTATTTGGCAGGATCAACATGCATCAAGGTAATCCCAATAGTATGACTGCTCTCCTACCACTGGATCAGCGCCAGAACTCCTCCATCCATATTCCTGCCATGACAAGTTCTCTTTAAAATCCCCTTTAATGACTGCCGAGTTCCCCATTTTAGTAAGTCTCTGGGCTCTGAATTTATTGCGGGGATAATTGTGTGCCCAGCGAGGAATCAACGAGAGATTTATGCTTTATATAGGACGATGGTGGAAGTATTTTTATCCTGCAGCATCAACGTCAGCTGAGTAATCGCAGTAAAGTGGCTGCAGGGGGACGGTGAGTGACACTCCGCAGGTGTGCAGCCAACAGACCATTATCTGTCCCCTCCCAAAAGATGGGGATTGGACGCTGAGCCCCCTTTATGCTAAATGTAATTCTTTGTTTCCTCCCTAGATGTCAGGGACAATAAACATTTATCTCACATTTTACCCCAAATCAGTTCATGGAATGAAGTAAATCTGCAGCTGTTTTAACAATCTCCTGTACAGACAGAAAATCAGACCCCCCCATATTACACTCCTGCATGGGGACAAAGGGTGGTCATGTGACCCGCCTTGATATGATTTTGGGTTTTGAAGCTTTTGTCACTCTATTGAAGTTTATTGGAAAAACAAAATGCAGATCGCAGGAATAAAACACTAAGGGTGACCTATGGTTTATTTTCCAGAAATATCTTTTCCCAGGTCTGTGCATTATTTCTGTGCTAAATAATTTAGAAAATTGCATCTGGTGCAAATAAACCCCACAGGAAACCCCACAGCTAAACATACAAAATAGAAAAGGATAAGGGAATCGTTATGCATGCCAAGGGATTCTCATCTGAGACCCCCTTGTTCCCCATCATTGGGCTGCTGGCCATCCCAGGCCCATGTACCCCATTAATGCCCTGCTGGATATCCCAGGCCCCTGTACCCCAAAAATGGGCTGCTTGCCCCCTCAAGCCCTTGTACCTCATCAATGGCCTCCTTTTATCTTGGGCTCCTGTACCCTGTCAATGGTTTACTGATCACCTCCAGCCCCTTTACCCAATCAATAACACTTTAGATCTTGGTACCCCTTCAACAGACTGGCAATCATTTCAGGCTCCAGCTCAGCACAGGAATGACATGGCCCCTCTGGTGGTTTCTGATGGATTTCATTGGACTCGGGGGTCTGTTGTATCAGAATATAGTCAATGTATCATTGCAACATTTTGTCCCTGGAAATTTTCACCTTAAAAAAAAAAACACTGGGTTCTGGTGCTGAATTGGATTGGGGGAACCTGGGAACTCATATGAACACTTTGGCCCGAAGTTAAGCTTAGCTAGTGGAACAAGAAGTCA
Source organism: Pyxicephalus adspersus (assembly GCF_032062135.1). Taxonomy (NCBI): domain Eukaryota; kingdom Metazoa; phylum Chordata; class Amphibia; order Anura; family Pyxicephalidae; genus Pyxicephalus; species Pyxicephalus adspersus. Next base: position 44,525,186 of record NC_092865.1, on the reverse strand, counting down.
TAATTGGGCCCCCTAACCTTCAGGCCATGCACCTCTCTGTAGACATTCTCTGTCCTATTACCCATGGTCATCGTGAGGGCCGTTCATGGCTTTCACTAAGCCAATGTATAACAGAATTCAGGTGAACAGGAATATGTGCAGGCAGAATCAGGGTCCCACAGACCAGTCCCCCGCTGGTAATTTCCACATAAGAAATGTTGCATTATCGGTCGCTGTTATCGCATGCACATCACAGCCCCGCTGCAGACACAGACATATCTGCTCACTAACTAGTTAAAGAAGTGACTGAGGGCCAAGCCTAGGAAAGGCTGAAATTAGCATGTTTGTAGCCTGATGGCGCATTCTGTTTACATTGCCGCTTTCCTGCTTTATATAATGCAATTTTTCACTGCGGGATTTCTGCAGGGGACAACAGGCTGAGATAACCTTCTATTTAACCATTTGTGTCTCATAGATCTCTGCTATGAACATTGGGGGGAGGCAAGGGACCGGTGGGTTTTATTTCAAGTGAATATAAAAATAAATTATAAGAAAATATACAAACTGCATCCATGAAGATAAACCAGAAATATGAAGAACAATAAAGAACGATGAATAATGATTTCCTCTAAATGTTCTTCATGAAGCTGAACTCCAGGTAGATATAAAACACACAGATTGATGCGGCTCTATATCAAAGCTCAACAAAGAAAAAAATTTTCACTTGCCAAGGATTTTTTAAGATATTTAGTATATTTCATGTATGCTGAATCTAGGAATCTAGAAATGACATTAGTTTTATTGAATTGGCTCTAGTTCTTGTGATACAGGAATCGGAATAGACGACAAATTTTTTATTTTAAATGTAGCATTATTTTCATGAAACTTTCATTTGCCTTATTTTTATTCATACATTTTCTTTTTTTTTACAGAAATATGAGTTCTTCAAGAAGAAGCTGTTTAAATGACCCTAATGTATTTTGCTTTATTTGTAGTGAATATTCTCAGCAAAAACAGAGAAGAAACATTACAGAATTTGTGAAACAAGCATATCTTGCATATTTTGATAATAAACTGGGGGATCAAGATAAGTATTGGGCTCCCCATATGGTATGCAAAATTTGTGTGGAGTCTACGTCAGTGGAAAAATGGAAAACTGAAAAGTTTGAAATTTGGTGTATCTATGGTATGGCGAGAGCCCAAAAATCATCATCATTGTTATTTTTGTGCTGTGACTGTAAAAGGTTTCAATTGTTACAAGAAAAACAAGTGAAGTACCTTGATTCGGAACCAGCAAGACAACCTGTGCCAGACCAGTGTTCAGTACACTCCCTGATATTCTTGTATCCGACATGGAGGATATACAGGGTTTGGAGTGTAATCCAGGAGTTAGCAGTGGAAGTGAATATGAAGGAAATGTTTCATCAAACCAGCAGTTCTTCCAAGAAGAGCTCAATGATTTAATATATGACCTAAGTCTGTCAAAACAAGCATCTGAACTTTTAGCATCCAGGCTAAAATTAAACAACTGTCTGAGACCGGAAGGTAAAATAACCTACCATATAAGTGAAGATAGACACTTGTACTGTTGTAACATTCCTGGACTACTACCCCATATGGGAGTACCAGAATACCGAGCAGAAGACTGGCAGCTTTTCATAGACCGTTCCACTTGAAGTTTAAAATCTGTTTTACTGCATAATGGCCACTGCTATGCATCAATTCCAATTGGTCACTCAACTAAACTAAAAGAAGAATATGAAAATATCAAAATGGTTTCTACAAAAGCTTTGCTATCATGAACAGCAATGGTCCATGGGTGTTGATTTAAAAATGGTGAACTTCCTACTTGAACAGCAAAGTGGATACACAAAGTACCCATGTTTCATCTGCTTGTGGGATAGTAGAGCAAAGCAGGATCACTGGAAAAAAAGGGCATGGTGTCCAGGGGAAAAACATGAAGAAAGGTGCAGCGAACATCATTAACGAGCCATTGGTTGACAAAGAAAAAATCATTCTCCCTCCACTACACATAAAGTTGGGATTAATGAAGCAATTTGTTAGAGCTCTGAACAAGGACGGTGATTGCTTCAAATACATTTGTAGATTCTTCCCTGGATTGGGTACTGAAAAATTAAAAGCAGGAATCTTTGATGGACCCCAGATTCGGAAAATGATAAATGATTAAAATTTCACAAGTTACATGACTGATACTAAAGCTTCTGAACTTCTTGGGTAACCATAAAGCACAAAATTATGAAGAACTGGTACAGAACTTGCTCTTAAAAATTTTAAAATTTGGGTGCTACTATGAGCATAAAGGTTCACTATCTCCATAGCCATTTGCAAACATTTCCAAAAAACCTTGGCGATTTCAGAGGGGAACAAGGGGAGAGGTTCCATCAAGATATAAAGGTGATGGAAGAAAGATATCAGGGCAGATGGGATAGACACATGATGGCAGAATACTGCTGGAGCCTTCAACGTGATTGTCCTCATCAGCATAAAATGAAATCCAAACTGAGTTTTTCAATGACTCCTTTGTTCTGTAAATTTACTGAATAAAATATAATAACATTAAGTATTTTACAAATTTATTTTGTATACGTAGGCATATCTAGTTTAATTTTGCTTACTTTTCATGTTTCATTAGTTTTCTATGAGGTTATTATTGAGGTCATTATTTCAAAAACTAGAGCAAATCTAGCAAACCCAATACCATATTATTGGGGGAGCCCAGGAAGTTATCTAGTATAAGGCCCAGAAATTGCTGATGGTGGCCTGGCTCCAGCTTTGAGTGAAACATAACTAGGAATTTCCCCTATATACTGCATCAGTGTCACAGGAGACTTTGGCTGTGCCGCCATAGTCTAAACTGGGGCTCTTGCACTCCAGTCCTCGAGGGCCACATATGGGACAGATTTTGGTAATTTTTCTCTTTGCTCACCAATGTATATTAGAGAAATACTAAAATTATGTGCTGCTCCCGTCCCTCCAGGATTGGAGTTCAGGTCTACCCCAAGCCAATGGCCATCAACTCTTTAATGACTGACCATGGTGGCGGGTTCTGCGCTGGGTGCAGATAAGTTGCAGAACCCAGCGGTAAGTCATCATTGGATGCAGATAATTATCTCTGGCTCTTGGTGCAGCAGCTGGTGTGTATGTGAGGCTCTGATTCTCAATGTGTGAAGGGGGTTAATTTATATTAGAAGAGCGCAGTGTATCCCTGTGGTATATAAAGCTCATCTTCCTCTCTTCTCTTTCTTATTCTCCATCTCCCAGAGGTCCATGTATGAAATTCCTCACCTCACTCTTTTTATCTGGCTTCAAACAGCCCGAGAACTGCGCAGTTCAAAGAATGCGAACCCAAGAGAATCTGCATGCACTGCACCGTGCAGCAACATAGAGCGGTAATGAGTGCAGCCCCAACATAACCAGGGAGCCCAGCAGGAAGGACGAGGTGTCAGGGTACAAAACGTGCACCGATGCCATGGTGCCCGTTCATTATGTGCGTATAGGTAGAGCTGCCAGGCCTTCATTATCACTGCATGGAGCGATTCTCCTCCTCATTATGCATTGCAGTGTCTTCATTATGATTGGTCTGTTGATGTATGGCTACCGACCATCGTTATACATCACAAACCCTGTATTCCCTGGCAGAGATAATGACCCCAGCCTCCTGCCTGACAAGATTCTCACGGGCGGCACTAATGAGCAAACATAGCCTTGCAATTAATTCCGCCTCTGGAGTAATGGGCAAAAACGGGACAGGTCCCCGGGGGTGAAGGGGGGGGGGACGGGACAAATTAACCAGCGGTGTGCCAGCGGGGCAATGGGTGAGAACAAATAGGACAGAGATAAGAGGTCTCAAGGTGTGAGATAATTACACTGCAACATCTGAAGAATTTTATCACACCAAATCCTGGTGATATACCGCCATATTGGACAATGGAGGCCCTCCTACCAGGCAATGGAGACCCACAGCCTCCCAATGTGTTAGGCCCAGGAAGGATGCCAGGTGCAGTGACTCTTCCAGTTCTGTATTACCTGAAAGAGATCCCTGTACTCCCGCTGTAATGTCTTTATCTTATTTTCCCTCCAGAATGATGGCACCATATTTATTCAGGCATCATCCAGAATTACCATCTGCTTCCTGAGATGTCAGCTCAGAGGTGTCACAATCATGTAAAACCCAAACTCTGTCTAGTTCTTGGCTCTTCAATGTCTGGCTCAGATCAGCCCCTGCTGCAGCCTCTCACCTTGTGACTGGTTACAATGTTGCAGTTTGATCACTGGGGAAAGCCACTGAGGAAATGCTTCCTCCTGCCTGCAGCAGACTGATGACATCATCTCAGACTAGGCAAACACACTGACTGGAGCTCTAAAGTGGTTTATTATGGATACAAGTTGGGGTTATCGTTAGTATGAGACTCTCTCTGTAAATTATTTATGGAGGTTGGTATTGATACTGAAAGGTCAACTAGAATACTTCAAACAAAACATTGTAGATAATTGTGCACTTCCAGCCCTGTTTTCACAGTTTGGTAAAGACCCTTTTCTGCCCCCCATGACTGTGCCCCCTGTACAAAGCCAGCTTATTAAGAACATGGGGTCACCACAGAGCTCTGACCTTACCCCCCTAATTGGAATGGAGAGCCAGGTCTTCTTATCCAACATCAGTACCAGCCTCACCAACTGGGGGCAAATCCCCACCATCAGTACCTGACCTAACCAATAGGGAGTAAATCTCCACCATCTGCACCTGACCTCACAAATGGCGGGTAAGTCTCCACCATATGCACCTGACCTCACAAATGGGGGCAAATTCCCACCTGCACTACCTGACTTCACGAATAGGGGATAAATCCCCACCATCAGTACCTGACCTTACCAATAGGGAGTAAATCCACACCATCTGCAACTGACCTCACAAATCGGGGCAAATCCCTACCATCTGCAACTGACCTCACAAATCAGGGCAAATCCCTACCATCACTACCTGACCTCACTAAAGGGTGGCGAATCCCCACCATCAGTACCTGACCTCACCAATGGGGGCAAAACCCTACAGACACCTTCCAAAACTTGCTGAAATTCTTTTGAGATGAGTAGAGGAAGTTAGGGGGACACAACTCAATATTAATGGCAATGAAGGGGGGCATATAAATGGACATGGTGGGGACCCCAAATTAATGGCTATGGTTTTGAAAGGGGTGTGATGGTGTCCATGTGTCACCCATTGTCCTGGCGTATTCCTGGTCAGCGCCATGATTATTGCCCCCCCATGCACGTAATTACTTGTAAAATGGGACAAATTAATGTGAAAGCGAGCGGCAGAGTGTGCGCAGTTCGCTCCTCCAGTCCGTTTAATCTCCCGGCGCATGCAGTGGAATGTAAACACAGCCCCACGTTCTTCCTTTGACATCTCTCGGAGGAGCGGCTCCGTCCCTGGGAGCGTGTACGAAAATCATTTTGTGTGATCTGAATAATTTATTAGCTTAGCAAATGTTTTCACTAATTGAGATTTGTGAGTTGGTTGAACCTGCGGGGGGGGGGGGGGGGGGGGGGTGATGTGATGGATGCCGCCGTTAGGTACGCGGGGGCAGCGGACGCCTTCTGTTCTTAGGACCGGTGATATTTTACCGACTTGGCCCCCGGTTTCCCCGGCTCTTACCGAATGTGCTAAAGGATCTCTGTTTTCCTGCACGTCCCTTCCACTTATCGTCACCAAGTCATAATTCAGCAGCTTTTTAAGTAAATATTTATGAAGCCGGGAGGTTCAAACGCTGGATTTATTTTCTAGTTTAATAAACATATTTTGAGTCCTCTGGGGCGATTTTGCAGAAAGTGGAAGATTTGGGTGGCTGTTTAAGGATGAATCGAAGAATGGATATTTAACAAAAACATCTGGGGACAACAATGTCACATTGGGAAGCACAGAGACAACCTTCATTTTATAAAAAATCCAAACTCAATCCCTAAAATCTGCTATAGGAGGATCATTCCCAAATGATAAATACTTTCCATGCTATCCCCCCCATTTAAATGACTACAAAAAATTTGAGTGTGAAAACTGAGCAATGTTGTTTATCAGTGAGGAGGACCACTTATTATTTTCTTTAATTTATATGGCACCAACATATTCCGCAGTACTGTACAAAGTCCATAGTCATGTGACTACCTGCCTTTTGCAGGAGTTTAAAATCTATTGCCCCAGCCATAGTCAGATGTTATTAACACCATCTGAGGCCAATTTTGATGACAAAGCCAATTAACCTAACTGAATGTTTTTGGGATTTAGGAGGAAACCGGAGTACCCAGATAAAACCCATAAACCAGGGGAGAACATACAAAATTCCTGCAGTTAGTGGTGTCTTGGCTGAGATTTGAAGAACCTGGGACCTTAGTCTTGCAGTTTCACAGCTGATACCTTTAATTGGCTTCTAAATATATATATATATATATATATATATATATAAAAAACGTATTGTGTGTTGTACACGTGTAGAAATGCATCCAGTGATATGTGTAGAAATGCATCTAGTAACACGTGTAGAAATACATCCAGTAACACGTGTAGAAATGCATCCAATGATATGTGCAGAAATGCATCTAGTAACATGTGTAGAAATGCATCCAGTAACACGTGTAGAAATGCATCCAGTGACACGTGTAGAAATGCATCCAGTGATATGTGTAGAAATGCATCCAGTAACACGTGTAGAAATGCATCCAGTGACACGTGTAGAAATGCATCCAGTGACACGTATAGAAATGCATCCAGTAACACGTGTAGGAATGCATCCAGTGATATGTGTAGAAATGCATCCAGTAACACGTGTAGAAATGCATCCAGTGACGTGTAGAAATGCATCCAGTGACATGTGTAGAAATGCATCCAGTAACAGATATAGAAATGCGTCCAGTAACAGATATAGAAATGCATCCAGTGACACGTGTAGAAATAAATCCAGTGACAGATATAGAAATGCATTCAGTGACAGATAAAGAAATGCATTCAGTGACAGATAAAGAAATGCATTCAGTGACATGTGTAGAAATGCATCCAGTGACACGTGTAGAAATATATCCAGTGACAGATATAGAAATGCATTCAGTGACAGAAAAAGAAATGCATTCAGTGACATGTGTAGAAATGCATCCAGTGAAATGTGTAGAAATATATCCAGTGGCAGATATAGAAATGCATTCAGAGACACGTGTAGAAATGCATCCAGTAACAGATATAGAAATACAATGCATTCTTGGAGCCTTTATTTCATGATTTCTGTATGGGAAACAAACTGTTCTTGTAGACCACAAAATCTGCATGAAACCCGTCCAGTGTGAGCCCCAGGTGGAAATAAGTGAAGTGTTTTACACATTTGCATTCAGTCATGGCTTTGTTTGATGATATTATTACACTTCAATACGATCAGACTGTGTCAGTCTCCTGCAGGGGGTCATTGGAGGGCGCAGGTTTCTTTATAACATAGAATATAAATCGCAGTCTTTTTCCTGATTTCTTCCTTTTTGGTTGCCACAACAAAGAAATATCTGCAATATATAGGTAGAAATAGATATTACAATGCTGCTAGAGTTCCGGGCCTCTCTCATCTCCCCCTCGGTGTGTGTGAGACCCTCTGATCCCAGGCCTGCAGGGCAGATTACAAATAACATTTACATTATTATATTGTGCAGATTATATGGAGGGGGGAGCTGAGCTCTCGTTGTATGGAGATTATTATCGGTGTAAAAACAATATAAACAGGAGATTAATGTCAACATGATTGCATTGAGAAACTCAGTGGCAGTTGATGTGCTTCTCCATGTTCTTTCATTCCTTGTCTGTTAATGAATTATATTTGTTTAAAGTGCTTTTGGCCGTTACCATGACAACCCATCCACAGCGGACCGGCCCAGAAATACAGAAGCATCATTAACCCATTGATGTCCAAGGGCCGGGAGTGCAGCGCCCGCATGTTCCCAACTCCAGAGGCTAGCGAGTGTCGGGAGCACAATTTGGAGGTTTTGTTATGTAGAAGGGAGGCATTTGTGGACTCTCACTTTCTTCTGGATCAACAATGTCTATAGAGTTTTATCTGGGATTTGTTTATTATTTTCCCTGGTGGTTGAACCACTCCTCTTCTGCTGCCTTTCTGTGTAGTTCTCTATATTGGCTTCCATTTCACCCTAGAATCAAATTCATCTCCTGTGCTTTGCCTTCAAATCCTTCCACAGTTCTTGTCCCACTTACCCTTCTGACCTGATAGAAAAATACCCCCCTAGCCGCTCTCTTCGCTTCTCCAATTACCTACTACTGACTTCCCCACTCATAACCTCCTCACATGCACACCTGCAAGACTTCTCTAGAGCTGCCCAGACTCTCTGGAATAGTCTTCTTCGTGCTATTCGGCTTGCTCCTACTTTCTTCCTATTTAAAACCCAACACTTCAACCAACGCTTCAACCTCACCTACCCATCTTCTTCTGTCTCTTAAACCCTCACCACTTCCCACCAATCCATAACCCCCCCTTGTATGATACTTCTCCCACCAGTTAGATTGTAAACTCTTTGGGGCAGAGTCCTCTTCTCCTCCTGTGTCACTGTCTGTATCTGTCTGTCATTTGCAAATCCTATTTATTGTACAGCGATGTGTAATATGTTGGCGCTCTATAAATACTGTTTATTATTAATAATAATAATAACCTAATTAGCTATGTACCTATCATATGTATCCTAATTAGGCATCATGTATGTGTGCGTAAGTTTGTGTGTATCATGTGTGTGTGGTTGAAGAATTAATTCCGAGGCAACATTGTAACATTGTCCAAAACAAAGGAAAGAGAAATGGGGGAAGTATCACACAATAGGAGGGGGATATTAATACTTACATATAATATCCAAATGGACCATAAAGCCTCCTCTCCATCTAATTACATCCTTCAAAGTTGAACAAAATTAATTGATTTAAACACAAAAAGAGAGACAAATCTATTATCTTACTAATATACACAGAAAATGTGTCCTGTCTGAATTTGACACGTTTTGCAGACTTTGCTTCCTCAGGAGTTTTGAGATAAGCATCAGAGTTCCATTGATACATCCTATTTAATAAAATACAGCAACTACCATAAATTTCGATAAATTGTTTGATCTCCTGCAGAAGACAGACGGGCAGCGATATTATCCGCAGGTGGCCCAGAACTTTTCTCAATTTTTATTGTATAAGAGATCAGCCGAGATGAATTTCTTCAGCATCTCCCAAACAGTAACATTCATCTTGTAGATCTGATTGTATTCTGTATGCAGGGAGGTTTCTATATTGTATCAGATGTATCCTGCCCAGGGCTATCCCGCTCCACCTGAGGAAGCAGAATCTACGAAAAGCGTCAGAATTGAGACTGCTTATATTTTGTTTGTATATTTGTACAAGATAATAGATTTGCTTCTTTTGTTTTTAAATAAATTCATTTTAATCAACTTGTGATTTGATGGAAAGGTGCATTTAAAGTCCATTGGATATGAGTAAATAATACAGTGGATGTATTGGACCTTCATGGCAGGATCACCAGGGAATTTTAATGAAAAGATATAAAATAGCCATATATTCTCCGGTGAGATCTCTGCTTCTCCTCATCCAAAAGATTCACCAGAAACAATCAGCATTGAAGAGACTTGATAATAAAGAATCCTTTTCATCTGCATCATCCACAGAACCAGGACACTGCTGCAGCAATTTGTTATCCGAGCCAAAATCAGGAGTACAATAGTAGCCCCCCCTTCCAAATGAATAACATAAATCAGTCCAGGCTGCTGGCCCAATGTTTGCTCTGTTTTCTCTGTTTTAATTGAATATGACGGAGCCGAGGGGCCCAGGTGCTGAGTCTGACTCTCTGCCACAACCGCCAGCTCTACGTCATCTCTGTCCTTCACTCCATTCTGCTTACCCACCACACATCGGGGCCACTGGCCATCTACTGATGGGCCAATTTTGGCTGTAACATCCTGAAATGAAAAAAATGTAGACTGGATGGAACTTATTTTTGCTGTATTTGCTGCGTATAAGCAACATTCAGCATTATAATACAATTATGTGTGCACATTTCATTATCCAATGTGCCATCTCAGAACTGCTGATCTCCTGCAGCCTTTTCCTATCTACATGCACTCACTCCAGCATCAGCTGCACATCATTGGTCTGAGAAATGTGTGTGCTGGCACAGCTCCTTAACAGCAATTGGCATAGAGAAAACAATTATGGATGACAGCTGTCACCCCTTGGCAGGAAGTGCTTCATCAAGAACCTTAATGGCAGAATCACCTGAGGTTATTTGATGCAGATTTTAAAAGATTGAAAACAGTTTTTGGGATCACTATAATATGTTTTAAATGGCTGGTTTAAGGTTTAAAGTGAAACTCCACTCAAAGTGCTAAATTATTATTATTAAACAGTATTTATATAGCGCCAACATATTACGCAGAGCTGTACATTAAATGGGGATGCAAAGTTGTATTTTCTGTCCATTCAGGTCTGAGATCTACACAGCTATGTCAGACTTTACACCCAAACAATAACGGCAGCTGCTCAGATCACTTTAAAATAAATAAAAAACTTTTTTTATTGATAATTTATTTAAGGAAACCCAAAGATTTCCAAGTCAGTGACCACAAATATCAGAAGCACCTTGATATAAAAGTTAGGCACCTACATGAATTTGCAACAAAAACCTGATTCTTTCACCTAATTTGTTCCAACAGATTGGTCAGTTTCTATTCTGGAGACACTGAGAGGACCATTATGGGTTGGCTGTGACAAGACTTCTTGTGCTACTATTGGGCAGTAAAGTTAAGTCACTTCCCTGCCTCCTGCCTGTCGTGAAGAACCAGCAGCAGCCCACTCCTAGCTCACACTGATCACTCCTCCTGTCAGCACATGTGCATGTAGGATACCTGATTGGTCCTTAGTATTGCCCCTCCCACTCCTAGTTCCTTTTATGTACCCAGCATTGTAAGGTAGGTAGCTGCATTGAGAAATACATTGTATTTTCATGAAGATATAATTGTATGGATTTGGGGATTTCCCACTTGCCAGCAATGTAGGAGGCATTTATCCTACAGACCACCACACTAATATACTGTGAGCTGTGCATATGGTAATTATAGCTGGGGGACCTGAAGACCTGAGAGTTATTTCAAGGGTTCCCCAATGTTAGAAAGCTCCAGGAACACTGCGTTACAATGTCACCGATAAAAAGGAACCACCACACATGATCCTTCGGCATGTTATGGGGTGTCTGTGAAAAGTCTCCACTGTCATTATTTTGGGGTTTTGCTGGCCCCCTTTATTGGCTGTAGTTATTTAGAATCCACCTATAAATTCTGAGAAGGGGTCGGAGTCACTGCGAAATTTTCCAAGTTGGGGGATCAGCGGAAGTCCAGAACTTACCGCATTCATCGATGGCCAACGCGGTGCAACACCCCACTACTTGGTAAATTCTGGATTCGACGCCTCATCTGTCCTCGCATTTTCCTGCCCCCCCATAGCTGTATATGAAGAGTCGGTACCCATTGTCTCCCTGCTGCCCCCGCAGCCAGCGCCTCGCGCACAATTTGTACCCTCTGCGCTCTCATCATTTCTTTATGCTTTGCCTTTCATCTCGGCCCATTCAGATCCAGCTTTGTTCCAGCCGGTACAGATCCCCCTCCTTCTCACACCTATCTCCCCCTCGAAGTGGCTCTATTAACCCCTCTACCACCACACTATCTGTGCTCCATCCCCAGGCTGATCGAACACCCAGGCATGCTGGCCCGGGAGGGGTTAATGGGAATGGCGCAGGGAGAGCGCAATACATTTATTTTCTGTGTGGCCTTCACATTGTCATTGTTGATTCAGCTGGAGGAATGTCATCTGCCGCATTGTGCAAATCGGTGAATTGTGTGTGTGTGGCCTTCACTCTGCTGGCTGTTATTTCTCTTTAGAAGATCTTTTAATCTTTAAGTGGCACTTTGAGTGCTGGGGGTGGAGCAGACGTGACCCGAATATCCCAAAAAATGCCACTGTACCCTTTACCGTCCACATTAGCACATGTTCCTCTACCACAGCATGCCCACACTGTGCCAACCTCACATCACGCAGAAAGCACAATGATAATTATCACTGTTACAAAGTAGTGGCAACTGTGCCACGTTTTGGAACCATGGGGGGCACTGCCAGACCCAACTCCATCATGCGCAGGGCACCCTCCATACCACTTACATACCATTTTGTACAATTTGGAATATTTTTGTAAAATTTCTGCATTTTGGTGAAGTTTTTGTGGAAATAGAAGACTTTTTTTTTTAAGAGTGTAGAAAAGTTCCAATGACTTCAGAAGGTTATTGAAGCTCCACCCAACTATAAACTGAAAAATGTCAAATTAAAAAATTTAAGGGCAAATTTTCATCAACTACCCACAAAGAAGGAAAAACAAAATCACAATTACAACTAACACAACAAGAGAAAAGGAAACCAAACTGCTCCACACAGAGAAATAAAAGAAGCAATCTTTCTGATGATTTCATATCCGCGCCTCAGCTCAGAGAATTTCAGGTTCGTCAGGAATTTAGGTGACATTGATCATTTTTCTTGGCTCCGCTCACCAGGCACAGAGGCTTATAAATTCCTAATCATCCGGGTCAGACAAGATTTACATATCAGTGCTTTGGGTGGGGAGTTGTTGTTGCCCCTAAAAGCTGCATGCACCATGTTTAATACTGAGCCACACCGTGGTGCCAAGACTGGCCTGCATTGGAGTGAATGAGGTTACTGCAGGTTCGATGAAGTCGGCCATGGATCCGGCCAATGTAAAGTCCAATGTAAAGAGATCACCTAAAGAGGACCTGTACACTCTCCATGATCCCTGACCAGTCACCATATACAGACACAGGAGCTGAAAAACTCCATCATTTATCAAAAAAGTCCAGTCAGTGACTCTGCCTAGGCTGAGATGATGTCATCAGTCTGCTGCAGGCAGGAAGAAGAATTTCCTCAGTCTCCTCTCCCCTGGTGACCAGACTGCCAGTCAGAGGATGCAGCAGAGGCTGATCTGTGTCAGACATTTGCACACAGACACGGGCACTATTGCATCATCTCTGAGGAAATAGATGGCGACCTTGGATGATGCCTGAACAAAGATGGCTCCATCCTTCTAAGGAGGAAAGCAGATGTTGGCACTGTCAGGGGGATTACTGGGATCTATAAATACCTGGAGGTGTCACTCGGATATATTAACACTTCCCATGAAAATGAGATCTGATGACAGGTTTAATTTACATGTTATATTTCCTGGGACAATACATACTACAAGAGCCTGCATGGGCCTGATCCGTGTGAGAGATGGACTGAAACCCATACCATGACTCTGTAGTGCCCAGGCACGTCTTGGCACCTCACCGCCTCTCACCCATACGCCGTAGCGCAGCCTCAGATGGCTGGGATGTGGGTGACGAATCAGCAGAGCTCAATGTTCTTATCGGCTGCTGATAAACATGTTTGGAGCTCTGACTCCTCATCAGGCAGCTGGCAGAGCCTGGAAGAATGGAAGAGAGTGGGTGGTACAGGGGGGCAGGAGGAGGCCAGGCAGGGAAGGGGTTAAATATACTGAAGAGTCCCTGTCAGTGTGCCAGGGGACTGTTAAAGAGAAATAATCATTTTATTATTATCTGTCCATAAAAGTGATCCACTTGAAGAGGACCGGTCATGGTTGATCAGTATAACATTCAGCGTTCATAATCTGAGCTTTGTGCTCCACCCAGGAGAATTAAATTTAATTTAAGTCAACTCTGGAGCTGGGAGTCTGTGGGAGTAATCTCTGATAACACACAGTGTCCTGAGTGTGCAAAACACAATGGCATACCAAAGGCCTGTACATAGGAGGGATGGACAAAGTGACATGACTTGAGATTTGATGCTGGTATGATCACTTAGGAGCTGGAAGGCAGCCTGTGTTATCAGCATGAAATCTTGGCAGCAAATTGCTGACTTCAGGATGTCTCTGAGCTCTGTATGCCCACACGGAAGGATTGCATTGTGCACCCATCCTATCACCCTAACCCTAGCCAGCCCTGGGTGCAAGTACTTACCAATCCAAGAGAGAAGAGCCACCGAGCATCCCAGCCATCTGCTGAGATTTTCCTGCCATCTCCACCCTGCCCCCTGCTGGACACAATACTGAATATAAAATATAATTGTGGAAATATTGCACAGCTCACATGTACTGGAATTATTTGGCATAATCAGACCCCCTGACTGTCTGGGAAGGGTTTGGCGACATTTCCTGTACTACTACGATGGATTGTCCCCCAAGCGCACATACACACACAGGGGTGCCACAAAAATGTGCGGTCATAAGAAAAAAGCTCCGCAGAGGATTGTACAGTCCTTGTATGTCTATGTAATGAGGTGACAATGCAGGAGACCAAATTGGAGGGACAGAACGTTGTCACCCTATAAATGGAAGTGCTTGGACAAGGGCCTTTATGGCAGGATAACCAGGGATTATTTTGATGAAAGGTTTATAAATGTGTTGTGATTTGAGTGATCGGCTTTACATTTACTAAAAGCATTTTCCTCAAATTCAGCTGTATATGTGCAGCCAGCTCCAGCCGCCTCCCTCCTGGTTGTATTGCCCCCCCCCCCCCCCCCTTGTAGTGTTGGCACCACCCTGCACTGATTGCATGGCACGCAACATCTTGTAATTAGCGCTGTGTCTGCACTGGCGGCACCCCGTGTAATCTCTGATCTGATTCAGCACAAAGAGCTCCGGAACAAATTCCCTTTCTCTGCTTACACAGCAGCTTGTGGGAAGTGCAGGGCCAGGGAAGGGAATTTGTCAACTCTGACACCTTGTGCACCACCAATATTCAAAGACGGAGAGCGCTGATGTGGGCAATAACCCCCTACACCATCTGCCCCATGGGGGGCACAAAGTAGAAATAACTTTCTGGTCTTCAGAGAACTTCAATAATTCCACAGCTCACAGTACATTAGTGTGGTGGTCAGTGGGAAGAATATATCTTACGTTACTACCTAGTGGGAAGAATGTCACCCTTACAGATAGCCAAAAAGCTCTTGGTGTCACCTGACCTGGGAGGCACAAACTGCTCATTGCTCAAGAAATCCCAGCGCCCCTTGGAGGTACCCAGGTTGGGGTACATTGGGTTATTCTGTACCAAACTGCAGTTTTGCTTCCATATTTGGGGTAAATGCACTCTGTTCTTCCCCAGATTATTGGTGCTGTCTGCGACTCTGTCGGTGCTGACAGTTTTGTGTCTCTGGCTGTCTAATGCCTGGATGTCCCTGTGCGCAGATTATTGGACATTAATCCTCCTCTTTTAACACATGTAACATCCCGCTAATCCCTTTCCCTGCAGACCGGAGGCCCCGCTAATCTCTGCTCCCCTCACTCACCGAATCTGCTAATCCTAATTTTCTGTAAAGAAAAACCTCCTAAAAACCCAAACCATCTTCAACTGTCCGTGGCAGGATGCCACCAGAAAGGGGGAACGGGACTGCAACACCTGGATCAGCACACCTGCACACCTACACACCCCTTACTTTAACATTCTCAGTCCCAGGTATACTCCCCTTTCCACACCTGTAGTGGATTAGAATCAGTCCTAGGTGTACTCACCTTTTTTTGTAATGAAAAAGCCTCAATCCACAGGAATACACACCATCCCACACCTGAACTGAATCAGCCTCAGTTACAGGTATACTTACCTTTCCACACTTCTGCTGGGTCAGAATCAATCACTGGTGTACACACATTTTTACACTTCTAATGGATCACCCTCAGTCCCATGGTATACTCACCTTTCCGCACCTGTGCTAGTTTAGAATTAGTCTCAGGTGTACACACTTTACCACATTAGTACTGGATTAGCTTTAGTCACCTTTCCACACTTGTATTGGATCATCTCAGCCCCAGGTGTACACAGTTTACACACATGTGCTAAATTAGTCTCAGTTCAAGTTGTCTGAATCAGTCCCAGATGTACTCACCTTTTAACTTCTGAACTGTTCAGCCTCTGCTCCGGGTATAATCACCTTTCTACACAAAAACTAGGTCAGAATCAGTCTCAGGTGTACTCACCTTTTTTTCTGTACTGAATCAGCCCCAGCCACAGGTGTACTCTCCCCTTTTCACACCTTTGCTGGGTCAAAATCAATCCCTAGTGTACTCACCTTTCCACACCTGTAGTGTATCGGCCTCAGTCTCAGATGTACTCACCTGTAATTACCCCATAACCTTGTATTGAGTTTTGTGCTCTGATTCTTTACATCCCTCACTTTCAGTGTATATTCTGCTGTACACCAGATCTGCATTTCACATTGTATGCAGTGTCAGGTGCAGGAAATGTTTGGGTTTTGCTCTCTGACATTCACATTGCCGCAGTTGTTGAATATAAAACAAATGAAAGAATCCCGTGGGAACAGAATCTGCTCGCCTTTCATCTGTGAGACCTGCACGGTGTCAATATTTATTCATAAAATATGGAATTGATTAATAATAACTGGCCCAAACACAGATAAGAGGCCGCACCACTAAGGGGGCCACACAAAAGCCATCGGTTACTAACTGAGATGAACCGAATGAACCTGGGGACCCCACAGGTGACCACAAATATTCCCATTATCTACCTGTTACAGGTGTCCTGTATTTTATTTACAGATCCCATGAGCAAGCCATGGATGGAGATCGAGGACATCCAAAAGGAGTGATTGGAGGATCGGAACGACATTAAAGTGAGCCCAATATTAAAGTGCACAACAGGCAGCATTTCCATTGACTACAAATCATTGGCCCCTCTACTGACTGTTGGTATGCAAGGGGCACCAAATGCCTGCATGTGGCCCTTTGGGAGAAGCAAGCAGGGTACCCAGCTCTCCTCCACCTCCCCCTCTGGAAGCAGATAATGGCTTCCATGGCATCTCCCTGCAGCAGTGTAAGTGGCAGAGACAGTTCTGTCCCTCTGAATAAAGTCATGGTGACACAACTTGTCTGTGTGTGGCAGACATCTGCCTGGCCATATCTCTGAGCTCTGCTGCCCCAGGGTGCTTGGCTCCATGTCCATTTCCTTTTGAGTCTCAGAAGACTTTGGTGACACATAAGAGAGCGGAGTCACCCTGCAACCGATCGCCAGTCCTCCATATTTATCATTCACATTGTCAGGGAACTCCGCAGAATCTGCTGTTGTCCCGGATGTATATATGAGGTGGAGGATTGGGGTGGTTGTCCTCCTGCACATATGGGGTGGTTGTCCCGGATGTATATATGAGGTGTATATATGAGGTGGAGGATTGGGGTGGCTGTCCCAAATGTATATATGAGGTGGAGGATTGGGGTGGTTGTTCCGGATGTATATATGAGGTGGAGGATTGGGGTGGTTGTCCTCCTGCACATATGGGGTGGTTGTCCCGGATGTATATATGGAGAACACACATTCCTGTGTCAGACTCAGGGCAGGTGCACAGACAGCTGTTCCTCCATCTGCCTCCTTGGTAGGGGGTGAGAGGGGAAAATTAACTCTCTCTGTGCTGGTTGTCAGGCCACATGAGAAGCAATAAATAATATTTGATTATAGAATTCATCTCCTTTACTCCTCAGGCGATCTAGTGATGATCTGGTGTTGATGCGTTAAGCGCTGCACCCAAATAATCGCCTTATCTTTGATATTATTTATATGGAAACATTCATCCACATTCTCAGGAAGACAAGGGGCCGCAGGCTCACCCAGGAGGACTTCAGAACCCTCCACATAACAACTTGTGACATTTAATCAATTTATTACCAAATGACTGACAGAGATCTGTGGCAGAATTCCACTGCAGGAAAAATATATAGAGATATATAGATATATATACATAGAGAGATAAAGAGAGAAGGAAAGGCATGGAGAGATATATATAAGGAGGGAGAGAAAGAGAGCATATAGAGAGAGTGATATATATAGAGAGAGCGATAGGGAGATAAAGAGAGATATATATATGGAGAGATATATAAAGGGGGAGATCTAGAGATTTATACAGATATATATACAGAGAATGAGAGAGAGAGGGAGAGACACACACACACACACACACACACACACATATATATATATATATATATATATATATATATAAATAAAGAGAGAAATATATAGAGAGAGATATATACAGAGAGAGATAAGCAGAGAGTGATAATTAAAGAACCATATATACAGAGAGAGAGAGATAAATATACAGAGAGAGACGGAGAGACATATCCTGTACATAGAGAGATACATAGATGATACATCCGTGGTATAACATTTATAACACAAAGAATTCATTTATTGCAACTCCTCTGCATTTTGGGAGATGGAGGTCACCCATTGCACTCACATTGATTCTCTATTGCCCCTTTTAAAGACTATCTGCCAGCAAAAACAGAATAAAATAAAATTATTTTACTCGTTACCCATCCATTTACAGAGCTCTTTTACCTCATTCTTCCCATTTATGAGGGTTCTAACCCATCATGAATCCTTTAAATTGGCTCCCTCTCCCTTACAACTTTCTTACCCTTTACACATGCCACATCCTTACCCGCTCCTATACAGAGCCCTTACCCCTCACCCATCCATTTATGAAACCCTTTACCCCCAATATTACCCCCGTCCATCCCTCACTTTATAGACAACCCTCCTTTATGTTTATTAGCTCCCTACACTTCCTGCACATTAGCAGCCAGGCTGGGGATAGAAGGGGGAAGAACAAGAAGCCAACAAGGACTTTGCACATTTTTCTCAGCCACACAGCTGACTGGAAAGTAGAGCAGAGTAATGACCTCCTCAGTGTGCTGCTTTTCCTTAATTTCCAATGAGGAGCCGGTGACAGCACGGTGACCAATCTGCATTGCTTAACTGTAACAGAGAAAAGTGGGCTCAGTGCCCTGGCTGTGCTGTAGGTTAGGAGTAGCTGAATCACAGAAATCTCTGAACACAAATACAAATTATTTACCCGGTAAGCAATTTCTTTCCATTTGTTTGAAGAGTTCAGCTGTTTGTCTGGAGTTCAGCTTTAAGGTTACAGCTCATCCTGTCTTGAACATCTTTGGTGCAGGATGTGGGCATTCTGTGCCCGTGGGAGGCTGGCTAGCTGCCTGCAGCAGATCCTGCCATCCTGCTCCACACTGCCAGGGCCCCTGGCAGCAAATCACAGCAACAAAGCGCTAATTGGCATCTGTGCAGCTAATGGGAATCTGTTAACTCTTCCACTTCCAGCGTCCAGCCAATGAGTGGGATCAGGGCCCCCGGGAATAGGGACGGGCACAGGTAGTGCCACTGTTAGCTCTGCGGTCCCTGTACAGGGATAGCGCGGGCCTGCGGGGTCACAGAGGAGGCATTCCATATCAGATACAATCTGAGAGATGGGGAATAAAGAAAACCTGTAATGCAGCAATACAAGTAATGTACGGTTGGCACTACCCTCAGCTTAGACCCGACACGCCTGACTAGGTCACATGAGGGACATTACATCCTCCATGTCTCCCTCAACCATTGTGAAGTATTTTCTATAACTCTTTATAATGACAATTATTTCCTCTTTTTTTTTAATTTGGTGACTTAGATTTCCAAAAATAAAAATGTTTTTAACCAGGTTTGATAGGTAGTATGGTGATTCCTAATGCTGTGACATTATTTATAGAGGTGTGGCCCTTTATAGGACTATTGGAGGCCCCAACCAGATTTTGCATCCTCCAGAGTCTCACCAGAATGTGTACAACCCCCAGAAGGCAGCTCACATAGACATTGTAAGATGGGGCGGGTAAAACACTGATGTGTCCTGGACCCTGCTCATATCTGCCCCCGTACTTACCTCCTGTAATGCAGGTTGTGCTTGGGTGACCCCAGACCAACTACTAGATAATGTCACTGCTCATCCAGGACATTAGGTGGCCATGAGATCCCCTCGCACCACAATAACAACCACCTGTTGGGCTCTTTTTATATAAATGGATCAAACACTGCAATAACCCTGAACTGAGGGTAACAGACATGTAATGCCACACATGGGCAAAAATCATTCCTGATCCCCATCATCATACACACAGGATATTTGTAGGATGAGATTGTATGGTCGAGGCTTTTCAGAATTTGCTGTATCCACATTGATTTTATCTTCTCACCCCACATCCAGTTTTTCTCTAGTTTGATATTCTCAGAGCTGGATGGAGGCAGAATGGGGCTATAACATGAGAGCAGCTTTGGACCCCTTAAGGTGAGGATTGCAAAAGACCCAGAGAAGACCCCAATGCTAGACCCCCCAGACACCATCAGCCTACAAGTCCCTCTTTCCATTGTGAATGGACGCACAGCTTCGACCAATCACATTATACCTCTGTTTTACCACAGGAATATGAAGATCATAGCTGGGGCCCCTGGACGTTCAGGGGCCCTAAGCAGTAGCCCAAGGCTGATGATCCAGCTGTCCCTATTGTGTAAAGTCAGCACCTGATCCCTTACCTGTTCAACAAGCCGATAGATTCTTGCTGCACTTTTTTATATTCTTTCTTTAACTGACCAATAGGAGCACAGCGACAGATTCCACAGAGGTTGTAGCACCACACGGAAATGAGATCTGAGAATTATTGACCCTCCAAAGACACAAATCACTCTGCACAATGTGTATGCCAAGGAATCTGGAAAAGGTGTGTAGGGATCACTAATATTCAGATTACAATGTTATATTAAAGTAGACTAAGACCTCCTGGTGCAGCACTTACAGCTTTCACTTAGTCCCCCTCTACAAATACCTGTTGTATAGGTATAGTATACATATAAGTATAGTTTCCTATAACAACATAACAACAATGCTGCACTGCTCCTAAATTCACAGCAGAGTTGCCCCCTTATGTAGGCTGTGCCTGCTGCACTACGAAGGAATGGGATGATGGAGGGGCGTGACTAACACCATTGTGACTTGTTATTCGGCACCTGGGCACACCAGCCCCGCCCACAGCCCTCCGGATTGACAACACTGACTCCTCCCACTGTGATTTGCAGTGTCTGGGAGGGGGGAGGGTGTGGGACACAAATGATGGAGGATTTGGCTCAGGGGAGGAGCAGGAAGGTATTTTTCTCTTTTGTACATCACATAATAATTGGATTTGGGACCCATCAGATTGTCATAGGGGACCCTTCCTCTGTACCTTAGGAATTAGAATATTTCATGAATTGTAAGAATATTTCCATCTTGTGTCTTCTTCATAACCACACAAGTAATTCTCTGGATTTGTGTAAATGTGACAGCTCGGCAGAACTCCCCCAACTCTTCCAAGAGTCCATAAAACTGCGCAGTAATTAGCGAGCACGGCTGCTGCCAAAGGTGCATCTGTCAGCTAATAATGGCTGAATGGAAGCGCTTTTAATTATTGACTAGTCGTGTGATGAGCGCAAAGCTGCGAGAAAGAAGATTTTGTGATTTGTGAGATTGGTACAACATGTCCACATCACACTGGCCAGATTTCCTCATAGGATCGGGAACAAGGGAGGGGTAATGGGGCTCCGGCCCAGCTCTGCACCCCAATAACGCAGCTGTGGTCCCATCACCATTTCTGGCTGAGTGAATGCTCACAGATGGCTCTGGTCCGGAGACGGATTGGGGAGTTTGGCCAAATCCTGCTGGGAAGTTTTGGCCCCGATATTTTCTGTTTATTTCTGGCCGTTTAGGTGTAAATTTTGTTCATATTCGGGGTCCATCTATCCTGCAGGGTGTAAAATACAAAATCCTCCAAAGAACGAACCAATGTCAAACAGCGGGAACCAGCTCAGGTGATATCGCTGGGTGCCAGCGCTGCTCCGGTGCCATATTCACCCGCTTACCAATGCCAACGTCTGACCTTGGGTAGTGATACCGAAACATTTCACAGAGGACCTGAAACACGGCGAGCCCAGACATCAGCCACAAAGTGCCCCCATGTCTCCGCGTCATAATGTGAACTTATAACCAGATCACTGGGCAATTACCGGGGAGAGGGTCCGGAGAGCCACAAATATTGGCATCAGAATGTTTGTGGCTGATGTCTGGGCTCGCTGTCTTCCAGATCCTCTGCAATGTCAGATATTTTGGTATTACTGCCCAATGTCAGCCATTGGAAATCCACAACCTGAAACCTTTTTCAGAAAAAAACTTTCTAGTACAGTAATTGTCTGAACTTTTTGCCTGTTCAGCTTTCATGCTGATTGCACTGTAAACATTTTATTCTATTACTAATTTGATGATTGATTTTATATTTCACCCCAATCAAATATGACCAGATGATTCCAATATTCTCAAATGAAAATGGGAGGTCAGAAACCACCTCAGAGGTACAAAGGCTGTGATTGAATGACAAATGTCATCTTTTCTCAGCTTTGCTCTTCATGGCAGAGATGTAAAGAAACAACAACAGCCAATAATGAGGGGAAAGAATGCAATCTCAGCGAACATGGCACAATTGTAGCTGAATTTCATCATTTCTGAGTCAAAGGAAAATTGAAAATGTTTATTGGAACAAAGACCACAAATTCCTCCCCCAGAAGACAGAGGGAGCCCCAGAGCATCAATCCCACTCAGTAACAGATTTAGGAGCTACATTGGGGCTGGGGACAGGACATCTACTCGGGGTTCAGTGGGCTGCAATGGCTCCTCTGGGGCTCCAGAAACACATTTTAGGCAAATGTTTTCCTTTTTCCTTTTCCTATTTCGTACATTTATTTCTCACATGGGGGATCAGCAGTCACATGACTTTGTTTGCCAGTGGCCACACCTTGGTGATCACATGATTTTATCAGCGGCACCACCCTGGTGATCACATGACTTTGTTTACCAGAGGCACCACCTCCGTGATCACATGACATTGTTAGTAAAACAAAGCCATGTGCTCATTCTTTATTCAGCAGATTTCACCTAGGCCAATCGCAGTTAGAAGGACAATTCGGTCATTTTGGGGTTCTATTAAGTCTCTGCACCCAATTTACCCCTTCGGCCTTGTAATGTTTTCCTCAGGGTTCTGACTTTGTACTCAGGGAAATCTCCAATAATAAACATTTGGAAAGGTTTTTGTGTTTTTTCTGCAGATTTGGAGTGCCGCGACCCCAGGTATCCTCGTTGTTTTTGTGAATCAATGTCAGTGATGCAGGAACAGTCGGGACGGCTTCCCAGGGACCGGTGGGAGTCCATACTGGAAATTTAGCCTACGGCTCTCATTGTCCCCGTGGATTGTTGTCACTCTAAGAAATCTCTGACTTTGCAGTTTCCTCCAATCAGATCTTTACTCCCCGGGAAACGCTCACTAAATTCTCAGGAACAACTGAAAGGATTTCCAGGAGATAAAAAAGAGGAAAGTTGTCAGAGAAGAGAAAGCATGGAGGTGACCCCGGTAATGTGCACCATTTATTGTGTCACTGCTCAGATCTCAGCCCAGCGACCAGCAATTCAGTTCTAATCACCTACACACCACAAACCGATCATTTTCCCCATGAGAGCTGGTGAACCCTGTGTCCCCAAATCAAAGATAAAAAGATTCTGACTGTCAGATGCCTGCAGAATCCACAGGGGTCCCTGACACAAATCAGAGAATTCTACACAGGAAAAATAAGAAAGGAAAGAGGCAGCGGGAGGGCCACCGGAACACACAGAGGTCATCGTACAACATGGCTACGGAGCTGGAAGAATCGTCCATCCAGTACACCATCTTCTCATCATCAGCTCAGCCCCAACATGACAGGAAACTTACAACGAAAGGTTTCACCCTAAAAAGTAATCTTTTCTTTCATCCTTTCATCTCCTGCAGACTCTTTGCCGCCACTTCCTGTCTCCATGCACTCCAGTGATGGCTGCTCAGCATTTCTCTGGGTTGGTGACAACAATGGACCTTGGCTGTGCAATGCGATTGAGGAGCCATTTGTAGCCTCCATTGGCAGCACTGCCAGTGCAATGATGACGCAGAAGTAAAATTGAGAGACCAGGACCGAGTGTTGTCACCCTAAAACAAGGAAACGCTTGAACTCACCTCATGGCAGGATCTCCAGGGATTATTTCGTAAAAGCTCAGTTATGGGGAGAAATGCGTCAATTCCTGCTGTCGGAGTTTGCGTTGGGAATTCACATGGAGGTGGTGTTGGCACTGGCGCATTTCTCATTTGCAGCAGTTTCTGGTAACGTAGCCCCCCACACAAATCAGACAATATCTCATAAATGGGGGATCCTTGCTGTCGATTCTTATCCAGATATACCCCTGATACACATGAATGGGGTGTCAGTCATCCCAGCACTCAACCCCCTAACACACATTTAACACAAATATTAAGATTAATTCTTTAATGCTTATTATCGTCTGGAACTCCCAGACTAGGTACTACATGAGTCTGCACAGCACGCCCTCCCTCAATTTAGTACTTCCCAGAACATTGCTCCCTTCCCCTGTACCCCTTGGCACGCAGTGCCTCCCCTTCCTCCCTCCGAAACACTACCCCAACACTACCCTTGCCACAGTACTATACCCCAGGTTTTTGTACCCCCGGCACATTGGGGGTTCACTGTACCAGCAAAATGTCCCCCGACTACTCCCCAACACTGATTTCCCAACCGCCCTCTTTAGCACAGTTTGGATTGGGAGAAATTATCTGTTATTAATAAAATTTATTTCTTTTGAGTGACAACCATTGGATTATTATGACAGCACCAAGAACACAACAACCAATCATATTGAAGCATGCAAGTAATGTAGGACGATCACTGATTGGCTGTCGGTGTTTCATATACACACCAAACATTTTGTTATAGGTGGAATCTGGAGGGCTAAATCTCTATTCTGCATTCTAATAAATCTTTAGAACCACAATGAGAGACTTCTCCAGTCCCCCCAAAGCCCCAAACAATAAAGACCCCTCTGATGACGATAGTGCACTGATGGAACACACATTTCACCATCACAGCTCCAGGAAACCCTCAGATTTTGTAATACCCCAAAATCTTCCAAAAACTGAAATATTAAAGTTTAGAGTCTCTGTAGCCTCCACCTCCCCAAATATCTCTGAGGGTGGAGCGCCACCTGGTGAAGGGTCAGCAACACCGCAGCAGCTTTATGATATTACAAGTACTCTACCGATTGGAAATTCAGTACCGGTAGTACTGCTGCTGTAGTAGTATTATTACACTGAGCCCTAAAAATGCTCATATAGCGCCACCTGCTGGACCTTGAGTAATACAGCAGTAGCCATAAGCCACCCATAAAAGTGCCAGCTGGTGAAACCTCACATCTCTGCATTTTGAAGCTATGCTTCCAGGGGGTGGCACTCATGTGTATATCATACTCAACTTTTAGTAGGTGGTGCACTGTGATACGCATTTATCAGTTCTGTCACACAGAAAAGCAATGATAAACAGGAGCATTGACAGAATATGTGACAAATATACTACAAGGTGACAGCTGGAGTCATAAATGTATCCCTTGGCCGCTTTGAATTAGCATTGGAGAGTGACTCCTTATTTCTGTTGTACAATCACTTGGCTGCTCAGAAATATAGGAAAAAAGGTCTATAAACCTGTCACAGGGATTTTATTTGAAGCAGCATGACCTGGGACACATTGTGTCCCTACGTTGCCTAATAAATTCCCTCCTTTGTGTATTATTGGGCTGCTGCAGTGCTACTGAATATCCAGCAGGTGGTGGTGTATGCATGCATTATGGCTGCTGCAGTATTTATAAGCATCCAACAGATGGCGCACTATGGCCTGAATACTGTTGCTGCAATGATACTGAGTTTCCAGCAGGTTCTCTGTAAAATGTACCAGTAGAGCGCCACCTGGTGGTTTTGACGTTGAACCTGGACACCTGGAGGCGTCAGTGACAGACTATGGAGGTGATATTATATTATTTGCACTGCAGTTCATTTTTTTAGCAGTGCCTTTCTTTAGATCTCTAGGCCTTCTATAAAAGGAACAAAAACATTTGTATAAAGGGGCCGATATATAAAGAAGTGGTGATCTGACAACAGATTCTTTGTTCTCAATATTCAAAGATCATTTTGCTGTATAAAGCCAGGTTTATAAAATTTCTTGTCAGAAATTCTAATCAGAATTACTTGTGATTGAAAGATCCATTTACCTGAATAGAGGAACCCTTTGACATACTTCTGCGTCATGTGACGTCGGGGCCCCTGAATGGTGATAACACAGGAGGGGAACTCCAGCATAGCTCACCAAATATGGGCGGAGTTAGATCACCACCTGCAATGGGCATGGCCTAACAAGGGGTAATAATGAATAGATTGCATAGGACGACCGATAACAGAAAACAATTTTTTTATTTACAAACCTTTTTCTCACCTGAAACACAAGAAAAGAATTTCCAGAAATGAAAAATATTCAATACAAAAATATTCCTCTGAACACCGAATCCAATATATACAGACGACACAACCACATACACTTCAAGTACGACCGACCCCCCCGCGTGTCAACAGAGGAATCTGGGGAAAATGGTGCGATGGGCCAGGAATGCAGAGTGCAGGAGGTGAACTGCAGAGCTGGGAGAGTGCCAGGCACAACTGACACCTCTACCATACAAATGGGAATTTACAAATCCTCTGCCCATAACAAGCAGCAGTGTCCTATTACTGATGTACGAGGCCACCTGGTTACTCAGGGTTACTGCACAGTGATAAAAGGAAACTAAACAGATTTTGTTCCATGCAACATCTTCATTTCTACATCCGAAGTTCACCCCGTGGGTTGGCGCAGTTCTCACCTGCACTCTGCACTCACCTTCACTCACGTTTCCTGATTTTGGTCCCATATTGTGTGTCCTCACACTGTGCAAATCTCACATTCTGGGGGTTTCAGTGACCTTATAACCAGCGGACTGATAACATTTCAGTTCCATTTGAGTTCTTCTCAGACCCAGAGACGTCTCAGTGCGTCCCATGAAATTCCTCTTCTTCCTGGGATGACAGGTCCTCTTCCTCCAGCTCATCCTCTGACACTGGGGGTGCCGGCAGGAAGGGTTGGTCCCGGTCAAGGTTGATGTAAGTTACATTCAGTTTGATGTAATGATCCCCCATCAGGGAATTGGAAATCGTCTCCATCTCTCTGACCAGCTGGGTGAAAGTTGGACGCTCGTCTGGGTGGGGACTCCAACACTGCAACATAAGGGTGTATCTGTGGGGACACGGAGGGGTAGGCAGAGGATCAAAGAGGGCACAGAGCAGAGAGGAGCCCAGCATGTAGGGGCAAAGTGTGTGAAACGGAGAGGAGCATGCGGAGCACAGCATGAGGAACGCAGCATGGAGAGCACAGCATGAGGAACACAGCATGGGGAGCGCAGCAGGGAGGAGCATAGCAGGGGGGAACACAGCACAGCATCATATTTTCAGCTAATGTGGGGCTGTATTTTGGCACAGGACGAGGTCCAGGATTGGTGGGAGGAGCTTCTGTCACTATCAGGAGACATTACAACCACATTCTATAACCCCCCTTATTTCCTTCTCCCTGCTGACTCCCATGCAATAAAACTGCCCTTTTCCTTCTTGCTCAGGACGTTTCTGTGTGAACTTGCAGATTCATAGCCAAGAACCCTCTGCAGTGACCCAATAACCCTTTCCTTGAGCAGGAATACTCACAGTGGGTCGGGGCAATACTCTGGCTGGGGTAGGCGTCTACCCCTGCATAGGTATCGGGTGATGTCATAAGGGTCTACGTCTGGATATGGCGGGGCTCCTCGAGTCATCAGCTCCCAGAGCAGCACCCCAAACGACCACTAGGGGGGAGAAATATCAATATTATTACATTAATGACAGCATACAAACCCTCCGCCTATATCTGCAATGACCCCTCATCTCACCACGTCACTCTTGGTAGTGAATTTCTGTGTCTGTAGACTCTCCAGCGCCATCCATTTCACTGGAAGCCGAGCATTTCTATGGCGGCGCACGCTGTAATATTCCTTGTCGAAGACGTCCCGAGCCAAACCAAAGTCTGCCACCTTCACCCGGAACATATCATCCAGCCTGAAACACACAATTGCAGCCATATTGTTACCAGGAGAAGTGATGATGGCGGGTGCTATTGATTTCCTGGAATTCATTGGGGACTAAACATGGGGTGCATGGAGCACGAAAAGCGGTACAAAAGGTGCAATTAATTTATTTTCCTATTGGTTGAACTCCAACTGCAATTGGTAACACCAATAGGAACGGTGCAAACAAAGAACCAATGTGCAAACTCAACTGAGAGTCCAATGTTCTGAATATTCCAACATGTTTCACATAATGTGCTCTCTTCATCAGGACTCAGGGTAAGGGAAGGAATATGGAGGTCAGACCCAGGAAATGGGCAAAGCTTTAAATAAAATAAATATGTGATCAAGTGATGTGTCCAACGCTTCCCAACCCGTCAATCTCCACTCTTATCAATTCACCCCAAGCTGTGATGAAGACAATGCCTGCCCCCTCCCCCAGATGCATTAATCCATTTTATTAGAATAAAAATTTTAATTTTGGACTCCAGTAAGTGATCACCAAGTGATGTCAATATGTCACAACCTTCCCCTCCCTTCACTTTTCTGCCCCAATTTATATTATTATATATGTATATTATTATACATTAATAATATTTCAGGACTGGTTGGTATAGTTCCCACATCACTAATTGCAGCATTTCCCCCGCCCCCGGGTGTAAATAGAAGATAATTATTATTAGTTTGTCATCAGAGAGGTTGTCACTCCTGTGAGCGTCCTGCACCCCACAATCACTCACATGCAGTTCCGTGCCGCCAGGTCTCGGTGTACAAACTTCATCTGGGCCAAATATTCCATCCCCCGGGACACCTGCAGACCAAAGCCGACCAGATCCTTCACCGTGGGGTTCTGTGGGTGCAAAGAGGCAGAAGATTTGTACTCAGCCGCTCATTAAATCTCAGCATGCAATGAGCGCTCCTTACATGTAAATCCTAAACCACTGAAATTTGCTCTGCACTATAAATAATCGCCAACATTTTCAATAAATTTCATCTTTTCCTCTTTGTTTTACCCATGGTTACATCACAATGCAATAGTTACATCTCAATGCTGCTGATATCCTGCAGTCTCCTTGCAGCCACTTCCTGTCTACATGCAACCCAGCAATGCGCAGCATTTCTCAGGGCCTGAATTATTTTGAGGTGACAACAAAAGATTATTCTCTTAGAAACTATAGAATTCTCTTTATGGATCGTTTTTTCATAATCAGCACATTTGTGGTCACCTTTCTCATTATATTCAGCCCTTTCTGTAATGGCTACGCCCACACGTGCAATAATTATTGTTGGTCTGTTGTTGATTATCGTCTGATAATCATTAACAAAAAAAAGTGCATAACTACTGGCCAACGACGCCGATGAACAAGGAATGTCGCTGGAAACGAACGACCGTCCTGGCGGATCTGATTGGGCGACGATCATTTGTTATCTATTGTGTGTACGGTTGTTCAGTGATCGTGGATTGTTTTGTGATACACTTTCTCCTGTACATGCCGCTTCTTGCATTGTTCAAACGATCATATCTAGGATGTACATTATGGATGGATTATATTTGAACGATCATATCGTTCCAGCATGAACAGAATTGTGCACAATACGATCATTCAAAATAATAATAATAATGAATAATCATTGATCGGTCGTTAATCGTTCGTTTTCTAATGACAATTATTGCACGTGTGTACGTAGCCTTATTGTGGGGATCTCTGCAGATTCGATACAGATCCTAATCCCATGTCCATTGTCTTGGGAGAAGCAGCCATCGTTCTGGCAGAGAAAACCTTAGTGCTACACAATGCAGAAATATTTCATATCCTTTCAGTGAAAGATAAGAATGAATTGTAGACTTACTCTGTCCTCGCTGCGGATGAAGTGTCTCAGGTCCCCGTGTGACATATATGGAAGGACCACAAGGGGGAGACCTTCCTGTGGCAAAAATATCCCAATCAAGGACAAGACATGGGGATGATGGAAGCTCTTCATCAGGATCCCTTCACGCAGGAACTCCTCCACCTCCTCCACATCCGTTATTCCTATGAAGATGACAAACAGAGACCATCCAATTATTAAATTCTAATCAATAAATCTCAGATCAGTCCGTCCTCAGTCTATAATTATCACTTTATCATTGGGTCTCAATCCTTGAACCCCCAACCCCCTCTCTTTCATACCATTCATTTATTTCTGATTTTTTATATTCTTATAAATATTTTGTCTCAATCAGAGATCCATTTATCCTAAAAAAACATTTCTTCCCCCAAATGTTATGGACCAAATCTCTTATATTGCTTTATATCTGGGTAAAGTCTTTGTAACCCTGGAAACACAACAGAAGGCCTGGCCAGGGCTGTTGGGTGGATCTGCTGATTTTCCCAGAATACAGCAACTATCCAATGCCCCATATTGACCCCAGAATACAATTTGCTCCTACTTTCTGCCATCTCTTCAAATTCACCTACCCATCTTCTTCTGTCTCTTAAACCCTAACTACTCACCCACCACTTCATATTCCGCCTACTATTGTATGCTGCTTCCCCACCTCTTAGATTGTAAGCTCTTCTGGGCAGGGTCCTCTCCTCCTTCTGTGTCATTGTCTGTGTCTGTAATTTGTAACCACTATTTATTGTACAACTCTTGCATAATATGTTGGCGCTATATAAATGCTTTTTATTATTAACAATAATCATCCAGAACCCCATATTAACCCTTAATACAGCGACCATCCTCAACCCTGTATTTGTGCTCACTGTTTAGAGATTTGACGGCACAATGCACCTCCCGGCCGTCCTCTTCAATGTACGTCCCATGGTACACACTGCCAAAATGTCCTACAAGGATAAAAATTGCCAGTCACAGTCTGCAGAGAACATCATAAAAACAAATATTAAATCCTACCTTCATCCCTTATCCTCTTTCATATCTCCATATAAATACAGATCATTTCATCTTTCAATCTGATGTTCCCTTTAGGTTGGTTGTAGTTTGATTGGTTACATAGCAGTTCCCCCATTGACACCAATACTGAGGGCTGGGTGTTCCTATCCAGACCTGCCCCCCTCTGGCAAGTCTGATAAATGCCCTCAGTTTTTTGCTTTTTTTTCTTAAATTTTAAAGAAATCTTTTTAGAAAGTCTACAAGTGGTGAACCCCAAATAATAAATCTCAGACAGCTTTTTTTCTGTATTGGGGACTTGTTGGTGATGTCTAAAAGTTTTCATGTTTCTACCCGTGCTGTGTCCATTATGAGGAGTTCCCAGGCTGTACGCCTGCTGTTCTCATTATGACAGGTTCCCACCATCCCTGCACTTTCTAAGTCTTCACACCTTCTGTATCCAATATGAAGTATTCCACCCCAGACCAGATTGCCTGTCTCAAATTCATCAATAAACCAATTTTACACAAAGCCATGCTCACCTTTCCCAATGATGCGATCTCGGTGTGTGATCAGATGGTTCTGTGGAATCAGAACATCTTTAACCTCATCCAGAAGCTCTGGCCTCAGGTTGTCCAGTACGTTGGTGATGAGAAGGGGCATGGAATTGGCCCCAATGCTGCTTGCAGAGTATAGGGCCCCATGGTAGGGTCCTCCACCAGAGCTGCTGCTGGGAATGTCTACGTGAGCAGGGGGAGGAGAAAAGAGTGAGCAGGATAAACATTTGGTCCTCAATACAGCAAGGAGCAATGAGGAAATACAGAGAACAAAGCCCCACAGGAAGAAGATTCTTCCCATCATTATTGATAAATAACCTGCGGTGCTCCCAGGCTGACTTTCCTAAAAGCAGCCATTATAATTTTACAACAGCCATTCTCAAACACGATCCAACTGCACACCAGAACAACCATCTCATAAATCTCTGTATACTTTTTGTTGTTTTTAGACTTTATGTTTTTTTAATTATTATTTTCCATTGTAAATATCTCACAAACCTGGGCAATTAAAACTGATAATACAAAGAATAAGAGGGGACTGCACGATGCATAGATAGGGACAAACAGAATAGTAAGTTATATCAATCATGACTTTTCTATAGAAGTCAAGCTTGGCCGTGCCTTACCCATTCCACAAGCTTTTCTATTGGATAGTGATTTTTCCTATCAGATTAGTAGAAAGTTTTAGGAGGGGCCAATGTCAATGACATTGAGGTCTCCTGGAGGTTTGCTGGAGCACCCAGGTTCTCCCATGACAGTCTATCTTTTTCCCTCTTGGAGAATGCTAATGAATCAGACCCTATGACTGAAAGTGAGCACCTGGAACAAAGTTTTACTTTCAACAGTTTTATTGGGACTTATAAAACATACAAAAACAAATGTCAGCAACAAGAACAAGTGGACACATTGGGCCTTATTTAATAAAGTTTTCCAAGGTTGGAAAGGAACTTTCATTAGTGAAGCTGTGTGATCCAGCAAACCTGGAAAGGATTTCTTCAATGTCATTTGCTAGCAAATATTTTTAATCCTGGACCAGATCCATTCCAGGTTTGCTGGATCATCCAGCTTTACCGATAAAAGTGTATCCTCTCAAGCCTTGACAGCTTTAATAAATCAGGGCCAATATTTATGGCGGGTAACTATGAAGAAGGAAAGTGATCTATACGGTATGATGTCTGGAAATGGAAAATGTTTTAGAACATAAACTGTAAGGTTTGCTTATTATTAGGTCAGTTGTTGGACCGCACAGGAAATGCCTATTGTCCTATTTGTATAAAAACCACCCTGGTGACATCACAAGGAAATTCAGAGTGGGGAGCTCCACATGTAAACTAAACCCAAAAGCTTCATATTAAGAATTAAATAAACTCCAATAATTGATACTGGCAGCTTATACAAATAAAATAAATTCTTACAAGATTCTCTGTAGTCATTGTGCATGGAGTGGATGGGATGGATCGGGGAGGAGATGGTGTCTCTGTTATTATTAGCCAATAATTCCATGTTTTCTGCAACTGTGGAAAAAAAACAAACAAGAAATGATTTATCACATTCCCCCCATGGCCATGTGTAAGCAAATATCCACAAATCTTCTCACCTTTCTTCTTCCCAGATTTTTGCTGCTTCCAGATCAGGAAGGCCAATGACAGGCACACCAATATGGCCGCCACTGTTCCCAGAACTATCCCCAGAACCGGATCCAGAAGATTAACAAACACAACTTTACCCAACTCAATGCATTCACTGTCCACACACACCTGAGGATGGAAAGAAAACAACGTAACAAGTATCACTGATCCCTCCAGACTGATTGCTTCATTTAGGAAGGAAGAATCAAGTTGGAGCATATAACAGGAAGGACAATAATATTTCATATGGCTGGATGAAAGTTGCTGAATCAACCTTTAGTCCAGTTTACAATGGGGGCCTTAAATGCACCTCAAGCAGAACCCAAAATTTAGGGAAACAAGAATTCCTTCCTACTAATAAGTCTATTGGTTGATCATTTTTTTTTTACATGACAAATCTTACAGCAGAGTTACCTCCTGCATTGAGATTGTTTGTTTGCTTTCTTTGTGTATTCCTGTTGTGTCCATTATGAACTCACAGGATTTAATTTGGATTTTTGGCTTCCACCTAAAAAGCCCCTAAAGACCAAATGTATGTATGACTGTGCTGAAAACATTAAAAGTCCTCCAGAAATTCTGGAGCTGATTTAGTAAAAAAATTTAAACTGTTTAATTACTAAGATGAATTATAACCGTGAAAGGGACAATTTAATTACCTTCCATTAGTGAATGTGTTGAAAATTCACAAGTAAGAAAAAATAGAAAAAACAGGATTTTTCCTTGCATATGATTGGATAGTTAAAGTCAGCAGAGCTTCGTTTTAGATAAAAATCCCTTACAATGTGATAATTCCCTTGTCTAAGTGAACAGTCTAAATACTTTTAGTAAATCAGCCCCTCTGTGTCTTTTGCACAGGGCTAAGTTTATTACCAGTGTTATATGAATTTTTTTAATGATTTTTTTTAAACCATACCTGGACCACCAATCCCTCTGATGGGATCACCAGATCTTTGGGAAGCCTACAAGTGATCTCGTTCTCCAACACTTTGGGGTTACACTCCTCTCCACCGATCGTCATGGACACATTCAGACAGTGGCTCACCTGAGCAAGATTTTCATGCTAGAAGAAACAAAACATGAAGTTAGAAAACAGATAAAAGGCAGCAACCTTCCTTTCAGTAACATTCTGTCATGAAGCAAAGAACATTCATTGGGCAGGGGAGACTCCAGATCTGTGCATGGAGCCAGGCAGTCATGGGCATTCAGCACCCATATTCTATTTAACAGGGTACAACCGCAGCTCAGTTCATGAAAGAAGCACCCTGTTTACACTTCACTATGGTTTTGTTTAAAACTTTCTTAAACTTCACAAAAGAATAAATAGCAATTCAAACCTTAACATAGGTTAGTGTTTTATAGATCTGACCCCTCCCCAACCGTAAAGACTACAATCAATCCTCCAATTTTTGACTTAATATTATTAATATTAAAACAGTATTTATATAGCGTCAACATATTAAGCAGCGCTGTACATAAATACCCATCCATAACACGAGACTGACAGGATCACAGGACACCATATTAGGCAATACTCACATACTCCATAGATTATCTAAAATGTTTTATGATCTCACACTTTCCAAACTTTGAGGTGGGAAGGAGGACACCTATGGCACAGAATATTTAAGCAAAAGACAACCCCCCCCCCATCACTGCCCTAAATGTGTTATACTCAGTCTGCAGGGATCTACAGAGAGCTCTGTGTACTTACATGAGTACTTATCTCTGTGTCGCCTTTCTTCAGCTGGAAGCGATTTCCATCACTTTCAAAGCGGTAGATTCGGTAATCTCTGTAGTAATGGAAATTTTTGGAATAGATGTTGGTAAATCCATCCATCTGTAGACTGAGGGTTCCAAATAAATCCTTTTTGTTTTCTGGGGTGGCGCAGTAAATACGGTTTGCAGAGAAGGGCCCATCACAATCCTATAGAGAGAGAAGATTGCGATACACCAGATCCAGAAGATTGAGATACACCAGTCTACAGTATCACCATTATCGGTGATAATATTTAGATTGCATGGACTGAGGATACATTTTTATCATGTTTGATGTTGGAAACAAATCTTTGACATTTTCCTTGACAAAGCAGCACACAGAGTTAATCAGGTATGCTGCAGTTTAAGGACCATGATATTAGTGGGAGAAAGCAAAGAGAGCGAGCAGAACGTGAGTTGTCCTGCTGCTTCTCCTTTTACTGTTAAGGCCGGGAAAGATACAAGACCAACATGTGAACATATAACTACAGCAGAGAAAATTAAAGTCTCCTCCCCTGTTACACAGGACTGTGCTGGGTAACAGAGCTGTGTAAATCTCAGAAATGTGTTATTTAGATGAAAAGATAGCTGCTCCCCCTATTTTATTAGTTGAGGCGTGTAATCCAGCCAACCACTAGGAAATTAGAGATAAAAAATGTGGTACTCCTATTTGAGATGAGTTTTTGGCATAAAAAATATTTATTCAATCTTGCATCTATACATTGTTAACCTATCATATTGGATAGAGTATTCAAATCACTTTCCTGCATTTAACATCATGAAACAGAAACCTCAAACTGATGCGTTTCGCCATTTGGCTTCTTCAGACGATAGTGAGATACATAGTCATCATTGTTCCAGCAATACTAACCAGGATTTTTTAGGGTACTTCTATATATGTCTTTAAAGGGGTTTCCTTCCAATGAACTTTATACATTGCATATATGAAGCATTGCTGCTTCTATCTGCAAGGAAACTGCTGTTTCTGTTGCATGAACCGGTCTCACTGAACTGAATTACTAAAGGGAAAGGAGCCTCTCCAACCATTAGGATTACATTTTAAATATATTTGCCTCACTACAGACATA
This sequence comes from Pyxicephalus adspersus, assembly GCF_032062135.1. NCBI lineage: Eukaryota > Metazoa > Chordata > Amphibia > Anura > Pyxicephalidae > Pyxicephalus > Pyxicephalus adspersus. The sequence continues at coordinate 44,489,242 of NC_092865.1, read as the reverse complement.
TAGGAATCCCCTCAAAAAGCCTCATTAGTATTGCTGGAACATTGATGACTTTTTTATCTTGCTGTCCACTGAGGAAGCGGAATGACAAAATGTGTTAGATTTGAGATTTCTGTTTTATGATGTTGAACACACAAACGTAATTTAAGTTCTCTATCCAATATGATAACCTTGTACAGAATTAATGCAAAACTGAATACATGTTGTACAATGCCTAAAAACCCTGAATTCCTGAACACACACAGATTTAATGTCTGTTTCACATGTGAATGTCCTTGTTCCTATATATTGGTACAGACACAAGAACCTGACTATGCTCATTTCTGGAGCCAGGACCTCAGGAGGGGATATACTATTCATAAAATTGTACAGTAATGTTGTCTGGTTGCCATGGGTAATCTCAAGCTTTCTATATATATAGTATGTTGCCATCAATGACATCAATGATATTTATTGTGACACAGCAGTGTGTTGAAAAGTTTTCACTTTAAGGAACAATCGTTTTGTGGTCTGGCACAGATTTCAGACATGAACAGAACACGATATACAAATTGACTCCATTCACTGACCTTCTTTGCGTTATTAAACATGACGGTGACATTTGACACAGAATCCAGGTGTGACCCCTGAATGGTGATCGGTATTCCCCTGAAATAATGGAGATTAGGAGGCCATTATTAATCAGCTCTTATATAATGATGTCAGTTTTTCCTTCATTCATTTCTAGTTCTAAAATTTGAAATCATTTGCGAATTTGGCTAGTTTCCATGGTAACCGGGTGTCTAGAGAAATCCCATAATACAGAGATTTCTTCTTGCTGTCAGTGTATAAAACACAATGTTTTTTTTTTCACTACAGTAACCCGAATTGGGAAATAAACCTAAAAATACACAGAGGGGGAGGACAATCCAGCAACCTTTGTGATGGGTCTGATGAAGACATTTCCTGAGTCCTCCCATATATGGGAAGAGTTGAGTAACATTGTATTCCTTGTTTTGTATCATTATATCTTGTTGTATCACTCCTTGTATCCCTTGTATTGTGTGTGTTTTATCATTCCTTGTATCCCTGGTATTGTGTATGTTGTATCATTTGTTGTATCCCTTGTATTATGTATGTTGGATCACTAGTTGTAGCCCTAGTATTGTGTATGTTGTATCACTCGTTGTATCCCTTGTATTGTGTATGTTGTATCACTCGTTGTATCCCTTGTATTGTGTGTGTTTTATCATTCCTTGTATCCCTTGTATTGTGTGTGTTGTGGTATCACTTGTTGTATCCCTTGTGTTGTGTATGTTGTATCACTCGTTGTATTCTTTGCATTGTGTGTGTTGTATCATTTGTTGTATACCTTGTATTGTATAGGTCGTATCATTTGTTGTATCTCTTGTATTGTATGTGTTTTATCATTTGTTGTATCACTCAGGAGATGTGGAAACACAAGGTCACGGAGGGCAAATAGAACTCAGCTTTGTGCAATGGCAACATGACACAGCACAGAAGTCACTCCATGTGATCATGACTCAGATCATGTGACACTGAGCCCCCTCATCTTCCCTTTTGTGTCCAGGCCAGACACTGGAAAATATTCATCAGAACACCAACAATGCCTAAAGGAACCTGGTAGGATACAACTAAGGAAGCTGTCACACCTGAGGCAAATAAAGATCAAAGGTCAGCTGAAGTCTAACAGTTGGTGTCTGGCCTGCTATACTTCATGCGAAGCCTGGCAGATTTGGGTAACCTTTGATTCTCAAGTGTCAGACTCAGGTACAGAAGCTAAAGCTAAATAAGGGAGAATGTGTCATGTGAGCTTCCAAGTAGAAACGCATCATAAAAGTCATAACATGTGTTGTACATCTTCCAGAATGATACCGATTGGTTGTAAAAACGAAATTGTCGGATCATGCAATGCCCACAAAATGATCAGCAGAAGAAGATGCTGTCAATATGAGTAAAGATCGTCCAGGAATCAGAAGAATTGAGGTGACATCAATTAATGATTAAGAGGAAGACAGCAGAGGGAGACACAGATACTGCGGCCATATAGGTCAAATGGGGTATATTTCATGTTCTGGGAGTCATTGTAACATACAATTCATTCCCCCGTAGTCTACATACAGAGTCCTGGAATTAGTCCGCATACATATGGAATTATGGGAACTCACCGTACTAAGCTGCAGTTGGGCTGAATGCCATTGATCACAGGGTTAGGTTTGTATATGAATGGTTCTACGTGAGAGATCTGAGCACCGTCCAACCACAGAGTGATATTTACTGGTCCGACAGAGGTGACAGGAGGGGACAGACAGCACAAGTCACTGGGGGGACAGGACCTAAGAGAAAAAATTAAATCTAAGGAGCAATTTCACACTCTAACATTCATAACAGATCCTCATTCACCACCATTCATCCTCATGCGAATATAGAATCAATCTGACATTACTCACTCATTGTATAGGTTACACTCCACGTCCCCAATATACACAAGCTGAATCCCTCCTGCCATCAAGTCCTTTCCCTTTAGTGTCAGTTTGGATCCCCCAGCTAAAGGCCCAAAGGATGGATAGACGGAGGCCAGGACCGGATCCTGCAGAATAGAGGATAAAGAGGCGTGCAGTATATCAATGCGTAGTATTTCTTAAGGGCTTGAAATGATTGAAGCCCAGTGCAGAATTTGTCAATGGCTCTGGGCTTCCCCACCAATATAGAAAAAATTGGCCAAAATACTTTGTAATAGACAAATAATGTTCAGTTACAGGTAAAAGCGCTGACAGATAAATCACCCATTTGGCAGTGGGACCCCATAGCAATGTTACCCCATAACAGTGTGATCCTATTATTATTATTGTTACTACACAGTATTTATATAGCGCCAACATATTACGCAGCCCTTTAATAAGTCCTTAGTCATGTGACTAACTGTCCCTCAAAGGAGCTCACAATCTAATGTCCCTACCATAGTCATATGTCATTAATACAGTCTAAGGTGAATTTTGGGGGGAAGCCAGTTAACTTAACTGCACATTTTTTGGAATGTGGGAGAAAACTGGAGTACCCGGAGCGAACCCACACAAACACAGGGTTAGAACCTGCAAACTCTATGCAGATAGTGTCCTGCCCAAGATTCGAACCTGGGACCCAGCTCTGCAAAGGCCAGAGTGCTAACCATTGAGCCACTGTGCTGTCCCCATAGCAACATGTCCCTATAACAGTGTGACCTCAAAGCAGTGTGACGCCATAGCAGGGTGTCCCCATAACAGTATGTCTCCATAACAGTGTACCCCATAGCAACGTTTCCCCATAACAGTGTGCCCCATAGCAAAGTCTCCCCATACCAGTGTTACCCCAAAGCAGTGTGTAGCAATTACCTGTAGTGTAGCGCCATCTCATGGCTTATAACCCCTCTCCCTCCCCCTCCCACCTCAGGTCCTCCACATAATCCTGAAGATGGAGGAAATCTTACCACGAAGGCGAACCCGCTAGCCGTAGCATTGCCATCTATGTAATAATTTACATTTGTTAGATTTTCTTTGATGGTGACAAGGACATCCTCAGGTGATGCAGAATCTGGAGGACCATCTCTCTGCAAAGTACACACCAATCTATAGAAAGAAGAGAAAATTTCTATCTTGACACAGAGGAGGAATCACCATATAAGAGGCAACAGGCAGAGATATATTTTATCAAAATTATTCAATGAAAGAAATTACAAATAGAGAAAAAAAATGTTCTGCCACTAGAAGTGAAAGATTTGGATATAAAGTATATTCCATTTATTGCGAATAGTGAACATCCCAGAAAATTCACCCCAAGATCAGACCGGGCAATGCTCAGAGATATTGTGAAATCCCCCATCTGAGTTCCATCTCAGACTCTACACATCTCGGTTAGCATGTTACATGTTACAGTTCATCCCAGGACAATTAGAAAAAAAAGTGTATGGCTAGTATGGAGGGGTTACCAAGAGAAAGTCTCTTCTCTCTACAAGAACATGGCAGCATGGCTTAGGTTTACCAAAAGTTCCATCTGAATAAACCCAAAACCTTTGGAATAATGTCCTCTGGACAGACGAGACCAAAGTGGAGATTTTTGGCCATCAAGCATATTGGAACAAACACCTCATACCAACTGTGAAGCATAATGATGGAGGGGGGGAAATTGGGTCATGGAACAGGACAGGCAAAGGCAATCCAAAGCACACCAGAAATACATATTTGTATATTTATCTAATAGTGAATAACAAAGTCTAAAGATGATGCCCAGGTGACCTAAGGGCCCCAAAGTCACAGTGACCTTGAAGTTAAAGGAAATAAAGATTGTAATGTGTAACATATTAGATGTGTTATCACCTTCTGGCGTCGCTCTTCCCTGGGTGGATAACACAGTTCCGCTGGCCAACCATCACTTGGTGCGTCTTCGCTGAGATTGGTGCATTGGCTGGCAGATTGTATACTTTATGGGACTGGAAATCTCTACCACAAATGGTGATGGTGGTGCTGCCACGCAGAGGAGCTGTCCTGGGATAAAACTAAAGAAAACTTTGGGTTATTTTACCAAATAGTATGCTCAGATTGCTGCAAGTATGGAGGGTCAGTAGCAGCTGTATGAGTAATAAAATAGTGGAGCTCAGGGACCTCGGGGAATTACAAAGAGAAAATGCAATAAACACGTCAGTTCTGCAATTTAGAACCCCAGGAGATCTCATTGCCGGCATTCCGACCAATGAGTGATCTTATTGCAGGGTGTGTGCACAGAGGATTTTTTTGATAAAATTAGGACAGTTCACTTTTCACCATGATGGCTGAATGCCCATATTTACTGGGATGATAATAAAGTTGTTATGATCCACAACAAACCATCAGCCATTCATATCCTAAAGTGTGACAGATCTTTTCACACTGATATATAACTTGGCAGCTACAGGTCTGTGGTGTTGTTATACAGCAGATCAGAGTGAGATGTTAATATTATTTTTATAACAAACAATAATAAACAGGATTATTATACCACCAACATATTTCGCAGGGCTGTACAATAAATAGGGGTTTCAAATGACAGACAAAGACAGTGACACAGGAGGAGGAGAAGACCCTGCCCCAAACAGCTTACAATCTAAGAGGTGGGAGAAGTATCACACAATAGGACAGATGCAGGGAAGATTAGAATAAGGCAGCCAACTTACATCAATAATTATGGGCAAGCAGATGTCCTGGTTCCATTTTCCTTGACACTCTGATTCTCTAACGCAGCCGTTGTCACACCAGCCACAACCCATGAAACGAGGGGCACGGAGACATCGACTACAACTTAGAAGATGGCGGCACCCAGGCCCCATGACACTGACCTTTGTCACCTGCAGGAAAAGACATAGCAGGTCATGGATATAACATGGAGGGCATACCTATCACCGGCAGCATTTTAAAAGGCACCAGGCCCTGTAATATGGTGAATTTGGCAGCCTGGTCTAAAACCCAAGAGAATGTTTTTTTGAAAGTTTCTCAGTCACTTGGATGACCGGGAAAAAAATCCTTAACATTACTGAACAAGTCAGATTGAATGTGAAAAACGAATACCATAATTTGGATTGATAAAAACCTCAGACCTTTGTCTATCGTAAGTCACACTGCAGTACTGAATGTCACCAGCAGGTGAAATGTATAACTTGAAAGCTCTACACTGAGAAAGGCAAAAGTTGCAGGAGACAAGGTACTAGTATGCTAGCCACAGACCCAAGTGAACCCATATGGGTATTTGTAGCATCTGGCCCTCCCAATCACACCCTTCCCAGCTCCATGAACTGACCTGCTTTCCAGTTACAAAGAACAGATCATCCCCGACGCGGGTCACCTCCCGAGACACAGACTCTGTACTGAGTGAGAAGTTGGACAGGATCAGGGGGTTGCTGTTGCGTTGGAGAATTACCTAGAATAGAGTACCTGTCAGTATTTTCTGCAGAGATCGAAGTATGAAATGAATGTAATGGCACTTACTTGCAGTACTCTCCCATCAGAGGTGCCAAGGTGCCCAATGGTGAGCGGCTCCTGGATGGTGGCATACAAAGATGTAAAAAGTGTGTCATTCATCCTTCCACTAAATAAGTCTACACGAATCAGAGGCGGAGTGACTAACGTGGGGACGTCCCAGCAGCTGCGATCGGTGACTGGCGCAGACTCATTTACCTGCCAGGAGACACATTGTACAATGACAAAACACAAAGCTTCAGCCAGGTGGAGTTATTCTGGAGTATTTGTTATATACTGTGGTCAGTAGGACTAAGGCTGGGGAAAGTTCATCACTTCCAGGGGAAGTAGGTCTAAGATCATTCTTTACATTCTTGGAGCAGTAGGCGTGGGGTTTAGGTCATTCCTTACATTCTGGGGAAAATAAACCAAGAGTTAGGGTAAAAGGTCTGAGTTGTAGTAATTTATTTTATTCTGGCATGGTGAGCCTGTGGTTGGGGTTTTTTCTTACCCTTCCTGGGCGGGCCAGGGCAAGGAGTAGGTGGAAGAGGCAGCCCTCGTTCTCCAGAGGGGGGTGCAGAAAGAGCAGGATATGCAACCTACACTGCAGAAGTATTTACCAGTTAGTGGAGAGGATAGAGAGCCCACTTTTGCCTTTCTTTCTGTAATAGGCCCTCATCTTGGCAGGGTTGTGGGGGGCAGTAGTCCAGAGCCAGGGACATACACAAGGGAGGTTGAGGTAATTTCTTACATTCTAACAG
>NC_092865.1:44435483-44482502 GCF_032062135.1 Pyxicephalus adspersus | reverse complement strand
GGCCATTCTGTACATTCTGGTGGCAGTTGGCCTAGCAATGGGCAACAGACCTGAATTGGGGCAATTTCTTACATTTGGTGTCAATAGACTGGCACATGGGGTAATTTCTTACACTTAAGGAGCATTAAATTGGACGTCTGTGCTTGGTATATTTTCTTACATTCTGGGGACAGTTGGCATGGGGTTAGAGCAAAGGTTGGTGTTGGGGGTCATTCTTTACAACCCGTGGAAGCAGACCCAAGGATTGGGAAAATTCCTTATGTTCTAGAGGCAGCACTCTTTTTGAGTTCAAGTTAATACCTTAATTTTCAAATATATAAGCTGTATGGTTGCAGCAGTCCCTTAAATTCTGGGGGTATTATGCCAGAGACTGGGGCAATAGCTCTGGTAGGGTTATTCCATACATTCTGGGGGAAGTAGGCCTTGGTTTGAGATAAAAGCCCTGGGTGCAGGGCAGTTACTTAATTTTGTGAAGGGTAGCTTTTCATGAAGTCTGGGGTTAGGGCAATGAAATTGGATTTTGGGTAGTAACTCTGTGGTTGTGGCAGCTGCATATATTTTGTGGGATGTATGTCTCAGGTAAGCATGACTCCTCACATTCTAGGGGCAGTAGCTGTGGGGTCAGAGTTTTTCCTTAGATTTTAGGTACAGCAGGCCTGGGTTTGGGGTAATATCTGTGGGGTCAGGGCAGTTTCTTACATTCTGTGGGCAGTAGGTCTCAGTCTGGTAGTATTGGAGTCCTCTCTGCAGTTTTTCTTTGTACTCTACGCTGCAGCATTTTTTCATCCCCTCCTTGATGGAGTAGTCGATGAGCTCTAATGGAAAGGCGCAGAGGGCAGACTTGCGACGAGGTTTGGCGCTTTGCGGCTCACTTTGGGCAAATGTGGCAAACAAAACCGGATCTCCGCGTTTTAGATTTAACTCCACAGCCAGATTGTCTCCCACGCCGACAACATGAGCTGCCTGGACAAGGTTGAATGTTTCGGGTTCTGACCTGCGGCGCCTCTTAAGCTCATTTCTACAGTCCAAGACCAGTTCCCGGTAACTGCAGAGAGACAGACAGTATGGGGGTTACATTAGGGGAGCCCAGATAACACCAGAAGGAAGGGAGCGCGGAGGGGAACGGTGGAGCGTGGGGGGTAATGGAGAGCACTTCACTCTAACTGATAGAGAATCTGCCAAAGCTGGAATTCAATATGTCTTAAAGTGCAACCATATGTACAAGTAAATGACATAAGAAGCAATCTGTAGGATTACTTTGCGGTTTCTATTTTTATCCTTGGTAACAGTTTTATAACCCATTAATCATGCCAGGAGATCTGTTTTTTTTTTTTTTTTTTAATACTTGTAACAGGGAAAATTATCCAAAATGTGTGGAAACCATACAATTTCCCCTTTAGCATTTTAGTTGCTAATACAACTGAATTGCAATTATTAAAAGATCTGTGTCAGCAGTTTCAGCAATGTATAGCTGGGTCACTAGGTGAATGACCATTATTTGGGAATTTTGTTTTGTTCTTTGTCTGGTGCTGCTTTCCCAACTCTGATCACCAATAATGTAACTCTCCAAGAGGAGCTCTCCCTGCTATTGGTGGTCAGAGTAGATGGAGGTTGCACTGATCAGGTAAAGAATGGAGCCAGATGATAGGTACAAGGTGGTAGGAAAGTAAACAATCAATATCAATCAATTACCTGCTTGTGCACCAATCAGCCACCGCATGGTCAGCATAAAGCTGGGCTTACACCGGCAATTATGTCTCTTTAACTTCTTGTTGTCCTTTATCCCTTTAACAGTACACTGATTTATTTGTGTTGTATACAACGATACAGCCAACAACAACTAGTTAAACATTATTGCCAGTGTACCCGGAGGTTTACATGAATTACCCTTCCCCAGGAATTGCTATGGGTTGCATTTTCCTGCTTACCTTTTCATGTCCTGCTCTGTTGCACTCAGACGCACCAACCTAGTGTGATAATTTTTAGATTGCGTGCTTTCCAGCTGTACTGTCAAGAAATAGACATATTGCAGAGTACTAAAAGTGTAAATGTATTGGATGGGGTATTTGTTTATGAAGGGAGGAAGAACAGTCAGCGAGTGAAAGTCTGCCGCAAAGCCGTTCTGCGAGGTCAGCATTCGCCTGATGGACACGGATGTGGTACCATAGCTGCTCGCTATATTAGAATCCACTGATGAGGCCACATAGAAATTTACAGTCTTCAGGTGCTCAATGGCTGTAACAACTGTTCCAAGGGGGCTGGCAATACAGTCTCTGCACAAAGAAGGAGAATTATTAGGTGCACGAAACAAGCAGGAGGAATAATGGATTTCATCGTTGTTAAATTCATGAAGGAAACAAACTCCATGGAGAGAAGAACCACAGCTGTATAAAATGTTTTCTACTGGATCCAATATCAAGACTTTGCTCTCCGTGTCTTCAGATTGTGCAGAGTGGACATTGTCCATCTGACATTTGGAGCACAGGTCACATGTGGAGCTGTTTGTGGGACCAGTAATAAGATCCTGCAAGACCTGAAGGTTGCCAGCATTGAGCACATAGAGGTGGTTGGTGGTGGCAATGAAGAGCAGAGGTCCATCCTTGGTGGCCAGGTTTTGGATAGCACTTGGTGCAGTGAAGCTGGAGAGTTTATACTGGACATCAGGATTTAAAGACATAAAGGGATTGTTCAGACATTGCCACGAGGATGCCACGTAGTCTCCTGTAAGGAAGAGTAGGAGGAGCAGCCAGGATGGGCGACACATAATGGAATAGAGAAGGACACAGGAAATTCAGAGTTCACCTTGGTGGAGGACAAATTAACAGACACAGGGAATCCATATTACAGCACCTGTAGGAAGAAAGAAGGGAAAGTTAGTGGAAGGCATTGCACCCGAAACTCATAATTTACTTGTCTTTCTGAATATTTTACTAATAAAATATGGTACAAGACAAAACAAGTCTTCTCAGAACTAGGATATTTCCATAAAAAACCCCTAACCCAGTGAAAACGCACCACATAAAATCTGGGATTTAGGCTCCAAACACAAGGCAGATAAAGATTCTTCTCCGATAACCGATATCGGATGAGAATCTGGCGTGTGTACAGTGCTCCTCATCCGTCCTGGCGGATCCATGAACGACGAACTATAGGAATGAAAATTAAAGGGAGAGAGCACAGCGGGGTGTTGCTCCATCATTCTCTCCCTCCCCTCTCCATAGAAGAGAACAGCGCTGTATGTACATCATGAAAGATCCTTTCCAACGACAATTATTGCACGTGTGTACCCAGCCTAAATGGCCATTGAGGACTCCAAATATATCCAAATATATCCAAAATGTAATAAATAAATCATCTAAATAAAGAACGGAGCACAAAACAAACCGAAAAATCCACAACATGGATCCAAGCCAGTTATTTAGGGGGTTGTACATCAACAGCATGCAAATAACCCCACAGAGCCATTACATTACAGTAATGTAATCTAGAATATGATGGCCTAACCCATATTAGATTCTGTGCTCTGTATTGGATAGATGCACACGATGACCCACTATTTGATTCCCAGCATTTGTTTTCACTTCATATGAATATTTCACTACCTGTATTCTAATATAGGAGTGCAGCGTTTTTGCTTTTTGGCTTTTTATCAGTACCTCTGCCATTTACTTATTTCGCCCTCTATGATTTAGGTCCTTGTTTACATTTATCGATCTGAAAAGGTGACAACCAATGACAAAATGCGGTAGTGTTATGATCGAAATAATTTTAAATAATCCTAAATTTATTGATTTGCAGCCCACTCTTTCCTTTCATTCTGTAGTATGAGTATTTCCACCTTTTTACTAATATTATGATCTTCTTATTTATATAGCACTGACATATTATGCAGCGCTGTACAAAGTCCATTTTCATTTCATTTGCTGTCCCTCAAAGGAGCTCACAATCCAATGTGCCTACCATAGTCATATGTCATTATTACAGTCTAAGATCACTGGGGGAAAACCAATTAGCCTAACTACATGTTTTTGGAATGTGGGCAGAAACAGGAGCACCCTGAGGAAACCCACACAAACACGGGGAGAACCTGCAGACTCCATGCAGATAGTCCTGGCCAGGATTCAAACCTGGGACCCAGCGCTGCAAAGGCCAGAGTGCAAAGGCCAGCTATACCTCCATAGGAAGTAATAGCTGTACCTTTGTACACCTGTAAAACATACCCAACCACACAATCACCCTAAAAATCTTCTGAGCTTTTACAGTGGTGGGAGTGCAGAAATCTTCCTTCTCATGAACACCACCAAGTCAGCCCCTTGTTCATCAATCTGGCAAGCGCTGAACTTTCAGAAGACTTTGCAGCACTTTGTGGCCATAGGAAGTCTCCATCATCCACCTATAACTGATATGTCGGCATGAAGGTAATAGGAGTGAAATACATATCATTAGAGAATATTCTGAATCAGCTCCAGGGATACCACACCCGACCTACCCGCAAATCATCAGTATGTTCTGCCAGAAATTCTGCCGGACACTGGGGGAAGACAATAACTTATCACTGCCAGGGAAAGATTATGAAATAGGCGGAAAATCTGCATAATAACTGTGAAATGAGGAATCCTCAGGCAGATCCTCAGACACCCCTGGTATATTTCATCTATTTAATATGTAGCTCTTTATGGAGGAGGGGCTTCTGCTGTGCCAAGGGTGCAGCTTGTATTAGTGAAACATAAAACACTAACTGGATCAATTGTGTTATTTTTCTTTACTTTGTTTTCCCATTTGTCTTCCTTTCTTTTATGCTCACAACTTTTTTTTTTTACAAATGAACCTTTTATACATAAGGGGTTCTAGGTTGGATGCTACAAATAGAAGGCACAGCAGAAGCAGCCTTACTTGCTGCACTGTGGTATCATCCTGGGCACCTGTGCTAGGATACGCTGGCATCTCAGTGCCTTATGATGCATTATGGTGACATTGCAAGGATCTGTGCAGCATTACAGCAATGTCAGAGGGTCCTGTCTTGCATTACACAGCAATCATCATTATGGTCCTGCTTAGTTCCAGGACTGCAGAATGGGAACCACTGAACATAACATAAGTATACAAAAGATAGAAGAATGATGGCAGAAAATGTCCAAGTGATCTCTGGGTCCCCACCAACCCCAAACACCTTGCTAAGTTATCTTTTGTCTGAGTGTATTATTATTAATAAGCAGTATTTATATAGCGCCAACATATTACACAGCGCTGTACAAAAAATAGGGGTTGCAAATAACAGACAGATACAGACAGTGACACAGGAGGAGAGGACCCTGGCCCAAAGAGCTTACAATCTAGGAGGTGGGGGAAGTAGCACACAATACTATAGATCTATGTTTGGCCCAAACATGTTTTACATTCACTTCCTGTGCAGGCCAAACACATTGGAGAGAAAAATAAGTTTATGTTGTATGATGAATTAGCATATACCTGCCAAAACTCAACAAGAATCTGAATTTTCCATTGCATGTGAATGGGACAGCGAGTTTCCAGCAGTGAATGAGCCAGCGCAGGCGGATAGTGCTGACATCATTCTGGAAATGATAGAAAAACGTTTACTGCTCTGCGGCTTTCACAATCCTGGACAAAAATAACGCCTGGTCTACGTAACCTCCGAGTTACCACACCAGCATGAAACCATCACAGGCTGCAATGTAAATAAAACATGAACACAACAAGCCTAGGTCAGGGGACGGCCAGGGGATTCGCACAATTGGCTGAAACATAAAATACATTCTTGGAATTTTTGGGAGAACTTCATATTTTCAGGAATTTTCCAGATTCTGCTTTATGGTTCACATTTGTGAGGCGCTCCTAAACCGAACCGATTCCTGAGAAAATGTATAGAAATACAACAACAGATTGTACAGAACATCAGATCTTTGTATGTTGGTAGCACTGTACAGTCCTTTCTAGAATTATCTCATAATCCTCTGCGCACCACAAATCAGGCTGAGAGGGCGAGCTTCTTGTGCTGTTATGAGTACTATGAGCCCCAAAGGGCTACCTAAACATCCTTAATACAGTCCATGAAACCTTAATCCAGTGCAATTACTGCAGGGTGCCATTTATCTAGCCCTAAGATTGTTCTCCTCCAGATCATTCCCCAAAGAAGTGTCTGATCCAGCCCGGTCCCCAAAGGATGGCCTGACCCGGCCTGGTCCCCAAAGGATTGGCTGGTCCGGCCTGGTCCCAAAAGGATGGTTTGATCCAGCCCGGTCCCCAAAGGATAATCCCATCCAGCCCGGTCCCCAAAGCATAATCCCATCCAGCCCGGTCCCCAAAGGAAAATCTCATCCACCACGTTCCCCAAAGGATAATCCCATCCAGCCCAGTCTCCAAAGGATAATCTCATTCAGGCTGGTCCCCAAAGGATAATCTCCTCCAGCCCGGTCCCCAAAGGATAATCTCGTCCCCAAAGGATAATGTCATCCAGCCCAGTCCCCAAAGGATAATCTCATCCAGCCCAGTCCCCAAAGGATATTCTCATCCAGCCTGGTCCCCAAAGGTAAATTTCATCCAGCCCCGTCCCAAAAAGGATGGTCTGATACAACCTGATGCCCAAAGGATACCAGTGGTTGGCTGGGTATGATGGGACTTCCTCACACTACCCCAGATGTCTGCTGTGGTCTGCTGGCTTTTCTCGGCAGGTTTCCTTCAATAATAGATTTCCACATGTGCAGAAAGCAGAGAGAGAAATATATACAGAGGCTGCCAGTGCCGGGGCGTACAACCTGGCCACACTCCCAACACTAATCAAACACTTCCACAAAAACCACAACAACATCGAGAGGGAGCCAGAGCTGTGCAAAGGCACAAGATACTTCCAGTGCTGTGAAAATACCCTGATAGGGCCCTCCAACGTCAACAAGGGGCCATCCATAATATTCAATGTATGATATTACAGATCAAGAGACTGCAGACATAGCACAGGAGACAGTTAGAGACTAATGTCCCTACCATAGTCATATATCCTTACCACAGTCTAAGGTCAGTTATGGGGGAATCCAATTATCCTAACTGCATGTTTTTGGGATGTGGGAGGAAACCGGAGTACCCGGAGGAAACCCACGCAAACATGGGGAGAACCTGCAAACTCCATGCAGATAATGTCCTGGCTGAGATTGGAACCTGAGTGCTAACGCCTGAGCCACTGTGCTGTATTTTAATTGTTCAGGGTGAGGATTGCTTTAGGGGTCTTTAGTGTCAATCCCAACCTAGATAAAATGGGATATGTTTTGGATTGGATCATTGGGAGTTGCTTTGTTTTTGGGGGTTTGTAGCAGGAAATTGTTTTACATGCTGCACACATATATCATATACTTCCCCCACCTCCTAGATTAAAAGCTCTTCTGGGCAGAGTCCTCTCCCCCTCCTGTGTCACTGTCAGTATCTGTCTGTCATGTGCAACCCCTATTTAATGTACAGGGCTGTGTAATAAGTTGGCCCTATATAAATACTGTTTATTAAAAATAATAATTAGCTTTGTCAGTTCAGCGATAACCGATTCGAATGAGAAGTAACTTCCCCGAATAAGTTTTTTCCTAATGGGTTGGTCGCAGAATAAATACCCTGTGTTGTGTTTGAGCTGCCCAGCCCCCCCTGGGTTTAGTCTTCTATACCCCCCTTCTAGGCCCTGTCTGTGCCATATTCTGAGCAACCGGCCCAATGACAAGTAAAGAGTTTCATGTTGTGGTAAAAACTCCCCAGATCTCACCTTATAAGAATACACTGAGCGTCACCTGCAGCCCAACCCTTCCTGCATTCCTGGCCTGTGAATACAACCCAGTAACATTCCTCTGCCCCTGGGAGGGGTTGTTACTGCCTGGGGGAATATCTGCCCCATTCATAGGTTTAATGATTAACCCTTGCATGGTTGAGAATCTACATTAGAATGATCCAATAGAGAGCGTAGGAATCCAATACCTGGGGCTGCTCTGCCCTCATCGCCCTGCATATTTCGCTACATATCAGGGATTTCATGGCTTTGTATCAATCTGCATTTTAAGATGTGTCCTGCATTAAAATGTAAAGCCTAATCTTTCTGTGCTTTATAAAACATTTCTGCATTTCCTCCCTAACACCCCTCATATATTGCTGAATCTGCTCGAAGTGACAGCGACCACATTGTGTGTTGTCACCAGTTTGGAGGAAGTGACCCTCCAGGACAGGAAATATTCTGCTGCTGCATCTTCCCCACTTATGTCCTCCATGTTTAAGCGACACTGATGTCTTTATCTGTGGTACAACAATGCATGTGGTATGGGGTAACAGTGCCCCAATGTAACCCTCAGCCCCCCCACGCCTGACCCCCAGTGCATGGCACTGCCATGCTGGTATCAATAAATCAGCCTGGTCTGTAACAATGAACGTGGAGTGGCCGCGCCTCAGCTCAGTAATCTTGGAAAGTTTAGGCCTCGGGCGACAGGCGGTGATTTGTCTCTTGTGTGCCACCCTCACATCGCCCTGGGGCCACAGATTGCGACTTGCAGGCCTCCCACAGAATGCAGTTTCCTTGGGATGATTCACAATAAACTAGACGACAGCAAAACAAACAACAATCTATACAATTGCTGCCATTATCGCAGATTAGATTTCAGATCCAGAAAGATTGGAATCTGTCCAGTTTGTTCGTCCACCAGTTGTCACCAGAACAGGAAGTGAAGGGGAATCTTCTGGTGACATTTGTCTCTTCACTTTCTCTTGAATCTTTGGGGCAGGAAGTGAGGAGGAATCTCCCTCCCAGGTGATGAATTACCGGTCGGGTTTTCATCCTTCCATTCCAATGTTACGGCTGCCACAGATTCACCCAGCCAGGGCCTCTGACCCCACAAAACTGCAAATCATCGCTTTTCAGCTGCTTCAGACTCACCCGGGGCCTCTATATCATACTAATTGGGGTACCAATGCCTGATGATGGTGCTCCCAGAATGTTTCCCTCCTTTGTCTTGTGAGCTCAGCAAACACCAATAAAAAGACAATCAGATTGCAAAAGATTTGGTTGTGCTGGCAGTATATTCATTTCTGATTGGTGCAGGTGTAAAACAAAATGGGGCCCTGGGCAAATCTGAAGTTAGGGCCCCACATACACAGCATTCCAGCTCCCTGCACCCCCTGCCATTCTGTCAGTTGGGGTCCTGGAGGAGAAAGGGGGGGCCTGGGGCAATTTCCTAAAACCAGCCCTGAATTTCTGGGGTTGTCCACCAGTAGCCCCAGGGCTCTGTATGTTCGGGTGAATATCTGTCGGGTTAATATCGGACCGTTATACAATATATACAACAAAAATCTGCTACAAGAGGAATGTCAGAGCGGGGTCACCCGCACATATGGACCCCAACTACTCCTCAGGGCCCCAGGAATACTGACGTCCCTTGTGAATATGGATAGGACTGGGTGAATGATATTCCTCAGGGGGAATGTCATTGGTTCCCTCCTTGATTTTAGCTTTAGGAAAATGTTAGCTGCCCAGCTGTCACATTCATCCCATAGCAGGCAGTAAAGTGGGGTGAATGTTTGGTGTGGGGTAGGTTGGAAGGCAGTAAAGGGGCCCTGTGGTGGGGAATAAAGGGGAAAGGGTAAATGTTTCTTGCTGGTTAGGTTAGGGGGCAGTAACCCTGTTCATCTAATGATGAGGAATGAATGTATGGTGCAGGGTAGGTTGGGGACAGTAAAGGGGCCCTGTGCATCCTATGGTGGGGAGTGAGGGGGGTGAATGTTCGGTGATGGGTAGGTTGGGGGGCAGCATAGAGCCCCCATTGCATTCTCCTTCAGATGGAAATCTTTGGGTACAGCAGGGAGGGGTAATCTCGTCTCAGATTGTCAGCTCTCCAGCCGAGAAGCAGCTGGAGGTGATTTGGGGCGTATGAAGGTCACACTTCCTGTCAGTGAAAGTGAACGGAAGATCTGACCTCTCATTTCCTCTTCTGCTCCATCTTTGGGTTTCTCTTCCCCCTCCTGTATCCGCTCTGCGTCTGGGACAAATCCAACTCCAACCGCACTGCAGGGACCCCAAACTCTGCCCCGTCTGGTACAAATTTGGTTGTATGAATGTGGATGAATCTGTACAATACGATCAGTTTGAGCCTTGTGGATGACATCTGAGAGGATTATTGTGTGATTGGATGATCGGTCATCATATTCAACCCACGCACCTAAAGATCTACAACAAATCAGCTCTACATAGTCCCCAAACACAATATTTCCTTTATGTGGAACCACAAACCCCAGCATGTCCTGTAACCTACACACTGCCAAGCTTACTGACTCCTGCAAAGCTGCATACACACCTTTTAATCTGATTGTCCAATTCCCTTCTCATATACTATTATGAATTCATAAAGCGCTGACATATCATCCAGTGTTGTACATAGTCATGTGACCGACTGTCCTTCAGAGGAGCTCACAATCTAATGTCACTATTGGGGTCACACATTCATGGGGGAAAATTATGATTATGGTGGGACTCCAACTATCTGTATGTTCTGGTAGAAGGAAAGCCACACACAGAGAGAACAAACTCCATGCAGATGACATCCTGGCTGAGATTTGAATCTGTGACCCTGGTTTGCCAGGAGATGGTCTGATTGTATATTTGAAATGTGTCACTTCGTGTAGATGGTAAGCTCTTGTGACCTGGGTTCCCCATATTGAAGGGTGGTGGTCTCCAGGAAAATCCTCACCTTGTACAATGCTACAGAACATGTCAGTGCTATATAAATCGGTAATATTAGTAATGGGCACAGCATACAAAGCCCACTAACTGCAGAGTGCACCCTTCCACCTGAAGCATTCTCCCCACCGTTTTATAGGGTATTGCTATTGGCCATATATTAGATCCTGTACATTCCCCACTTTGTACAACGCTACAGAACAATTCAGTGCTATACAAGTCCCCCACTCGTTGTCCCCCCCACCCCCGGAGGTCAGTTTCTGTGGTGACTCTGGTTATGTAATCCGGGCTGCACTCAGTGTACAGGAAGCGCAGAGTAAACAAGGGAGCGCCGCTAGTGCACATTACTGCCGACCTGATGGTGCTGAATCCCCAGAGTCCTGGGGGGGGGGATTAATAATATTGTTATTGTTATTATTAAACAGTATTTATATAGTGTCAACATATAATGCAGCACTGTCCATTAAATGAAGGTTATACCAAAATATAAAGTGGGGCCGCTAAATGCTCAGCACCCTGCACCCCCTGCCATTGTGCAGTTGGGGTCCCTGAAGAAGGTCGGGGGCCCCTGGGCAGTTTGCCAGCTGATTCTCCCAATCTTTTATTCTGACAGCACAATACAAAGAGCTGTGGAACTACAAACCTCAGGATGCCCGGCCATTCTCAGTGCAGCACAGGTGGACCCTCCGGACAGAATTAGTTTAGATCTCAGGACCCCTCCGGGCATCGGTTCCCGGCTGACCATACACAGGGAACCAATGGAATTCCTTCACATTCCAGCTCCTCCTGGGACAATCGATGGGTTAATCTGAGACAGCTGCCAAGAACTGACCAATCACAATGATTTCCTCGATACGGCACCCACAGAAGTCCAGGGTACACTAACACCATCTGTTGGGTCCTCTGGATTGATTTCCCCAAATCAGATCTCCGTATAAAGTCCTCTGGTTTGCTGCGGCCAATCTGGGATGAGGCCAAGTCACCTGGCAGAGAGTTCCTGCATCGTAAGAGAATAACCAACCTTTAACCCTCCGCACACCGGGCCGTACATTCACCCATAGCAGGGAGGAGATGAAGGAGGGGTGAATGTGAGGAGGGTGGGGCCAAGACTTGATGATACACCCGGTGAACCTTCTACTCACTACCACCGATCTGCCATCCGCCTCTCACACAGCCAGCCAATCAATAACATGGTAATGAGAGATTCATCTGTACTGGGGACAAGGGGTGACTCTGCCCAAATTTCTCCTGTAAAACTTCTAACCCCCCCGCCTTCATCACCACAACATAAAGAGTAATTGTTCTGTAGTCCATGGGACAGCTCTGGATTTCTGGCAGGATCCACAGGTATTTTATGAACAGACATAATGATCCCCATAAAGCAGCCAATCAGAAAAGTTGATTGTTGGGGGTCACATCCACCTTTGTAAATGTGTTACAAATGCACCATAGCGGCCTCAGTCAGCTGACACAAGGGGACCAATCATACTTTGTATGTATGGGTGAATGTGACTTTCACACAATATTCAATACTGCACAGACACAGAAGATTCTCCGACAGTGAACATGTGGTGAATGTCAGAATCACACAGAACACGTACAGTACATAAATCATAATGAAATTCCTACGAACCTCCATGATGGGGACGCTGCACCTCGAACGGGTCACCAACGTCAGTACTCCAAAGCTGAGGGTTCACTCAGATGAAAGTCCAGCAAATTGTGGGAAGAAAAAGAAATCCCATCCTGCACTCCTAAAGCATGGGGGGGGGGATTACCTGGCCAGGGGTTGGTGGGGTCTCTCCAGAGGGGGGGCTGGATTTTCAGGTTTCCACAGTGGGGATTTGGGGGGAGGAGGTGCTGGGAGTCCTCACCCAGCTGTAGCAGGGAGGGGGAGAGGAATCCCTGGCAGCTCCACCCTCAGCCCCAGGCGCTTCTATTGAGCAATCATCCTCCATGCAGATCTGGGACCTCCCTAATACCTGCACAGGGACACTGGGACCCCCCGGGATTGCTGGGGACATTTGTGGGGTTACAGAGGGGAAGATTTCTATCATACAATCAGATCTGACTGGGAAAGGAGGGGAGGTACAGAAAATCCACAACATCCCTGTATGAGAAAAGTGCACTGAGCAGCATGCAGGACCCTGTGTACCCCAGGGACTCCACCCCACACCTGTCACATGACCAGAATTATACAATTTACAGGTTGTCACTACAACAGGAAACATTGAGTGGTGACAACTTTGCCTCACTTTGCCTATTTCCTATGGTGTCAGCAGGACAGGAAGTGATGGCCGTCATTTTAGAATTCTACAACCACCAATCAGTGATGGATCAGAGGGGAGACCCTGGGGTTGGGAAAGAGAACCTGTTTAGGGGGTTGTTGTAGATGGGCAGAGTGCACAAGGGAGTGTCTGGAATTGCCCCCTCATATCAGAACTGCCCCCTGATGACAGGTGGGGTAATAATAGAGGGAGAGGAAGCTTGGATCACAGAATGGAAGGAGAAACAGTGCGACCCTCACACTGCACAGGTACAGCTCCCCCTCCAGCAGGGAGAACAGAGAGCAGCACAGCGGTGACAACATAAAATATCACCTTAAACATGGGGACACCAACAGAGAGGAGCTGAGATGACCCCACACTGCAGATATACAGCTATGGGGACACAGGAGTGCCTAGGCACAGGAAGTCAACAGATATACAGCTATGAGAAGTGATTTGTATGAGCAGATTGTATGAGGTGATTGCAGATGATTGTATGAGGTGATTATAGATCATTGTAGGAGATGATTGTATAAGGTGATTGTAGGAGATGATTGTTGGAGGTGGTTGTATAAGGTGATTGTAGATGATTGTATGAGGTGATTGTAAGAGATGATTGTATGAGGTCACTGTAGGGAGGGACTGTATGAAGGAATTGTAAGATGGGATTTTAGGAGATGATTGTATGAGGTAATTGTATGTGGTGATTGTAGGAGATGATTGTATGAGATGATTGTAGGAGAGACTACGGGAGGGGATTGCACTGTCTGTAACCGGTAGATCCATTGGATGTGATCTTTGTACCCAGCCTAGACGGTTGAGTAATGTAAATATGGGTTTGTCCAGATATCTGAGATTGTACAGCAGCAGCTGATGTTTTAGTTTTGTAGAATTGATTATTCTATGTGTACAGTGTCTTTGTCCCCCTCTGGGGGATTTACCCTCACTTCCTATCCTGTGACCCCACACCAGGAATACATTGGGGTACACACCGCCATCATTGTGATTGGGTCAGTTCTGTATCACAGATTGGAGAGGCAGATTTTTTGTGATGAGGCTACACACAGCTCGGTGTTTACAGAAGATTGAGGTCCGGCAGGTAAGTTATTTCAGCAGAGACATCGCCTGTCCCATCCGCAGAGCACAACCCAGCTGATCACCGATATTCATTGTTAATCTACTCTAGACGGTGAGTTTTCCCATCATTTCCTGTCATATGGGGGGCACTAAGGGGTACTGCTCATAAAAGAATTTAGGTTTCTCCTATTGAGGGGAGTACAGTACAGTACACCCGAGGATCATCAACCTATACCAGGTCCGGGTACATCCGCTGTCACATGACTTAGTTCTTTTATGGGATTTAATATGGGAAGAGGACATCATCTGTGGAGCCTGGAAAGGCCAGACTCTGGGGATGGGCTTGTGCTTCATCTTAGGGGTAAAATGTTTGTTGTTGGGGTAAGGGGGCAGAGTGCCAAATCCCCCTCCTCCTCCTCAGATCTCCATAGATGACCCCAGGTATGGAGGTTTCATAGTCACCTCTGTGAACTCACCAGACACCATTACACTGCAGAGAAGGGGCACAGTGACACCTAGTGGTCATTCTAGGATAACACACACAAGGTCACATCCAGCACAGCCTCCCCTGAAGTGAAACAAACATTTATCATGATTCCTCTGTCTGCGCTGTATAAATCAGATCTCAGAGGATGTAAAACAATATCCCAAAGACAACGAATCTGAGATGAGAGATGCCTCACTGTAATGGCCATACATACACATCTGTGCATAGGTATGGGTGGGATAGTGAAGGAAATAAACCCGGCAGGATTTTAGAAGATAAAGGAGGAACAGGATATAGGAGGAATCCACTTGTAGACAACTGTCACTGGAACAGGTAATTTAATCACAAATTGAAGCTGATCTTTGCTCTGATGGGGGGTAATATCTGCTCTGGGGAGGAGATTTATTATCCACTCTGGGGGGGGGGGGGTAATATCGTCCCCTCAGCCTCCAATACAAATCAAGGGAGAGAAGCTGGGCCGCCCATTAAGCAGCGCAGCAAATTGTCTGGGATCATCCAGTCTTCTTTTAGGAAATGCTCTGCTGCCCAGTGAGCACCTGACAAAGGAAATGATCCCTGCAATCGTTAAAATAACCACTAGACAAATGATGGATTTATTGGTTTTATAAAGTGAACAAGCAGATTATGGAGATTTCTTATCAGTAAAATTTATAGAATCTGTAACGTTTTATCATAAAAGTCATTTTCACCCATCTTAGATCTGCAGCTTTTAATAACCTCTGGTGATCCTGCCATGAATGTCCTTGTTTACGCACTTCCTGTTATAGGATGACAATGCTCTGTCCTTGTCTCCCAATCTCCTGCGTTGTCACCCTATGACACCCAATGTAAAGAAAAAGTCTGCTGTTGTAACCATTAGGAAACCTGAGGAATGCTGGGCAGCCATTGCTGGAAGGATTGTGGGCAGGAAGTGGCAGCAAAGAGGCTGCAGGATATCAGCAGCATTGAGATATCAGAGAATAAACACTGAATGTTATAACACAGAAATCATGGCAAATGTTTGGGATACAAATTAGGCCGCAGACATTCTAAAATGAACCAGCAACATGAGAGAACGTGAGGTCAGCTGACGCAGAGACCCAGTAACCCTTTATCTGATACCAGTTATATAGATTGACATCTTCTGCTATGCAATAAATGACTGAACAATTTGGGGCTGCAATCTGAATAGGCTGCCATCTTCATCCTTACCTCAATATGTGGAGATCAGGAGTCACCAATTCACTGGCTGCATGCTTGTTCCAGTCAGTGATTTAACCCTCACAAGGAGGAATAAGGAATACAATCCCAAGGGATGAGTTAGCTGCGACGGCTCAAACAATATTATCCCCACGGGTCCTTTTTATTATAAATAAACAAGCTTTGGTTTGATTATAGCTCAGCCGGTTATCCTGAGACCTGTAGTTCCTCGTCAGCCAACAGTCCTTCTGTTACCACGGATTGAATTCTTTGTATTGCTCTCATCTCAAAAATCATTGGCTGCAGCCTCGCGCCAATCAAATGTTACATGTTTACTGTTAATTTATGATAAAGAAACCTCTAATGGATTTTAGCTTCCATAGCTGGCTATTTCCTCCTCCACACACATCAGAGAAATAACAGAAATCTCTTATCAAAAGAGCCCAGAGTTATCGGAGGAGCTGCCAAGCACAGCGCAGAGGATTCTAGGAAATCCTATCTGGTGGGCATTCCTCTGGTTATCAGGTGGTCAGTGCTCAGTGTCGCCCTGACATTCAGTATGTAGGAGAGCTCAGGATGAACAGGCGATCTTCTTCCTTTCGGATCCAGCGCAGAAGACGGGACACCCCATTCACAGCTGATGACTTTGTCCCCAGTGGGCTGAAACAAACATAAAGTTCAAAGGCCTCTGTCACCTGCAGAGAGAAGAGAGGAGACAGTCAGAGCAGCCTCAGGTCACGCACCTGGTATACTGACACCTAACAGCAGGAAAACTAGCAACTTCCTGTGCTCTTTTCATAGCTGTATATCAGGTGACTTCCTGTGCCTAGGCACTGTGCCTAGGCACTCCTGCTCTGTACCCTCATAGCTCTATATCAGGTGACTTCTTGTGCCTAGGCACTCCTGTTCTGTACCCTCATAGCTGTATATCAGGTGACATCCTGTGCCTAGGCACTCCTGTTCTGTACCCTCATAGCTGTATATCTGCAGTGTGAGATCTAGCACTGTCACTTTTGTGATGTTTACTGTCCTTGCTGGTAGAGAAGCAGTACAAGGAACTCCCTGCTTTAGGGATGTTGCTTTCTTCACCTTAATGGACCACCTACCAGTCCTCAGATTAAAGGGGAGCTCTAACATAAAGAATAAATCTACCTAAAAGTAAAGTATACATATTCATTGTCCCCCTACTTATGTGCCATGTAATAGAAATACTTACAGCTGTCCGCTAAAGTCCTGGCACTAGCCCCTGGCACCAGGTCTACTATGAAATCCATAATCTGAGTAGTTCCTGGGATTGGTAAACATTTAAAACAAACTTTTGGTATTACAGTGGCGTTTTCAGAAAACTAAACACCTAAATTCTATAACTCATGGCTTCCTGGATTTCCATGTGCTTTGGGGGTCACATACCCAAGCTTGTATGTCCTCATGGAGGACACTCACCCATGCCAATATGTTCTCGTGGGCACCCATGTGGTAAATGGTTGTCAGGGGACGGGCACTGCAGTGCGCTCTGCCATGCAGGTATTGATATAATTCCACCAGCCGCCTTTTTTCCCGATCTGTGTCATAGGGAGCCACCATGGCCGGACTGCAGAGAGGTCACAAAGTCATTCTCATATTTTATATTCATATTTTTAATCTTTAACAATTCTGCTGCCAACACTTACAGAAACTCCATCCAAATATTATGTGTGTTCTGTCCTCAGTCCAGGGTACAGCAGTAAAAGATCTGGGAATGGATGACTACTGCATCCCCTGCCTCCCCCTCCGGGTGATCTTGGAGGTCATTCAATCAGCACCACTGAAGTAGCATTTTCACTCAGATTATTTGTATAAAATGTCACCATTTGATAAAATAATAAAAATTGTCAATACTGATTCCTGAGTGCAGATAACCCCTGCAATACAATCCAATTGTTTGAGGTGCACACAAGGGTTTGCTATAAAGATATCATTTAGGTAATCATGCTGGCTGTATTACAAACACATTTAATGGTTATAAATTAATATATAGCAGGACTAAGAATTCTACAGTAATGACACCATCCGTCCCTACATACACATTAGATACTTGTCACTGGAGACATTCACAATCAAAAATCAAGCATCAGCTGTGGGAGATCGGTAAACTACCAACCGGGGACAATTTTTGCAATATTCAACCCAGATATTTTTTTGGGTGGGAAGAAATTATAGGCGGGTGAAAGCCCCTGTATTGTGACCCAACTCATCAGTTACTACCAAAAAACAGCCGCGTGACTACTGAAAAGTGCTGGATGGTGCGCCCAGCTAAAAGGGTCTGGGGAAAAAACTGGGCTGTAAGTTCCTATAGGGGGAGGGGTGCAGCTGCATGCTTCCTGTTTGTCCTTCCACCTCATCTCTTAATAGAACTGAACAGTGATGTGTGTACTGCATTTATTCATTCTAATGTCAGAAGAAAAGATCATAAAAGATTGTTTCTAACGACAGAAACTTGACAATGATGTAGTGTTAGTTCATGATCCTAAATATGTCCTGCAAATACTTAATTTCTCATTTATAGTGACTGAAATAATATCTTCCCTATTTGCACACTTCACTGGCCCCCCCAGCCTCCTCTATTGTCCACCCTATTGAACCCGCAGCCAGCTTCCCGTCTGAAAATCTCATTGGACCTTCAGCTGGCATCTCTACACCTGCCAACCTTCTTTACCTGCAAACCTCACTTTGCTGCTGACTAGCTTTAATTATTTACACAACTCATTGAACTACCAGACAGCTATTCCCATTCATAAATTTATTGGACCACGGCTGGCCTCCCCTATTCACACACCTCATTAGACCCCCGAGTAGCGTCCATCACTAACCTGGTAAGGAGCCCAGAGCTTTTAGATTTATAGAGGAAATGTCTCAGTTCTGGGATCCCGATCTGTGTGACGTCATAGAAGGGGTTCCTCAGGGCTTCTTTTAGGGAAGTCCATGTGCCCTTCTTCTCCAGCCTTTCCACTATCTTTCTCTTGCAGTCGGAAGCTGTGAAGAAGTCTTCTCGGTCAGTAGACACCATCAGGAGGCAGAGTTCAGGTTTGTGGCTCAGATACGAGATGTGTGCATGGAAAAAGCCAGAGGGATTAAATTTGGGTAGGCAGACAGGCGTCCAGGCCTCACCTTCTCTAAAGGAGCTGGATGATGTGACTAAGTTAAAGAGCAGGTGGAGATCAATGGGGTGCAGGTACTGATCCTTCTTCCTGACCAGAGTCACTAGGTGGTTGTTGGACATAAGAATGGAGAACACCAGGCTTTTGGCCTTGGCTTGCTGGAGACAGTAAGTGGTGGCGTCTCGCAGGTTAGCAATCATTGGATGACAGCAAACTGCACCCAGGAGGAAGCTGGGATCAACATCCATCGAGTCCAACAACTTGTCTGTAATACGCTCAGAGCCAGAGAGAAGCTGGCGCAGGTCATAGCTGGGTCTCTGCTGGAAGAGATGGTGAAGCTGAGCACCGGTGACCAGGCTTACAATCTGATAGTAAACATAGAGCAACTGCTGGGAAATTTCCTGTTCTGATTGCTGGGTATGTGAAACCGACACTAAAACCAGAGGGGAGCGACGAACAAACACCACCTTATAGGCTTCTGCAAAAATAAAGAACAAAGATGTAATAAAAGAAGTGAGTAAACATACAAAAGTATTCTGCTAATAACATTCCCCATATTAATTTCGTAAAACCCAGCATGCATCTAAATTTTTGTCTTTGTGTCAAGTGCAGTGTGCTAAGTAACATGTCAAGGTAACATTGCTATGTCTTTATTACGGATCATAGAGATCACAGTACTCCCCCTGATGATGCCTTCATCTGCTTTTCTCTCCATAATGAAAGCAGCTCTTTAATGTACAGCACTGCATAATATGTTGGTGCTATATATAAATCCTGTATAATATTATAATAATCTTTGTTCCTGTATCATCCAGTGTGATCATCTAGAACCCAGTATAAAAAAAACTGACACCAGGAGTTCCCAAACTGGGGCCTGTGGTGCCCTGGCAAGTTCCTAAATGTACCACGGGCAGGGTGGTCACCTGGCTGATTTTACTGCTCTATACAAACTCCCCTGTGCCTCAGTTTACCTACCAAGCAGCCAACCACTGAGGACCCTATGTGCATCCTCACTGATTGGATAAAGGTTAGAAAAAGAGGGATACAGGCGAGAGAAGCAGAGGAAGTGGGGGCTGTATGAATTTAGCATATGAACAGTAGATAATGACCTGACTAAGGAGGGGGCAGTGGAGGGGTCTGGGATTTCACTGGGGGTATCTGTCAAGATTGGTCTGTCTCTGTGGTTATGTAGGAACATTTATTTTTCTGTCTGTTCCTACCCTTTGTTATGTATTTGTTTTGGCACCAAGGATGCTGAGAACTGAAAAGTCTGGTAACCTCTGAGCTACCATGAAAGTGAAAGTAAAGTGCTAGCAGGAAAGATGTGTGTTCTTGAAAGCTCCTGTGCTTTGCACTCAAATCCCTCCACAGTTCTTGCCCCACTTACCTTTCTGACCTGATAGAAAAGTCCCCCCCCCCCAGCCGCTCTCTTTGATTCTCCAATGACCTACAAATGACTTTCTCACTCATAACCTCATCACACGCACGGCTCCAAAACTTTTCTAGAGCTGCCCCGACTCTCTGGAATGGTCTTCCACGTCCTATTTGGCTTGCTCCTACTTTTTGCTCATTTAAAAGAGCACTCAAAACCCAATGCTTCAACCTCACCTACCCATCTTCTTCTGTGTCTTAAACCTTCCCACCATTCCATAACTCCCCTCCTATTGTATGATACTTTCCCCACCTCCTAGATTGTAAGCTCTTCCGAGCAGGGTCCTCTCCTCCTCCTGTGTCACTGTCTGCATCTTTGTCATTTGCTACTCCTATTCAATGTACAGCGCTGCGTAATATGTTGGCGCTATATAAATGCTGTTTATTATTATTATTAATAATAATAATAATAATAATAATATAATAATAATGATAAAATCTCTTCTAAAATAAATGCTTCATCCCAAGCTTCCTCAGACTACACACAGAGCCCCACATGCTTTGCTCAGTGTTTGATCCCAACATGCCCTGGGTGTCAGGAAGAAAATCATGTTTGAGCGTCTGTGTGGGGGTCACACCATGCCACAATGGCCAATGGAGTTTGGTGAAGACGCCAAACCGGCAGTGGTCCTAAATTCCACCTTATTATTCTGAATTCAACAAACTCTTTTTGTTATCTCGATGTCATCACTGTGAAAATCCTCCACAAAATCCACCTATTGGTGTACAACACTTCTCCTGCATGAGGTTTGCACAGGACCAAGGAGGAAGACCTACGGTTATGTGACTCGGTAGGTTCTCCTACAGAGGGTATGGGGCCAGCAATGGTGGTGCCCATTTTGGTCACCTAGCAATGGTTATGTGCCACACTATTCCGGTCTGCATGATGTAAAATCTTTCTCATTGACTGTTCAGTGACCCAACCGGACAGGGCCCAACCAGCCTCTGCAGCGCAGGGTCAGCAGTCCACCAGAAGGGCCACTGTAATGGGACATGGACGGCCAAAATAAGAAAACTTATTAGGAAAGATATATGGGATGAGATAGTGGGAGGGAGATATTTGCCTGGAGATGAGAACTGTAATAGATTTTACCTGCATGGATGGATCGGATGGCATTTTTCTCTGATTCCAGAAATGACACTAGTGCCATCATCACTCCGGCTGTGCTTGAGAGCGCCTCCTCTGATCGATATCGAGAATACACTGGCTTCCCTGCTTCGCTGAGGACAAAGACGTGTTTCTGGTGTTGGTACCAGTCATCCAGCACCCGACTTCCCCCATCCCCTTCTGGGCTGGAAGAAGAAGAAGCAGCATCTTCGTGTCCCATTTCAGTGTCTTCCTCTGGGTTCTGTTCGATACTCTGTACAGAGCTGACACTCAGCTGAGTGCTGAGCTTACTGAAGTCCTCACTAATCTGCTCCATGCTGCTGATCTCCACATTGCCCTCTGGACCGGGACTCTGGGGAAGGGGAACCTCCACTTCTCCAGTGAGGTCCTCATAGGACTGAGCGTGGACAAACATGGCTTCATCCTGGGCAGCCCCTAGAAGAAAGATTGAGTATTACACAGATCAGTCACTACACAACAAAGATCAGTCACCACACAACGCTGATGTCATGGTGCCACCGTACAGGATGGTGGACCCTCGGTGTGACCAGCCCAGTTGGAAGAGAAGTGCACGAGGCACAGAATCTAAGCAGCTGCCCGGTCTTCTCGAGAGCCTCTAGAGATGAGGATGTTACGCTGCGGGCTGTTGCCAGGTTGTGGCACCCATACACGAAGAGGCAGGTGACTGCTGACGGATAGGAATCAGGCGAGGTAGAGGAACGTGAGACAGAATTGTGCTTAAACAAGCCAGAGGTCAGGCAGGCAGCAAGCAGGAGTAGTCAAGGGTCAAAGCCAGAGTTGGTACACAGGAGAATCTGCAACTGGAGACCCAGGCAGGAAAAGCAGAAACCTGAATTAGAGCCTAAGGAAACTCCTTGTTCAGGCAAGTCCCTGTTGTCAGTCACATCCTTTTATAGGGGAGGTCATGAGGCAAATGGGAGTCACATGATAAACAAGAGAACCCACCACCAGAAGGAATGCAGGAGAAGAGGCAGATCAGGTGGTGTTTACACTTCTGCTAGTAGATGGAGTGCTTCTGCAGAATACTTTGGTTTTTGTAGTAAAGGGGCTCAGAGGATCACATGACTGAGACCAGGAAGTGACTAGTAGACAGGATTCCTTAACTGCTGCTACTACTGGCTGCGGGGGAATACAAGATGGGTGACACAGACAGCAGCACAGATCCGCTGGTCCTGCGGGAACCGGTGACAACAGATCTGTGATAAATAAAAGAAGTATTCTTCATAGCTGCCACCATTGTACAGAAGAGATAAAGAAGTACAATTTTTCTTCTTCCTGAAGAGACATTGTCAGGATTTCCATGCACAGTAAAAATGTCCTGCAAAGATGCCCCCCACCCACCTATACCACACCATACTCCATACACCTTGCTACTATCCCCGTTTTCCTTTCTGTTGTCACACCTGGTGACAGCCCCTGCACTTCTAAGTACAGGTATGGAGGATCATGTGACAGTGCTTGGGAATAGCAGACAATTGTTATCACATGACAGCACCGCTACCCCAGCACTTAACACTGGAAGTTGTAGCTCTGAGGTGACAAGGTGAATGTCAGGGGGTCGCACGTCCTTTTATGAAGACACTGTCACTTTGTCCTGTACAAGTAGGGTGGGGTAAGAACCACTGATAGGTGTAATTGTTGCCCCCAGGCTGGGGTACTATGGGAATTGTGGGAAGATGAGGCCATCAATGTAACACAGCCAGACTCTGCACAACATTTCATACAATTCTCTGTAGAACACTATAGAATATGTTAGCATTATACAACTCGGAATCTTTAACTCACCTGGCTCATTGCCCTGGGTCAGTGCTGGGGCTGGGCTCTCAGAGCGCTGGTTGTCCGGGTCTGCACACAGAGTGGAGGACAATGGGGTCAATCCAGGGTGTCGCTCCACATTTTCGTGGACGTCAGAAGCCATGTGTGTCCTATATAGAGGGGAACAATATATTATATATACATTGCATGAGGGAGGGGCAATATATTATATACACATTGTATTGGATGGGGGCCATTATAATATACACATTGTATGGGGGGCATTATATTATATACACATTGTATGTGGGGGGGGATTATATTATATACACATTGTATGTGGGGGGGCATTATGTTATATACACATTGTATAGGGGGGGGATTTTTATTATATACACATTGTATGTGGGGGGGGGGATTTAAATTATACATACATCGTATGGGGGGCATTATATTATTTATACATTGTATGGGGGCATTATATTATATATACATTGTATGGGGGGCATTATATTATATATACATTGTATGGGGGCATTATATTATATATACATTGTATGGGGGGGCATTATATTATATATACATTGTATGGGGGCATTATATTATATACACATTATATTATATATTTTGCATCATGGATTCTATGGGGGGCTTTATAGATACATTATATACATTAGTATTATATTAGATACATTACAGCTGGCATCCCATAGACAGGAGAAGGACATTGAATAAGGCCCAGCATTACAGGTAGAGTTCTGTAACCCATAACAATCACCTCCGTTTCCTGTCACCTGCCGCAAGAATCTAATTGGCTGTTGGGCCTGATCCCACCCCAAATAACCCCGTTCAGCCCCCCCATCCCGCACCCGAAATACACACCGACCCCACACAGCCACTTCACCTGAGCGATCCCTGTAGTACCCCAGTGCATTGTGGGACCTCCGCAGCCCGCAACCGCTGAGCTCTGCCCCTATCGGGAACCACTCCCACTACTGATCCCGCCTACACAGAAGGTGACGTACTTCCGGTGCGGGCGGAAGTGGGAGCGGAGGTTAGTGTTGAGAGACTCGAGGAGGTTTTACGCAAGGGACCAGGACAAACCGTATGTAAGACCATTGTTAGTGTATAAAGCTCCCAAATATACCACAGTGCTTTACATAGAACATTGTGCCATTCCCATTAGTATCTGTACAAGGGAGCTTACACTCCAATGCCCGCCCACAGTCATACACTATTATTATACATTTATATAGCTCTGACATATACCACAGTGCTGTACAGAGAATACTGAGCCAGGCCCATTGGTCTCTGTATAGAGGAGCTGACATTGTAATAACATACCCTCATATATGTATATTCTGTGTTTGTACTTTGTTTAGGATCGCAGTACAGAGCAGTTGTTGATCATTCGGATGTCATATAACGCAGAGAACATGTGGGATGGTCCTCAGCCACCGTTTAGTGGATTTAGGTGAGTTCTGATTCCTGAATAAGTCGATGAGTTCTGGGGTTGTATAAAGCTCTGTGGGTCAGGTCCAGTATGGGGAATTAAAAGGTTCTGCCTTGTTATGAAATCTTTTGTTTTCTTTCTTGCAGGGGTCGTGCAGGAGAGCCTTACCCTCCCAGGTGGCCACATGGTTTGGAACCAAGAATGCGGGGACGAAGTCCTTTACCATTTCGTGGTGGGGCGATGCCCCCTGGCCCCCCCTACGTAGGGCAGGGAGGAAATCCCTTCAGCTACAGAGATCCCGGGAGAGGCCAGGAAGGAGCCTGGGAAGAGAACAGACCAGTACCACAAGAGCCAATGAACATCCCTAGAAGAGGGGTTCCACCAGCACATTTCAGGGACATGCACTATGCAGGGCAGGGGTTAGCCCCGGATATGGACTACAGGGAAAAGGAAGGTATGGAGCAGAGACATTGGACAACACCTGATGTGGACTATAGGGCAGAGGAGGGCCCGGCCATAGGTTACAGGGTGAGGCTTCCTCCATCTGCCTCTGAATACAGAAGACGAATGATTGCAGAAAGAGATATCCAAGAGAGGGAAGCAATTGAAATGGAGCACAGGAAAAGATTAGCAGCTTCTCTTGATTATAGACAGAGGGAAGCTGCTGAAATTGAAAACAATTTAAGGCTGGAAGGGATGCTAAAACGCAGAGAAAGAGAAGAAATGCTATTCAGAGAGAGAGAGTACACAGAACGATTACTGAGGGAGAGGGAGGCTCTGGAAAGAATGCGAGATAGGGAGGTTGCAGCTTTGAGCCTCAAAAATAGAGAGACAGCTTCATTGTCATTCAGAGGGAGGGAAGTTGTAGAATTCACAGAACGGAGGCTACCTGCACATGTTGGGGAGTCTGCAGACCTTGATTTAAGGATGACTGAACCTGACAAGAGCATGGACTTCTTAGGAAGAGATATGGGAAGTGTAGCTGTCTCCTATAGGAAGGAAGACAAAATGGTTTTGGAGTACATGGAAGTAGAGCACCAAGAAATTGAAGCGTTAAACACTGGTAAAGACACTGCAGGATTTACCCCAATGGACAAGGAGTCTGCAGAAATGCCATACAGACAAGGTGGGACTTCCTGTGTGAAGAACTATGATAAGGGGGAGTCCCAGACCCAAAGACCAGAATTCCAGAAACATACAGACACAGACTACCGGGAGAAGGAGTGCGCAGACTCTGATTATCGAGAAAAAGAGAGTTCAGACTCTGACTATCGGGGTCGGGAAAATGCTGACTTAAACTACAGAGACACCAAAACCGCCGATTCTGATTACCGGGAGAAGGAACCTGCAGATTCGGATTACCGCGAACGAGAAAGCACAGATACGGATTACCGGCAGAATGCAGAAGATTACAGTAAAGAGAGCACAGACAAAATAGATACTGAAAGAGACTTTTTAGCTTCCAATTTGGAAGAGGACAAAAAAGGGCTTCCAGGGGAAGTGAAATCAACAACTGATTATCCTTTGATTCCAACAGAGATGGAGAAGACTGGCCCCCAAGAAATTATTCCATTTTTGGCTTTCAGCGAGGAAGAATTATCCTCATTGACCAAAATGATTGTTGACACAAAGACCAAACCTCCAGCAGAGGTCCCAGCACGGAGCAGGTCTGATCCAAGCTGTCCTGGGAAGCTGGACATAGACTTCCGTGACAGATCAAATCAAGAGGATGGTAATAGTGGAACTAAAGAGAGGGCAGAGAAACCCCTAGGATATACGGCACACGGCAGCACCCCTGATGAGCTCTGCATCGGTGATCAGGACCTGCGGAGTAAAGACTGCTTTGCTAAGGAGCCCAACAAGGTGGAAGGCGATCAAGACTTAAGGACCAGCGGGCACGGTCAGAAGGATGAAGATCTCCGAGGAGGGGAAACAAAGTCCAATGAGGAATTTTTTACCCAGAATTATTTGCTTCTGGACTTTCTGCGACTTGCAGCCAAAGAGCTGAGAGACAAAACCACAGAGGGTGATGAAGAACATGTGGCTCTTACCCCTCCAATACCTGAACCCAGCACTGCCAAACCCTTTCTCCCAGATATAATCACCAGGCCTGCCAGACCATTGGGCACAGGAAGCACCATCGTCCCGTCCATTGACTTTCTATGCAGAGAGGACACAGATTATAGAAGCATGGACTTCAATGATGTGGACCTGAGAGTTGGCCACAGACCAGAGAAAAGATCTCGTGAAGAATCTCAGCCTGGCAGCAAGGTAATTTATTTGTATTCTATCTGTTACATTTCTGTGCCTTGTGGTATTGCCTGAAGCCACTTGTGTGTATTCCAATGATGGGCTGCATGGGATTCCTCAAGACCAGTTTCCTGATCATCCCAATGAACCCCATGCTTGTGTCATCTGTAATAAATTAGCTGATTGTGGTCTCTATCCAAAGCCAGGGTGATGATGCAGGAACTTTGGAAGCCAGGGACAGCGTGTTGTCTGACACAATGTGCCCGATCGAGCAGCATCCCCAGGGATTATCTTCAGAAGATTGAAATCATAGTTACATAAGTTTAAGTTCAACCACTAGGAAAATAAACATATCCCAGATATAAAACCCTATGCACATACAAGCTTTTTCTTAAACCATACTATAGAACTTGCTGAAACTACTTCTTGAGGGAGCGGATTCCACATTTTCACAGACCTTACAGTGAAGAATCCCTTCCTTATCGGGAGCTTAAACATTTTTCCTCCAGACGCAGAGTGCCCTGGTGTCCTTTTTAATGATCTCACAGTGAATACAGGGTGATCATATCCCCACTTTTTCGCTTCTCAAGGGAGAATAGATTCAGTTCAGCTAATCTCTCCTCATAGCTGAGCTCCTCTATTCATATTAATCTATGTGTGAAATCCTTTTTATCATATAAATAGAAATGTTATCAGTCTCTGACATCTCCCGCATCACTATACAGAGTCATGTGACTGGCTTCCACAGGAGCTCACAATCTAATCTGAGATTTAACAATTTTAAGGTTACATCTCGTTTAATACCGTGGATCTTCGGCTGTATCTGGCTTCTTCGTTCTCTGCTCTCATCTTATACATTGTCAGTTCCAATGTGAAAATCAGACGATTTGCTTCTGAATGTTTCATTAACATTTCCACCTCTGATAGTCGCCCTAATTTAAATATTGATAATCTGCAGAAGGCCGTTAGCTGCCTGTGTTGTCCTAATAATGTGAGCAATCCAACCTACATCAATGACAAAGCACAGGACCCAGAATATAGGTGCATCGCTGCGTGATTTCTAGTGAAATTAGCAGAACAAGTTAAGGAAATCGCAGTACTGATGGTTTGGTTAACACCAAGCACACGTAGTAAAGTAGGGAACGTTTTTTTGTTTCCGATGGCAATCTTCATTTTTTGTAATATTAAGTGGAATTCAGAATAGGGATAATGGTAACCCCTCATAATGGGCACAGAAGGTGTACAGAACCAACTCCGAGATCTCAACACTGAATTTTCTGGCAGCTACAAGATGCCAATAGATCTCCTATTTTTATATTTTCTAATCTCATCCCAATTTTTTGGTTAATTTGTAAATTGTGACTTTGAGACAAATTGTGAATTTGTTAATCAGAATGTTTGTGTCTTTATGGGTCTTATGTTATTATATTTCCTCCATCAGGATAAGGACTATCGTAGGACGCCTGTGCCCGAAGGGGCTACCAAGATTATCTGGCTGGATGGTCTTCCCACTGGAGCCTCTCGGGAAGATGTAAGTGGCTGGGCTTCTGTTGGATGGGAAGGTTGGCATAGAGAAGGCACAGAGAGGTTTAATCCTGCAGGGATGTGAGACTGGTCCATATAGTGTATGTAAGCTGTATTACATGCATGCCCCCCATTCAGGTTTTGGAACAAGGGAGAGATTGGTCCTCTGGAGTATTTATTGGGATCTGTGTCCTGCTTACCAGTGTACAAAGCTTTATCACCAGCACAGAATTATCTTAAAACCTTTAAATGCAGAGCCCTGTTCTAGTGGTGATTTCACTCTGACTTTTTATACATCCTCAAGACAGGAAGTGAAGTGAAGGGAAAGCATTACTGTGAATGGACAGCAAAGCATAAATTGACAGGGGTTGTAACCCTCCCATATTTTAAATATTTTTTAATATTTTATTCCCAAAAATTACCTTTATTTCATTCTTCCCCACTTCCTTTTGAAAGGTAACAACATTCTTAAAGTAATAGTGGCATTGTCAATTGATCTCCTGGCTGATGTCATGACACGCGTCTGTACCCAGCGCTGGCAACATTTTTGATTTGCTGCAGAAGTACAGAGCATCATGTAGTCCTGTGGCATCTGAAACGCTATAAACCGTTATGGTCCAGGCACATATGCTGGAAGCTGCATTTTAGAGATAATGGACAGAACGTTGGAGGTGTTAAATCAGAAAATGACGCTCTAATAACTGAGCAGTGGCCTATAATGATTCTTGGTACAAGCGTTTACATCCATATAAATACTAACATGCTCTTGCCGTAAACATTTCTGCAATGTTAAATCAGACCTCCCGATCACTTGTCTAATGCCGTAGAGTCAGCCTGCACCTCTCCGTATTGAAGACACAAAAGCCAGGATATTGTTGTACTCATTATCTTGGTTTGATTCCCTGTCATCTCAAATTGAAACTCTGTGCAGACTGCTGTATTACTTCTGATATTTTACATTGGATCCTGCTGGTGAGAAGGAAGCTTGGTGGTGGCTGTTTATACATGCTGTGTCCACATGTCACAATGGTGTCTTTCTTCCTGGTCATGGGGGTGAAGTATTGGTCTGCAAAGATTCAGTGATTGGCAGGGGGTAAGGAGTTCAAGCTGCAGGCTGTTTGTAATTTATAGTTTGCATTTACTGACCTCTTTTTTTAGAAATGATTGTGGAGTTATATCCAGTGGCCACTATATCAGATACAGTAATGCATAAACATTGTATACATTTTATGTGTATATATAAACATTGACAAGGATAGATTTTTTGAATCCATCGAATCAATTTCTAATGTCTATATAGGCATATCGCAGTAGAAATATTTACTGGGCTTCATGGTCACAGACCAGTCAGGGTTCTTATTCTTACCCCTGTCCTCTGACCTTATTCTGACCTTGGTATACTCAAAAAATTCACCGTTGTATGTCTATCTTCTTATTCTGTTTTTCCCCCACAGATCCTGTGCGCGCTCGGAAGTGTGCACAAGCTGCCAGAAGGAGTGAATCTAATCGGATACATTCCAGGTGAGTACTGTTTTCTGCTGACTGGTATATGAAGCATAACGCTGTGGGATCCATAAACGGGACAATGTTAGGTTAAAATTCACAATTTCCTAGTGAAGTATAGTGAACCAGAGGAGGTTTGAAAGCATCCGGAAGTCTCTTCTTCAGGCACAGATTTCAATAAAAGTAAAAATATTTTAGAAGATTGGAGCTGTGTAGATAGTGGACTTGGATTAGCCATGAAATGATATCATTCTAACCCTTTATAATTGACTCCTTTATAGAAAGTGCTGTAAGGGACAAAATCATTTCACGGTGTCAGCAAGTTCCAAAGCTTTGCCTGTCAGTAAAGCCTGAGACAAAGGTTTAGTGGCCTGTGACCTGTTGCAGGTAAATGCTTTCAGTATCTGCCTGCCACAGTTTGCCCCTTTTTCCTTAGTTACAGTCACTTTATTTCCATATTATCTGGACTCTGCTGATGGCTACCACAATGCAACACTGATATAGCTGAGTCTAAAATTGAAAAGAGATCCACAGGAGGAGTACAGAAATCCCCACCCGGCTGCCATGTTTCATGTGACCCGTTACTCTTTCCCTATCAATGATGAGTGAACTCAGAATGTAAAAATATTGTAAAAGGTTACAATTCCTTACCACTTATTGTCACCTTTGCTTCAGCTATACACCCAACTCTATTAACCCCCCGCCTTTCCCCAATTCACATCATGGTGACATAGGAAATGATTATTGCCGATCCTTTGCTTGGTAATAAAGCCCCTGTATGAGCAGAGGTGACCGAGGATGTTGTGTATATCACATATCTGAAGAAAGGATATTGGGTTGTGTAGTATTATTCCTTGTAGCTTGAGTCCTCCTCCCCTCCCATGGACTGGATTCTGCTCTCTGATCCTGCAGAGCTGTCTGCTAATTCGGGGGTGCATACATCTAGGAACACATTGAAATTTCTGCCGTTCCCTGCTGGCAAATTTGTCACAGATTCCTTACACAACAGATGGAGATAATTGGAGACCTTTCTTCCTTCAGTCAGACTCTTTTATATTTCTGTAGTTCCGAGGTGTGTGTAGATGGTGGCTTGAAGGTGTATTTTTCACTTACTGATGTTGTATGGATCCTATACCTTCAATTTTTTTATCTGTCCATGTGCAGAAAACATTTTACAGAATGAAGTGGATAAAAACTTTGTGCAAATTCTGACTGTAACAGGGTTGTAAAACACCCTTACATTACTCTAAGGACCCTCCTGGAGTTAAAACCTCGTATTTCCTATTAACAAAGGAATGTTATTTCATAGTCATTTTTTTTGGTCTGTTGATATGTAAGGTGGGGAGTGTAGACAATCGGACAATACGTTTGGAAGGTCTGTATGTAGGTAGACAGACCCCATTCGGACCTTGTGTAGCGTAAAGGCAAACTAATAAATGGTTCGCCCGTACACCAGCATTATTGATTTTGTAGACAGCTCACTACAATGTGTGATAGTATATTTCAGCTTGCTGCACTTTAGGTGCGTCCTCCATCATTAATTCGCAATGTGTAAGTATTGACCGCTTTGGCGGTATTCTCGAGTGTGGCTCGAGGTGAATTTTACATGCCAAAAGCGGTAACTCCTATCCTCACTCGGGGTAGGTAAAAAAAATCCTACCTGGTCCCCTTGATCCAGCGGCCTCCTTAGCAGTCCCCGGCTGGCTTCTGCATCACATCCCCGGGGTGATTGATTTGATGCATGAAGCGTCAGTATGCTGGGGAGGCGTAGCTTGGAGGGAAATTTAAAAGCAGATTACATTGTAATCTGCTTTTAAAACATTGATCACAGTGATAAAGTTAAAAAAAAAAAATCAAAATAATAAATCCAAAAGTTTATTCTTTTGGACAAATTAAATTTTTTTTTTAATTCTGTAATAGTTTATTTTATTTAAAATTTTATATATAAAATGTTTTATGAATATGATATATAAATTATTTATTATATTATAATTTGTGTTTCAAACTTTATCATAAACGGGAGTTATTCCTAAGAATTACAGGCCTAAAATATTAAACAACAAATTTCCATGCAAAACAATGTACCGCTTTTGACATAAAAATACTGACAAAAAAAGAGTGACAGAGGGGTTAACCAGTGATGCATCAACCTCTGCGACTGTATGCACAAGCACTAAATATCACCTATCCATCCAATTAGTAAGACCTTTATCGGCATTGTACATGTTTAGAATATTGCACACGCCACCATTTCTCCACCCCTTTTGTTATGGGTGAGAATATCCCTAGTTCTACTAGAACTGAATTCTACATTTTTCTTCACCAGTAAGGTATTATCCAGTAATGTTAGCTCATTTTCCATTTCCAAAGTAATTTTTTTCAGGATGACCAATTGATTGGCAAAGCCTTTTATATTGTAAATATTACTCCAGAGTTTTGTCTTTTTTGAAACCATTGCTGGCAGCTGCTCTGATCATTATACTTTGCTGCTTGGAGGATATGCTTTATGTTACTTCCACGGTCTGCTTACCTTGGAATTGCTGGTGGATAACGTTAACCATGGCCGCCTCCCTCACACCTGTCAGAAACCATTTTTATTTCCTGTTTTTCCCCTATTGATATTGATATACTGTTGTTGAGTTCTGCTGCTGTTTTCTAGCATTTTACTCTTTGAATCCTCTAAGAAGTAATATACAGTTTTCTTGATGTTCATTTCTTTTATATATCAATACGGATCTTTGTTCAGTCATGTTACTGTATCGTAATTCGGTTGCATGTATATAAGCTGCGGATTCACTGATTTTCTATGTTTCTTGGGAGGGCTATGTATTTATTACTGGTCCTGTTTTCTTCATGTCATACTAACTGGCGTCCCGTCTGTATTACATGCTGTCCCCAGGTTACAGCTTCGGCTCTGTCTGCGTGGAGTTTTCCCTCGTGGAAGAGGCCGTCGGATTCATGGAAGCCAACAAGGTTGCTTAATCCACCGATTCAGCGCTGCTGTGGAAGGATGGACAGGAGTGGGCGAGGGGGTTGGGGAAAGGATTTCAGGTGGCACTTGCAGAGGGTTCTCAAGTGTGCTGGAACCTCTAGGACTGACACACTTGTGTATCCTTTGTGTGCCACGCACTGAACTTGTGTGTGATGGTAGCATGCTGCTTTACACTACCTCTATCTGTGGCTGCAGGGTTCTCCTGTACAGGCCACCAAGGAACAGCTTTGGGCTTTAACTTATAAATAGGATAGAGAGGGAACCTAAAAATCATTATAAAGTAGCATGAACATCCAACTCCAACCTCACTAAATATAATTTTACTCCTAATCATCTAATCCTTTATCCTTCACATCATTGGGATAAAAAATTCAGCTGACTGCAGTGCTCACTGGCGCTGTCCCTACTAGACATTCAACATCCAGCAGCGCCACCCCTTTTCTAGGTTGAATGACATCCAGCGTCATTCAACTTATTTTCTTAAAGCTCAGGCTGTTAGACAAACCCTTGGGGGTAAATCATTGCACTGCCTGGGCTCACAGTGGACCCCACCCCTCATTGTTCAGCTAGAAGAAACCTGGATTTAAGGTATGTATTGTATTTTTTTTTTTTTTAAGATGGGGAGGTGGAAAAGAAAAAGTATATCTGATGATAGAACAGCCCAGCCATCAATTACTACTAACCGCCAGTCTGCTTCAGGAACTTGTGGTGCAGTAGGGACCAGACTCAGTCATATTAGAAGTATAGCTCATTGTTCTTGGTAGAGCCTCAAGCACGACGTTGGAACCATTTCCTTCATGCAGCGATGTTCCAATCCCAACAATTTGTCTGCTTGTCTGTGGTTAAACTTTATTTTCAGTTTTTTAATTTTTTTGTGTGATATCTTCTCATTAACAAACGACTTCAAGTGCGAGAAAAGAAGGAAAACTGTAATTCTGTGTGAGGGGAACATCAGCAAATTCTGTCTTCAGCAACTACAGTACTCTATAGCAGAATATTCTCCACTTGATGGGGCTCTGCATGTCTCATCATAGATTATAGAATTACTGCTACAGCGATGTCAAGGCCAGATGCCATTCTCCATTGTACTGCCTCATCTGCAGTTGTAGAAACTGAGGCAACAATTGCTGGTACATTTAGCAGTAGAATTAGACACAATGTCGGTCTCTCCCAATAAAATGGAAGTAAACCAAAAAAAAAAAAAAATCGCTTACCTTTACCTGCGCAGATCCTCAATCCATCTGCAGGTTTCCTGGATTGGGTCCTATATTGTCCTGGTATCCTCCTTCGTCCCGGCTTAATACCTCACTCAATCTTGCACTGGGCAGGTGCGAGATCAGGTGACAAATGGAGAAATGAGAGTGCTTATCTCGCTGCATTGAGTTCTGACCCCCCCCCCTCCATTGAAGAAAAGGCTCTTTCTGCGCATGCCTAAGATGAAACCCCCTCCCAAAAAAAGATAGTTTTTACTAAATATAAAAGGGTTGTCTACCCTTTTCTGTAAGATAAAAAATGTTGTTTAGGTCTGCTTTAATGAGAGGCCAACACTGATTTTCTTATATGTCCACAGCTGTCTAATGCAGGAAATATTCCCAGAATGGAAACACATTGGACTGACCTCATCAGTTCTCTGCTTCTTTCATTGTGCATTTAGCAGACTGTGGGCTGATGTCGATTTGTGGTGGAGGAAAGTATGCTGCATGCTGGAAAAATGAAATCACAAGACTGGCTAAACCCGAGTTAATACTTAAAGTACAACTAAACCCCGTGTTGCCCTACTCCCTTGCAGGGTGCCACCATTTTTTTCTTTCTTTTCTTTTTGAGGATCTTCAGACTCAGACAACAAATTCAATTTACTTTGTGTATTTCAGAGGGTTCATGTATGTAGCTGACTGGCCAGGTTCTGCCCTAACTTTTGCCACAACAGTGTTATTACCAACTGTAACATTGAGAGGATCTGCACCAAAACAAGCATATGAATATTTCTGATTGGCTGTCATTCAGTATTTACAAGCAATGGGGTGATCATAAAGGATGGCACTTTGGAATAAAAGTCATTGAACTTTGATAGGGCCAACGTTTACCTGAATATACGGAGCTCCTTAGTAATTGTGTGGGGACTCTTAGGTGCTGTGTGGTGATTGTTGACCTTTTTTTAGTTGTAAGCTGTTGATGTGATCCATAGTAGTGGTTTCTGATTTTGCAGTCTTTGTCTTGCTTGGTATTTATATCCTGTCAGCTCTGATGTCTTTGAATTGCCATTTTATGATCCTGACGTGGACATGGCTGTGGCCGGAATTTGCATTTTATGGCTGGTAGCTTTAGTTTCTGTGACATTGAGAGTCTATTGTATGTGCATCATCACTGCAGTTTGCAATCTTTCCATTGCTGGGTGAATAGTAATTTTCACTGGTAGATGTAACTCCTTCTTATACTTGGGGTAATGGGTTGGACCACTGGATGACGTCTGAGGAGCTCCCTGGGCGCAATGTCAGGATAGAAAGGCTTGGAACTGCTCTAAGCCACGACCTAATGTCTGCCCACTGTCTGGTGCCAATTCTGGTCATCTTGCCCTCTTGTTCAGCAGTCAGATATAAACATGGATGCACTTCTATGAATTCTCCCACTTCTCTACATTTCAACTAATTGACTTAATCACATAAAATAGATGAAACGTGTTTACTTAATGAATGAAACTTTATCTACACAGCGCTGGATGAATGGCCACCTCCTCCGAAAATGTGACACACAGCACTGGTTGCTGCTAATAATTATTGTTTTGTAATGATTTGGATGTTTTCAGCACCCAATCACACAATTGGAATAGGCA
Organism: Pyxicephalus adspersus; assembly: GCF_032062135.1. Classification (NCBI taxonomy): domain Eukaryota; kingdom Metazoa; phylum Chordata; class Amphibia; order Anura; family Pyxicephalidae; genus Pyxicephalus; species Pyxicephalus adspersus. The sequence goes on along the minus strand of NC_092865.1, from coordinate 44,446,759 downwards.
GAAAAGACAGCAAATCATAGAGCTTGAGTATTTCCTCCATTATTGGGTCATAAACACCATGTGGTCATAATGGAATGGGATGTATGTCTCAGAAAGGGGACTATTCAGATCTGGGTCAGTTCTGGGCCCTTTTATGCTGCAAACCCAGCAAGGCTCCTGCCCGTCACCTCTGATATATCTTCATATGTAATGTCAGAAAACTTAAAATAAATCTTGCTCTGGAATAGTTGAATATTTTTTGGTAGTTTACAAAAATCTGGACACAAATTATATAAAGCCTCCGTTTGAAATTTGTAAAGTTATAACCAATATTTTCTTAGGAAGGGTTGGACCTTCTGTCAAGTTGATATTGCTGTCTGTGTCCCTGCTGGGGAGATTCCTACCTTATCCATTTGTTCTGATTATCCTTGTCACTGGGGAGAATGTATTGGGAAATCTTCCACTGGGGACACTTGTTCCAGCTGTGGCTTTTCCCCTTACTTTGGATAGATTTCCTTTTACATTTAATGTGTGAACTGGATATGAAGAAATATCATTCCAAAGGTACACAGACCGAAAACTAACCTCACCTGGGGGGTTATCCATTTCTTCACAATAAAAATGCAGCAGCTCTAGAGGATGTCTTCAGTTTTTGCACAAGGAATATGTATGTCCATTTTCTCCTTTAAACACCAGAGTTTTTCAGTCAGTGTCAGCCTGTTCTGGTATTCTATAGATCGGGTTGGGATTGTATGGCTGAACCCCACAATTGTCGCTCAAGTTTCAGGATAGTATCTGCAATATCTCTCTGTGTTGTATTTCAGGGCGTTCTACATTTTAGAGGGAAAAGGGTCACCCTGAAATATATTCCGAATTCTGACCGATGGACATGTCTTCAGGTGAGTGGTCACTCTTCTTAGTAATGGAAGGGGCTGAAATGTCTCCAGTGTTCTGATCCGTATTTTGTGTCTCCCGCAGTGTAAAGCCGTCAACGCGTTATCCAAAGAGAGGTGCTGGCAGTGCAGTGCACTGAGGGCTGGTGAGTGTCTGCTGCTTTCCATTTATAGGGAGGGGTTAGAAAGGACTATTTCTCCTGGAGTTTTTCCCAAATTTTGAATAATAATTTATTTAACTCTATTAATCTGATAACTTTTTGAAGAATGTCTGGTGGTTTAATTAAAGGTTTTGCATAAAATTTACGTTGCATTAAATCCTAGTATTTTCTTTCTCGTGTGCCTCCTCATGCAGGTACTGACCATCTGTCGCTTCGAGATGCCCATAAAGAACCCAAAACCCCACCCAGCACTTCCACACAGCGCAGCAAGAAACGCAAATCCAAACATAGCCCCTCTGGCCGCAGCCCAGACCGCTGGAAAGAGATCACACCACCAAGAGAAAAAAGCCCCCAGCCAAAGACAAGCAAAGGAGCAAAGGAGGCCGACTCAGAGAGTGCAAGTGAGTGTAATAATCCTGCTGTGCGGGTCTTTATCACAATCCTTTTACATTTAATGCTTCACCGTTGTACATTGTAGCTAATCAGAGCTCTTCAATTTGCATGGACATTTAGATCCTTCTACTTCATCCCATTGTAATGCTCTGAGCAGTCATTAGTTTAGGTGCCTTTGGTGCCGGTATGACCACTTTATGAATTGCTTATTATTTTTAGTGTTTAAGCTTTGTGTAATCTTTTTGCAGCCGTCATTATTAGGGGGATCGGTGTAAACACTTCTCCAGACAGTGTGGTGAAAGTACTTCAGCCTTTCGCACAATTATCCCCGAGTAATGTCCGCATCATGAGGAATCGTAAGAGCAACCGTCCTAGATATGGCATGATAGATCTTAAAAATCACAAGGTGAGATGTGTTTTAAATGGTAATGAGGAGCAGATGGTTCATTGTTCCTAAGCCTGCTATGGCAAAGACCAGTACTCCAAGGTGAAGGTGATTTCTGAGGGTAAAATATATCATGAATATCTCAGTGCTTTCTGTTGTCTAAACTATTTAGAGATTTTCTGACCCTGTCCATGCAGGGCAAAATGGTGGTTATAATGTCTTTCCTGACCCTGGTATACTCGGCTTCTAGCTCTTTGCTCCGCTGCAGCCAGCAAAGTTTTGGGACACTAATGTGTTAGAGGCGATGTTTCCTATGTTTCCTAGATCGTCTGATAGTTTCCGGGCCTACCAACTGGCTGCTAGACCTTAGCACTGTCACATGCTCCTGCATATGCAGAAGAACACTGTAATGGTGCTGGCTGTGTTTGAGGCTGGAAAAGAAATGGAAGCATCCATAAAGGGGTAAAGGTGGGGGGAGGCTTTGTCAACAAATCATTCAGGGGAAGCTGACAATTTATCAACTGTGAAAGATGGCTGCCAAGAGCTGCACTACTTCCCCTGATCTTAGACTGGGTGCTGGGAAGTAAGGAAAGCCAATGCCGCTGCAGGATGGATGGATGGATGCCCTCTGGAAGATGGGGGAAGGGTGCATTATAAGGGTCAGATATAAATGTCATGTGAGGTAGAATTTATATAAGCAACTGTATAACTTTGCTTTGTTGATTCCTTTTAAACACATCTTTGTGTTGTAGGGCTAGGACGTAGCTGATTCTTACACTTAAACATTTAGGAATGTCTTTAAATTAAAATGGGTTACCCAACCAACCAGGAACCACATTAATGGAAATAAATTGCAACAGAATGAGTGCTTGTGAAAGGAATCATCTATATTGTTTAATGTTTTACCCATGACCTCCCTATCACCATGTCCTTCTTTAACATTAGGAGGCAATACGACTGACGGTGCTGGTGCGTGATTTGAAAGAACCTCTCACCATTGATGGGAAAGCAATCTCTGTGGACCTGGCAGTTGATCAGAGAAAGTAGGTTTTGTCTGTGGTCCTTTGTTTCTGATTTTTGTTGGGTTTTAAATAAATTTGTTATTCTCTGTAGTAATATACAGTTAGGTCCATAAATATTTGGACAGAGACAACTTTTTTTGAATTTTGGTTCTGTACATTACCACAATTAATTTTAAATGAAACAACTCAGATGCAATTGAACTGCAGACTTTCAGCTTTAATTCAGTGGGTTGAACAAAAAGATTGCATAAAAATGTGTGGAACTTTATTTCACCTTGATGCAGATGTGCAAGGCCCAAAACACCCACAAAAGGGCCATACCATCAAAATAAAACATAACAAGATTCTTCTGTTCCCACAGGAATGAACAGGGTAAATCACCCAAAGGTAACAAGTCCGGTCCCAGCAAGGTGAGTGGAATTTTTGTAAACTTGGGCAGTAATTTTATGTTCATAGGCTGTGGTGTAACTTTTAAACTCCTCTTTACAGAACCGGAAACAGAGAGCCCAGAAGAAACCATTTACCTACCCCGGGTTCAAAGCCAACGGTAAAGTTTCCAATCTGTCTATGGAGAGAAATTGTGTGCAGCATTCAGTGTGCTGGGTCACTGGCAAATGTGTGGATACTACTGTGCATTGCCATTGTTAGCTGTTTGGGTTTAATAGGATGTATATTAGGATAGTGTGTTTACTAAAAAGTATAAATCATTTATAGAGGCTGGAGACAGGGTGGAATTAGAGGACTGAAGGACAGGTAAGGACGGATGGAAGAGTAGGAGAGGTATGGATGTGTGGAAGGGACAATAGAATGAGGGTGATGGGCAATGTAATACAAGTGAGGGAAAAGAGTGGATCTGGACAGAATGGGGATGTAAGGGGGGGGGGGTTTGAGATAAACAGGAAGACAGAAACACAGAGCCTTTCTCTATATCAGCGGTCGCCAACCGGTGGTCCACAAGAAAATTTTAGGGGTCCTCTGGCCAGTGCACCCCTGAGCCGGGTCAGGAGAAGAACCACGCTGGGGGGACACACCGGCCAGAGCCACAGATCATGTCCCCCGTGGAGTTCCTAAGCTCTGAGAGGTGGGTGGGCTGTCCCTGAAACATCCCGCCCACTCTCCTATTGCAGGCTTCGATCAGCGATGGAGAGTGAGCGGGGTTATGTCATAATGAGGTCACTCTGCATGCGCAGTCAGGAGCCGGTGTGGTCCGCGGATTTGAAAAGGTTGGCGGCCACTGCTCTGTTATCCATAGGATAGAAGTATATATGGAGTATGGCATGTAGCCATATTTCTGTTTTACGCACAATATACGTTATTGACATAAAGCTTCTCTTTTACAGCTGATGAAGGTCCCAGTTATATCTATTACCCAAAAGCTGGATGTTATGTGGACCCGCTAACATACTCCTTTTACAATGAGGTAATATCTCAGCCTATCCTGTACCAGTGTATTTTTTCCTTTATACCCCAGTCATATTCACTAGTTTGGTACAGATGGCTCTGCATAAATTTAAATTTGTTTAAGTTATTAGGATGTTTTCTGATTATAGAAGTCACCCTACATAGGCTTTCAGGAAATGCACGATGTCCTGCCCCAATTACATGCAATTAATAGTCCCTGTTTGCTCCTATTATCTTAAATAGGACTCGCTGGGACTGCAGTTTACCTCACCACAGCTATCTATCTCTGTCGGTGTGAGATGGACCCTACTATGCTCAATGCAGCATGAAGCCCCACCATTGAAGCCCCACGTTTTATTACACTCCCAGAATGCAAATTCAGATGTGACATCCCTGGCTGAGTGCTATGTAAATCATGTAATTGTCCAATGGTGGTGCACTCAGCAAACTGTTAGGAGTGAACCTACAAAAGCTGCTTAAAGATTTTGTGAACCCACAATCTGAATGGATCATTTTTTGGCATAAGCAGTAACAGGCAGACGTTGGGTGATCTCCAGATTCTTGAATACCCATCCCAAATTTTTCTTCCTTTTAATATATTGTTCTAGTGTCATAGTAAGGCGTGTTGTGTGAGAAATGTGTGTACATGGCCTATCAATGACAGTGTTCCATCTCTTAGCAGAAGAGTGATTCTTATTCTTCCTGGGATCCTGAAAGAGACAGAAAGGAAACATCCAGTCACACCAGAAGAGGCTTCAAAGAGGAAAAGGTGAGAAGAGATGTACTGTGTGCAGCATGTATGGGATATACACATGTAGTCCGTGTATATCATGGAAAATTTGTTATTCTATAATCTTCCATGAAGTGCACAGAAGTGCTGATAGGCAGCAACCGGTCACTGCTTGCTTGTCCTATGAGTGAGCCATTCTAGTGATTTCTTCCAGGTTTCAACCTGCCAAGGTGCATGCTGCACTCTGGGAGTATTGTTAGGAATATGGGTTCACGTGAAGATTCTGCTTGCTTTTCAAACTTTTACTGGTAGTAAAATAAAGTTGTTTGATTTTAGGAGACTGAAGAGGAGGCATTTAAGAAGCCATTGCCACCTCCAATGGTGAAGAAAGAAGAGCGTGCTGAGGTAAGTCATTCCTTGTCTGATTGTTGTAGGTGTTTAGTTGATAATTACCATGCGTTTTAAGTGAACCCCCAAACCCCCTCCTCCCATCCAATTATTATAGTTGGTACTCCATACCATCTTCCAATATGTTCTCCTTGACCTACCCCACCTACCATTTGGGTCTAGGAGATGTTCTCTCCCATGCTCTTGATGTTCTCTTTTAAGAGAGTCACTATTCTGTTTGTGGTTGTAGCTTTAAATTAGCCGCATATTTTTCTTTCCTCTATGTGTAATAATACAGAGCCATCTCTATTCTGATTGGTTAGCAGGACACTCATAAAATCCAACTTGTGGCCTTTTGGTTGTTTCCTGAGTTTCTGCATCTGTCACCCCTCACCTTCCTTGTATTCTTTACAGCCCAAAGTGAACCCTTTACTGGGGCTTATTGGGGCATATGCTGAAGACAGTGATGATGAGGAGCAAGATGAAGAAACATTGCCCCCATTACGGAAGAAGCCTGCTCCTCTACTTCCTCCTGCAACTACTCCAAAACCAGTGCCTAAACCTGTCCCTATACCTATGCCTAAACCAGAGCCTAAGCCTGTCCCCAGCATCAGTGATGACAACAAGCTGACAGACTGGAAGAAAATGATCTGCTTGTTGTGTCGCAGGCAATTCCCCAGTAAAGAAGCTCTGATCAGACACCAGACCTTTTCAGATCTGCACAAGGTAATCCTTCCAGATGTATGTACATGTAATGTCTGTGCATTGTCCTTAAATTCTTTATTCACTGACTGCAATCCGTGTTCTTTGACAGCAAAATATTGCAATTCATGAGAAGATCAGGAAGTCTCAGAAAGAGCTTGAGTACCTGCAGCAGAGAGAGCAGGAGGTGAGTGCAGTCTCTGGTCCTTGTGTTTGGTGCTCTTGATAGAGGCTTTAGACCTCATGACAGGTTTATTGGTAAAAGCAAATGCCTGAGAATACTAGTTTTAGAACATCTCTTTAACCAGTATGTGCATGGATTACAAACTATGCAAGTGTAGAAATATTCCTGTTGATCTGCCATAAATTGAGTGAGTCTATTGTTCCAATCCTATGTTTTGTCAGCCCTGCCCATTTTACTTCTGCTGGACTACTAGACACCTCACCCTTTTCTTTTCCTTATATGAGGAAGGAGGATGTTCAGCAGTGGGATGACAACAGTCATTTATCAGTCAATAGCGGGAAGTTAGCATGGGTTTGTGGCAGATCAACATAAATGTTTCTTTTTTCAGCATTTTTAAAGGAGATAACATTTGAGGAAATGTACTGGATATAACTGAATATGTAAATAAATAGTATACTGAATATTTTCGTTTCTCACTTGAACACTTTTATATGTTCTCTTCATAATTGTCCTACCATTGGACTCCCTCCCCATGTTCCCTCTTGGTGTTAGTAGAAAACTCTCTAGCTGTATATCTGTATCCAGTTTTATCATGACCTCCCCATGCACAGCAGTAAATAATCTTTATTTCTGAATATAAAAAAAAATCCACATGCAATTGTTTTGTTTTAGACAACTGCTGCACCCCCTCCAAGACACTTTTGGGTCTGCCATAGCAGCTACCATAAAGCAGTCAGTTTTTTTCCAGTTCCGTATTGGTTAGAGAATAGTTGTCATTTTCTGATGGATGATTGGCTCCCTTGTGTTCACTTTTTTGTTTACAAATCTCCGATCTGCCTTTGCTGTGCCACCTTTCTGTTTACAACATTATGGAGTCCTGGTGTTAACGGAAAATCTGTAATTCAGATGAAAAAATACACTGAATGTAGATGTTGTGATACCTGATCACCCCAGCTGTTGACAGCCTCTGCTATTGGTAAATCCCTCTGATCTGCTTGTTGGGGTGTGTGTGTGTGTGTGTCTGTGTGTGTCTGTGTGTGTCTGTGTGTGTCTGTGTGTGTCTGTGTGTTTCTGTGTGTGTCTGTGTGTTATCTTCAGGCAGGGTAAGAAGCAGGTGAGAAGTAATCTCCATATATTGCTCTGGAGCCAGCAAGGTGTTTACTGAGGTTCCAGAGACTGAATGTGGATGTTATTGACAGGAGAATAAATGCATCCAGCGGAGGTTGCAGCAAGCCAAAAAAGAGCTGGAAATGCTGGAGAGAGAGGAAGAGGGAGCCACACAGGTGCGCTTATACAAAAAGCATGGTGGGCAATTCTGCTTCCCTCTCTGTATTCTGTACATATGTGGGCAATGTGCTGCATGTTTATTCTGTATGCATCTCCTTCAATAGTACTGCGCACGCTGCCAAACATTCACCTGTTCGGCCTAATGAGTGCACTCTACCAATCATTCACTTATAATGAATGGTGTGCACACAGCCCCCATCGCTCACCTGTAATACCTGATGTATTACCATCCACTACTCGCCCATAGTTCATGGTGTCCCCATTGCTCACCCGCACTGCCTGGTGTGCGCACACTACTCATTGCTCACTCGTCCTGCCTGGTGTGCGCACACTACCAATTGCTCACCCACACTGCCTGGTGTGTGTATACACTACCCATTGCTCACCCACACTGCCTGGTGTGTGTATGCATTCATTGCTTATCTTCCTATCCTTATTTCTTGGTGTTTATACACTGCACCTGTCCCTGATCTTTACTGCTTGGTGTGTGTATATTATACTTCATCATTTACCATCCGCCCTGCCCCTGCATGTACTCCCCCCATAGAGAATACATGCGTGTATCTGAAGTGCAGAGTCAGCAGTAAAATGGAGACCTGTCATATTGTTTTGCTCTCAGCAGGAGGCAGGCGAAGGCCTGGACATCGATGTCCACACTCCTGAGAAAAGGAAAGCAAAGGGTGCAGATACGAGAAGGTAAATTCTCCATGTTTTCTCACCCGTAGTTTGGGTTTCTATGACCAGGGCCTGCAGCTGCAGCTGCTGTGGAGTCCAAAATCCCCAAATAAATGACTGATCAGGTATTTTGGACTCTGGGTTCTAGTAACCTGGAGACTAAATCCTATAATTCTTCCAAGACTGGAGGTCAGAGGGTTGTCCATGGATGATACTTGGTATAAATTTACAATTTCTTGCTCCATACCTGGTGTCTCTGGCTTGTATGAAAAGCTGGATTGGCATTGTGGCCAGGCTGTACTCCATGCGGTATCTCCAGGATTCATGTCTTCTGTGAGCCTATAGCAGTAAGTGGGTATGTTGTGTGGCATTGCATTGTTGGTCTTTGTTCAGAATGATTGACACTGGATCGTCTCGATATTAGACCAGCATTGGATGGATCCAGCGGGTTACAATATGGTATTCAGGAACAGCTTGTGTGTTACTGATATGTTGTTGTAACATCATCCTATCCGCAAACCCCCCCCAAGGACAGATGAAGCCTCTGCAGATCAGTGTGTGAAACCAAAACTCCGTCTAAGGTTTACAGTGCTCAAATCAGATTGTTAGCTGGATACACTGACAGATCAGATCACAACATTGCCTTGTCCTATGTCTAAGGAGGACAGCCAGGCTGGCAGATTGACACTAAAGTGATTTTTTTTTTTTTTTATATTCCCCATGTGAAACCGTCACCTCCCACTCCCAAGGAGCTCTGATGTGTTCTTCTGGGTGCTGGGGCCTAGAAGTGACCTTTGGGCATTGGGATCTTTATATGATCTACAAATTCTTTTAGCGGTGGTGAAGTGCCTTCGGTATTGCCCCAGCTATGCAGGATGGGGGCAGACATCGGGAGCTGCCTCATTATTTTTGGTTGCTGAAGTTCTGCTGGTTGTGTTTATGGAAGGCGTAACACTGAGCTCTGACATCACTAATGCCATACGATGTAGCGGAAGCATTTCCCTGCTGCTGCTTTGTTGAGCTTTGTAAATCTTCTGTATGGCCCATCCACAGTGTCCGTCACCTCTGCTTGTCCAACCTTCAACTACCACCAGCTGTTTGGGTTTTGTGAGTAGCTGAGGCCTACATGTACTCTGTACTGTGCGCTTTGCCTGGTTCTACCCCTGTATGGGGGGGGGCATTCAGATAAGTTTCAGAGTTTGTAACTCATATCAGTGTGTTTCCTGAGCTTGCACTTGGTGACCTGGCCCTTCAGCCCCTTATCTGCTCCTGGCATGTCAGCCCTGCATCGTGGCCGCCTCATTGTGGGACAAACAGACAACCTTCTGTTGGAATTGATGCTGTCCAGACATCACTGCTGTGTTGCTGGGCTCTAAGTCTGCAGAAATAGCCTCATCTGATCTTAATACCCCAAGATTTCCAGACTGAGGTTCTCTGTTGTCCATCTCCCTGATCTGATGGTGGCTGTATTGCAAAATCCATGTTGCTTCTCTCTCTGCTCCTACCTACCTGTTCCTTGTGGTCTTTTACCTCTGCGGGGCCAATGTGTGAACAGACAGCTTTCTCCTGGAAGGAACCCCTCTGGGTTGTGTACAGGGATGAGGAGGAGAGACCCCCAGACTTCTCTCCTACTTATGGAATTGTTTGCTTTTCACCTTGGCGTAGACATTTCTCCTCCATCTGTCCAATCCCAGCTCATTATTGACCCCCATTTTCTGTTGGGTATTCAGGCTTTACAATTTACCGCCCCCCAGGTAGCTGCTTTAGTCTTGTAATCCCAGATGGGGGTACACTGGATGCTGCTTTCAATCCTCCCATGTTCTGATGCCCCCATAATCCAAGTTTTTGGTCTCCAGGTACCATCCTTTCCTGTCAAGGTGCACAGAATGTGATCTGTCCCTGTCCCCAAATCACAAGGCTTCTCCAGTGTCATCTGTCCACCTTCTATGAGATCTGCCAGGTGGAGGAGGTGGCAGCCTCGTCTGATGCCAATTGTGGGTTTATCAGGGAGCTCTGTGCTTGGCCAGCTCAGGGCTGTTTGGGGGGGGTTCACTGTTTGCCCTCCCTTCAGTTAGACTTCTGGACAACCAAAAAAAAAATAAACAAAAATTTCTCCTCACCATGAAGTCCTTTTTTTGGAGTTAAATTGAGAAACACAGGACCCCTGCACCAACCCTACCTCATGTCCCTGTGCCGCCCCAGGGCTTCCTGTGTCCCTTAACTTGGAAAGTAACATTTGGGGACCGGGAGGTGAGGGGTTCTCATCTGGTCTGTGATGAAGTATGGAAGCTGTGTGTGGCCAGGCATCTGGCATTTTCAGGAGCTCAGTCGTGATTGGTTTATTTACCCTTCCACTGAGTAAGCTAGCTACTAATTAGCATTTCATTGTGCACAGTCGCGATTTTTCTAAATGTGTTGTTCCCTTACATGCTGTAATATATCGGGCTGGGGGACAACCCAACTTTAAAATCTGGAATGTGTTACACGCATTGTCATAGGTCCTTTCCTGTCATTGGCTAGTTTTGTCTCTTCCTCTCTGACCTTACCCAGTACTGCGACCTCTTTTCTCTGTCCCCCCACCAATCCCGCGTCCCCGCCTCTTCTGTGAACTCTGCCAGTCCCATGTCCCAACCTACTTTATCTCCCCCACCAATCCTGTCTCTATCTCCTCTGTAGTCCACCAATCCTGCGTCTCCTTCTCTGTGACCCCAAGTAGTCCTGTTTTCTCGTGTACCATTTTCAGTCTTCAGCTGGTCACACATCCTGTACTCTCTATCTCCCCCACCAATCCTGTGTCCTCTCATCTATCTCCCCCACTAATCCTGCATCCCTTTTGGTTACACCCGCTGTGTTTTTGTGTTGCAGTGACCCCTCAGGTGAGAAGAAGCGAGTGAAGGCTCCAGTCAATCACAAGCCGGTGGGAGAGTCGTACCGGGAAAACATGAAGCAGTTGATCTTGGCGCGTTATAAACTGTTGGAATAAGCCCCGCCCCCTGCACTGTACATATGTGGAAAGGCATCATCTGTTCTGTACAATCTGTGTTTCCGCTCTTTATTTTTTAATAAATAATATAAAA
>NC_092865.1:44391235-44435441 GCF_032062135.1 Pyxicephalus adspersus | reverse complement strand
GTATCTGGCTGCTATCCTGGGGTAACATATGCTCCACACTAAAAGGCAGTGAGCTGACAACTTCCTATAACAAGCTGACAACACTGCACCACTGATGCACAGACAGTGTTGTCAGCCAGCTCTCCTTCCCAAACATCGATAGAGAAAATGTTAATGTAAATAGTGGAAACATTGCCCCCTGCAAGGCATATTACAGGCTGCTTTTATCAGCTCCTTCTCACACAGGGGACCCATAAAGCCCGATTTATGTTTGGGGATCGGGGAGCCTCCGCAGTCGGGGGATGAAGGTTCTTCTGTTCTACAACACTGTCCTGGCGGGTCCTGAGACTGTGCGGGGCCAGGGGAGGTCCAGTGTCACCCTGACACTGAAGAGGGGGGTGATGGTGCGGAGTTCACTGATACTGAGGGGAGGGGGATGAGGATAAGGGTGCGGGCGTCACAGTGAGGATGACAATGTGGGGTTCTCTGTGATAGCGAGGAGGTGACGAGGTTGACCGTGGGGGGGGTCACCATGATAGGATATGGCGCTCCAGGGGTCAATGTAATAGTGTCACTGCGCTACTCTGGAGGGGGACGAGGATGATGGCGTAGGGGTCACTGTGATACCGAGGAGGGGATGAGAATGACAGTGTGGGGATCATAATACTGAGGATGACAGTGCGGGGGCACTGTAATCGTTCGGTAATTGATGAAGATAATACAGAGGGAGAAGGATTGGGTGCAAAGAGCTGTCACTACATCTCCCGGCATCCCTCACGGTGTACACTGCTTTCCTGTTGGTCTTCTATGAAGGACTGTTGATGTGTGCACATGCGCAGAGTGGTGTGGAACGTTCCAGCGCAGCCCGTAGTGCCTTCTGGGAAGGAGAAGGGTGGAGTCGCCGCCATTTCGTGTGAACACTGAGGAGAGAGGAGACGGCGCCGGAGGGGCGACCACACGGTGAGTGTGTTAGTTAGACCGGCCCGCTTCATGTGTACCGATGTAGGCGAGGGGACCTCAAACTCCATATACACTTTTATTATTTGCCGCTCAGACTGCATTACATTTGACCTCCGCTTCAGCATCTGTATGCGATATAACCGAGGAGCCCCACATAAGGAGTTGTTATGAGGTGCACAGCCGGCGTTACCCCTTCTCAATATAGCACATACCCACACCATTTCTTTGGGTTTCTTGGTCTTTGCTCATATTGGGGGGTGGTGAGCATCGCTACAGCGTCTGTGTGTGATATTGGTGCAGCCAGAGCTCTGGCCCTGATTTTGGGGGCAAAACTTTCATCACCCCCACATATAGCAAATATATTATTTCTTCAACAATAACCTGAAATTGGTGGGGACCCCGACCTTTAACACCTCTGTTATGGGGGTGACAGTGTCTTTTACCCCCCCCAAACCTTCATAGATCGCCAATATAGAGGATACAGCCCCCAAATATACTGCTCCATATGGGGGCAATACCCCCCCCCCCCCATGCATTCTTTAACCCTCCATTATGGAGGGGGGTTGGATGTCCACATTCCACGGGTAATTATGGAGGGGTTGGATGCCCACATTCACCCAGGTAATTGGGGGGGTGGATGTCCACATTCACCCGTGTAATTGTGGTGAGGTGCTGGATGTCCATTTTCACCCGAGTTGGTTACTGTAGCAATGGGATGTCAGCATGAAAATAGAGGAATCCCCCCAAGAAATTACCATGAAGAACTGCAGGCGGCGTCATAGCACCGGGGGCCCTGTAGATGTTGATGTGACATAGGGTGGGGTCTGCACCCCAAAACACACTGATGTGGTACTTGGGGTCCCCCATAGATTGGCTATAGACTGATATCTGACCAGGGGACAGCTCCAGCTAAGACTGGGCTCTGTACAGTGCTGTGGAATATGTGTGTGCCATATTAACACAGGATAATTGGAGTTCTGTGGGGATAGGGATCAGATGCCCCAGTCAGAGAGCTGTGCAGTCCATGCTGATGACCCCCTTCGTGTTTTTCCTCTGCAGATTTTTCCACCATACCAGCCACACGGGGACCAAGACCTTGGAGAAGAAGCATGGGCTCGGACAAGCGGTACGTCTGGTGGTTGTTGGGTTTGCGGAGACCGCGCACAGCACAATGTTCAGCAGATTTTTACCTGCGACAGTTTGTTTTGCAGAGTAAGTCGCAGCGAGCGCAGTGGAAGGTACGGCTCAGCCTTTGACAGGGATGATCGGGATGACAGAATGCCCAGAAACAGACGCAGAGAATCTAATGAATATAAACGATACCGAGATGATCGGGACGATCGATACGATGACTACAGGGACTACGACAGCCCTGATGTAAGTGACTGCTCTGGGGGGGTCCCGTCCCGTCCCTATGACATGTTATGGAATGACCTGCCCCAAGGGATGGATATATGGGGGGAGGTTACCCCCAATCATGTTATGGAAGGATCTGCACCTATGGAATGGGGGGGTGACCTCAGTTACTCGTCCTTGTGTCGTGTTATGGAAGGATTTGCCCCTGTTGTGACATAATGTATTGTCTTTCAGCGAGAGCGTGATCGTGAGAGGAGGAACAGTGACCGCTCAGAAGATGGTTACCATTCCGATGGTGAATATGTCGACCATGATTATCGCAATGATTATTATATGGATGAAAAGGAGAGCAAAACCATCATGCTGAGAGGACTTCCTATAAACATCACTGAGAATGACGTGAGTAGGCCTATAGAGATGTGTATAGGGCACTCTCCAGGGCATGGTGCGGTAATTGGAGGAACGTTATTGTTGTGCTCTCACATCCGTGGCTTTTTCTCGTTTTACAGATTCGAGAGGTTGTGGAGACTTTTGAGGGGCCTCAGCCTGCCGACGTAAGGCTGATGAAACGTAAAACAGGTGAGATTCTTTCCGGCGTCATATGGTGCCCTCCCACTCGCTCTGAAATTCTCCTTTTTCTGGGGTGTTTAGCCCCCCTCTCCATCCCCATACACCATCAGGTTATTAATGGTTTTGCCCTGATTAAGGAACCTCTTAGTTTAAGCTTCCCTGGTCAGTGTTCCCTTCCTGGTAAGTAGAATTGTGTATTTGTCACATTATACCATTGCAGCCTCCTGTGAATGTGCAGCATGTGGGGGCCCTAGACTGGTGGAAGGGCTTTAGTTAGTGGGGATTTTGGGGTGATTTGTTTGAGGTTCCTTTTCATGGCAACCCACATAAGACAGGCCAGAAGAGTGCAGCCATGGAAGTCATACCATAAAGTAGATCCATGGGCTTTGTCAGATGGAGAGATGGAGCTGTGTTTTCTGTAAAAGGAACTGACTAACACTAGTATCCCGTCTATATCTGAATGCTGTCTCTAGGTTTAAGCCGCGGTTTCGCCTTCGTGGAGTTTTATCACTTGCAAGATGCTACCAGCTGGATGGAAGCCAATCAGGTTGCTTCACTCGCCAAGTCTAGAATACTGCTGAGAAATGGCACATGACATATGTCTGTAACTGAGATCACAGGACGGGGGGAAAGGGGAGAAAGGAGAGACTCACAGGTTCCAGGGGATCAAAGGGGGGGGGGGGTCACACTCTGTGTACATTACAGGTATCTCCAATGTCCACATCCTTCTCTGTGCTGGGAGGTCCATAGGTTCTCTATGAATTGCCGTTCTGCTTGATACAAAGTCCCACTTCCTCCAGGTGACAGCCAGTGAGATTGTCTGTTCATGATATCAATGTGGAAGGGGGGCAGCTGATTGGGCCCAGGGGGATAAACACACCGTAACTATTGATCACATTGACCCCGAATTCAATGTTTGGAGCTTCCACTTAAATGTGGCCCCTAATCCCAGTGTCCCCAGCATTCACACATAAGTGTGGCCCTTTAACCCATAAATGTGTCCCCAGCCTCCACAATATGGCCACCTATTCAAGTGTCTACTCATAATTATGGCCACTTCCCCCTGGTGTCTACCACCTCCACATGTACATGTGTCCCCAGCATTCACACACAAATGTGGCCCCTAATCCCAGTGTGTACACGTAATTATGGCCCCTTCACCCTGGTGTCTACCACCTCCACAAGTAAAAATGCCCCCCACCTCAGTGTTCAGAAATACCCCTACAAAATATTGTTTTCTCACATTGGTGTCGGGAGCATTCTATGTTTTGCCCCTAATCCTGGTGTCTGAAGCCCCCACCTATTATGTTAGCCCCAAGTGTCCCCTTATAAATCCTCACCAGGGTTTGTACAAATGTCAGATAGTTTGTGAACTTTCCTGAAGTTTTACAAGAATGTCTTCTAAGATTCAACCCAAATCATAATGGCATTTTGTTATATTGTGCCACAGCATTTCAGAGGGCTTGAGGTCTGAACTTGGGGTTGAGTCTGTAATTTATTGATTTTCTTCTGTTGTCACTTCCCAATATGAAGGAACTTTCCAGGTTTGTGAATTCATTATAAAACCCTGCAGACTCCTTGCTGTGTCATGATGTCCCCATTGCTCCTTGTAGGACCCCTCAGAGTTGTGTCGGGTTTTTCTCATTAAGGAGATCTGAGTTAAGAAAATGTTTTCATACGTTTTTCCAGTCTTGTATAACTCCATGGCACATTGGAAATCTGTTTTGATGAACATAAGCAAGTGTTGGGTTCTGTAAGAAGGAATATATTCCCTTCTGAGGGGAAGAATCTTTGTTATATTTACGTTAAAAGCCCATAAAACCTGCAGCTCCACAACAAAGAATTGAGAGGTGGGGCTAGGGCTTACATATGGGTGTGGCTTATAACGGGGGCAGGATGTGTAATAAATAGGACTCTGGATTTATCGTACCTCTGTATCAGAGGTCCAGGTTATAACCCTTGTGCTGGTAATTGTGGTTTTAGCTTATACTGCACGGCAGACAAAGCGGCAGTGGAATTATTAGGAATAAATGTTTTCTCATGAGATTGAATTCTTATACATAAATGACTCCCAAATATAAAGGAAGGTCAGTGTCCATAGAGAGGCTTAATGATTTGGGTGAAATAATTTGAGAAGCCATTCCTGCAGAAATCAGAGGTTCACAATCTTCTCTTGCTTTTAATGTCCCCTGTACCTCATTTCTCTAATGTACACAGAGGCCTGCGGGTGCCCTCCCTCTCCTGGGCTCTATGTGCTGGAGCGGCACCGGTGTAAAGATGTGGGAAATAAACATTTCATGTCTGTGGTCAAGGCTGTCAGTTTTGTACATTATAATTTATTTGACCAATTCTTTCTCTTACCCCCTCCAATGAAAAACAAGTCGGAGCATTTGGGGTTCCTGTCCAGGCTGTGGTTCCTCACTGCTGGAGCTGGCACTAATGTCTGGGCAGAGCAAACCTCGGTCACCTAACTGCTTATCTCTGGATGGGAGCCTCAGGTGTGCAATGCAGCAGCCATCCTGACTGGTTTCTCTAATGTAAATTGCTGGAGTCTGTTGTAAGAATTATCCCATTGGGTTCCTTGGCCACGTGTGGCCCAGACTCCTATTAGCCATTACTGACACCCTTACTCAGATCCGTGTGAACCTGTGACATAAACCCGTCCTCCCCCTGACTTACCCCTCTCGTGAGGGAAGATTTAGTACATTTTAGAGAACAGTGGCCATTGGGGTTATTGTACAATTAAAGTTTATTTGTAGTTTTCGGACATCTGAGGGGGGTGGGTGGATGCACTGCGCTCTGGCATTGTGAAGTTTAGAGCATGGGGAGGGTGGGGGGGGGGACATATTGTAATTGTACAATTTCCAGAATGTTTACAGAGACTTGATACACAGATGCACCACTGACAGATTGGAAATACTGCCTACAATGTATTCTCATCTTTCTGGAGCCCCATTGCTCTTGTCTATATCACCGCCCCACTTCTTGTCTTCCATCGGCAGCCTTGATCCCTTCGGGCTGGCCGGGCAATGCATGTAGCTGGCAGTGGGTGGTCCTTCCCCACATTGCTGTCCATATTAATGTCGGGAGCTGACTCCCCTCCGCCAGGGTATAAATGTCAGCCTGCCAGGATGCTGGAAATAACTTTTCCTCTTTTATGTTCTTGCAGAAAAAGTTGGTGATCCAGGGAAAGACCATTGCCATGCATTATAGCAACCCCCGCCCCAAGTTTGAGGACTGGCTTTGCTACAAGGTGAGTGGTGATTGCAGTTTGGTTGGAGGTGATGAATGGGGTTCCAGGATTCTGCAGAACGATCCATATTAAGTGTAAAGCTCTCTGATTTTGTAGTGTGGCCTGTACAACTTCCGACGAAGACTAAAATGTTTTCGCTGCGGGGCATCCAAGACTGGTGAGTATTCCATGATTGCTACTTCATGGGGGGTCTGTAAATGTAACAATTCTAGGTCCATTATATCATCTTAAGTCAATGCCGAACTCCTGCCAGGCTTTAATGGCCATTTATGTCTAGGGGAACATTAAAGCACTTTTTTATTGGTCCCCTTCACTGCAGGCACAATCTTTATTTTTTTGCACACCAAGCATATTTCAAAGAAATGAAGAGGTCAGGCTGGGCTTTGGGTGTGATTTTTTTCTTGTTCCCCTGTAGTAATGTTTCATTCTCTGTCCCCGCAGAGTCAGATGTAGATGCCCCATCTGGTGCTTCTGAAGCTCCACCATCAGCTGATTACTACAGCGACAGTAAGTGTTTCTAAATCTTCATTCTTCTGTGTTGGGCTGTCATAGACTCCATTGGAGGTAATGGGGTTTGATGTTAGGTGGATTTGGTGAGCAATTGTTGCAGGCTCCATGTTGATGTATGTAAAGCATTTATAGTGCTGGTTTGGGGATTGCTGTGGTGGGGACCCCTTCCTAGACAGCTGGGTGTAACCTTATTAGGTGGCTATGTATCCTCAGCCATAATCCTCCGGAACATTGGGCCACACACTGCGATGGAGTCCATCCTGGCTGCGCTGGCTCCTTATGTGTCTCTGGCAGTGAGCAACATCCGACTGATCAAAGACAAGCAGACCCAGCAGAACCGAGGATTCGCCTTCGTGCAGCTGCCATCCGCACTGGTGAGTGAATGTTCCTGTGTTAATGTTTGGGTGTATTTGCTTCAATGTGACTCACATTCCCTCTTCCCCACCAATAGGAAGCCTCGCAGCTGCTGCAGATTCTCCAGACTCTTCAACCACCATTGAAAATTGATGGGAAGACAATCGGTGTGGATTTTGCAAAGAGTGCTAGAAAGTAGGTGGAAATTCCAGACAGGAAGTCAAGTTCAGTAACTTTGTCATGATCCAGCCATGTGTGAAGGTCCTTTAAATCGCAGGCAATGAGGGAAACCATTCTGGATTCTGATTACTTTTTTTTTTTTTTTTTTTTTACAGGGATCTCGTTTTGCCAGATGGAAACAGAGTCAGCGCATTCTCTGTAGCAAGCACAGCCATTGCCGCTGCCCAATGGTCGTCCACTCAGGTGAGGACCTTTCTAGAAGCAAAAATTTTTTGGGGGGGGTATAAACACCCCTTGTAGCTCTGACACTATTGTGTCTTATTACACTGGAGGTGCACATGTTTTTTTGATTTGTGTTAGTATTTTATATGGCATTACTGAGCTGTGACATTTTCACCTTGGATATAACGTTTTCTTGTGTTCCAGGCTCAGCAAAGCGGGGATGGGGCAGAGCATGGCTACTCACAGCAAGGACAGGAAGGATACTCTCAGTATGGACAAGTGAGTATTGTTACTCTCATCTCTTTATATTCCATGCTGTGTCTTGCAATGATTTATTAACACTTGTCTGTCTCCCTCAGGATTATCAGCAGTATTATCAGTCTCAGGCTGGAGGATCTGAAGCAGCAGTAACAACAGGTGAGCATAATATTTCTCATTTCTTTCAGGAACCAGTATAACAGTCAGGTTGCCGCAGTTTTTTTTGGGACAAGGCTAGGCATCCAACTACAAATTCTCAATTATATCAGTTTAAAATTTA
This sequence comes from Pyxicephalus adspersus, assembly GCF_032062135.1. Taxonomy (NCBI): domain Eukaryota; kingdom Metazoa; phylum Chordata; class Amphibia; order Anura; family Pyxicephalidae; genus Pyxicephalus; species Pyxicephalus adspersus. Next base: position 44,427,519 of record NC_092865.1, on the reverse strand, counting down.
TAAGACCAGGTTAGGTCAGTGCATTGGATCACCAGTTTGCTTAGACTCCTCCATAATTTTGTGCCATATTTTGTCTTACAGAGGGCTCCCCCACCACTACAACTACTACGAGTGCAGCTGTTGTATGTCAGAGCCCACAACTCTACCAGCAACCCAGATCTCCGGTGAGTGATGAGCTATTGCAAATTGTATGCCAGATGCTTAATTTTAGGTGGTTGTAGGAAACGCACAGAACTGTAGAAGCTGTCACACCACTATCTATCTCTAGGTGGTTGGGAAGAAAGTGCTTTTTAACAGATCCAGATCTTGGCAGGTTATCTATATTCTAGAAGCTCTCAGTGATTGGGGTTGTACATCTGTTTTTTTTTTATGTTGGCTGTGCATTCACTATTGCTGTATTTTACAGTTTGTTTTCCCTTCTCTCCAGACACAGGCCAGCACCAGTGCCACAAGCAGCGCTGCACCCAGTACACCAGACAGTGCTGCTCCTAATTCTATCATTCCAGGCGTCAAATATGGTGAGTGTTGGAGGGTTAATCTTCTTTTATTAACAGCCCTATTGCAGTGACTGAGGAAATAAATCTGTGGCTTTGGTGTTCATCTGTAATTCATATTAGGAGTTTCTTGGTTGTTAGACAATGTCAGCTGTCAGTTCTCCCATATATCAGACCTGAGGCTGTTCGTCTCTCAGCTATGTATGTAAAATAATATATTTCATTGTTCACAGCTGTTCCTGACACCTCCACATATCAATACGATGAATCGTCCGGGTACTACTATGACCCTCAGACTGGTCTCTACTACGACCCCAACTCTCAGGTAAGTAGGGTGAATGTGGGGTGTCGGGGGAGTTGAGTATTAATGACGTGGAAGGTCCTTCATTCTTTACCTATCTATCTGCAGTATTACTACAACTCTTTGACACAGCAATACCTGTACTGGGATGGGGAGAAGCAGACATATCTGCCAGCTGCAGACTCAGCATCAGGTGGTGCTCAGCTTAACAGCGCTGCCTCATCCGGCGCCAAGGAGGGCAAAGAGAAGAAAGAAAAACCAAAAAGCAAGACCGCCCAACAGGTATAGAAAAGAGGACTTAAGCCGGAGTTTTATGTGAATTTCACTGACTCCATTTGTGATCTAAATTTGTATTTTTACTTCCACAGATTGCTAAAGATATGGAGCGCTGGGCAAAGAGTCTGAACAAACAAAAGGAGAACTTCAAAAACAGCTTCCAGCCTCTGAATTCCCGCGATGAGGACCGCAAAGAGTCTGCAGCCGCTGACGCTGGATTTGCCTTGTTTGAGAAGAAGGTGAGATGGCTGAATATCGGTGCCGAAGTGTTGATCTGCTGTTCATTCATAGTGTATTGAAACTAAACTCTCCTCCTATATCCACAGCAAGGTGCTTTACTGGAGAGGCAAATTATACCGGATATAATGATGATGGTGAATACCGAGGAAGAGAAGCCACCCAAGGTGAGACCACAGCATGCATGTCTTGTTTATCTGTATTCTGTGACCCTGGTCTGTCTAACTGATATCATTTCCTGTATGCAGAGGGCCCTGGTTGCAGCTTACAGTGGTGACAGTGACAATGAAGAGGAGATTGAGAGGCCTCAAGGACAAATCGATGAGGAGAGATTGACAGATTGGAAGAAACTCGCCTGTTTACTGTGTCGGAGGCAGTTCCCTAACAAAGACGCCCTGACAAGGCACCAGCAACTATCAGATCTGCACAAGGTGAGAATTTCTGCCTCATGGAATATGAGGAATAGCGGACAGCAGAAGATTCTTATTTGAGATACTCAATGTACCTGCCTATGTTTTACAGCAAAACCTGGACGTGTATCGGAGATCCAGGCTATCAGAACAAGATTTGGAGGCTCTGGAGCAACGGGAAAGAGAGGTAAATAACGATCTCAGCCATTTACTGTCTGTAAATAAAAACTTGATGGAGACTCCAAATCCGCTCATGTGCAATGTAATCACTTTATCCTGCCTTTGGGTCCCCTTGGAGCCATTTCTTTTCCTGGTAATTTGGTCGGTAGTTGTAGGGGTAGGATTCTGCAAAACAAAGCCTTTTGACTAGGGTCACTCCATCATAATGAGAAACTATCGCTCTTGTTACAGTGAATGTCCAGGCAAATTGGTAAATAGTTGAACTGCTCACAAAGTCATTGAATGATTTGGGGTTTTTGTCAGCTATTCGTGTAATACTCACCTTTACCAGTTGGGGACAGCACTGCTCTGGTTCCAGGGTCAGTCCTCTGCAGTCTGATTGGAGGTGGGAAATGCTGATTCATTGTACATAGAGAGGGATGGGAGTGACAATTAAAAGCTGTACAGAATATGAATCTTGCAATGTTTCCCTTCCAATGTGCCCAGTTTCACCTAAAATAACATCTAAAAGGGAAGCTCCTATTTATTGCCAGAAACCTTTCACGTTTACAAATAATTTTCTTGGCATTTCACATTTTATATACATTATTTTTCACCCTGAAAACTAAAATATGAAACATTTCCACAGTACAAAGACAGCAACAAAATTTCCAATACTGATGGAGATTTAGTGTTTGGGCCCCTATATTGAAGGGTCTGGCTCTGCCTGCGGTGCTTTTTGTTTTGATCAGATTTCACCCAGTGATTTCATTGTTCCTCAGTGGACAGAAATTTTCCCTGAACTCGATCCTCGGGGATAAAGACTGTGCTTATTGTAGTTGTATGTCTGCAGGCAAAATACAGAGACCGGGCAGCAGAAAGGAGAGAAAAGTATGGCATTCCTGAGCCCCCAGAACCTAAGCGTAAGAAGATGTATGATAATGCTGCAGTGTAAGTATTGGGGGTGCGCTGATTGTGATGGATTTGTTCTGCACCCTGTGCACATCTAAATATTCTCTCCCACCATAGGAATTACGAGCAGCCAACCAAGGATGGGATTGACAACAGCAACATCGGAAACAAAATGCTGCAAGCCATGGGTTGGAAGGAAGGCTCAGGTCTGGGTCGGAAGAGTCAGGGTATTACTGCCCCCATTCAGGTGAGACAGAACCCCCATTTTCCTACAATTGGGTCATATAAGAAAGATTAAACAAGTTCACTCTATTGGTGCACATACCAATATTCACCCACTAATACTTCCACCTTCCACTGGTGCACATACTAATATTCCCACCCCCTACCCACCATGAACAGAGGGTGAAAGGCTTTGTCTCACATGACAGTATCTAATCAAAAAGCACTAATGCTGTCCAATAGGAGGGGTCTTGTGCCCCCTATACTATACCCAGCAATAATGGGTCTGTTCTTCGTGAGGGAAGAATTTAGCACAGGTACTCTGAATATTCTGAGCTTTCCCAGCTTCTTGGTACTGACTGTGCTTTTTCCTCTCTAGGCCCAGGTGCGGATGAAGGGCGCAGGTCTCGGAGCAAAAGGAAGTTCTTACGGTGTCAACACTGCAGATTCTTACAAGGATGCAGTCAGGAAAGCTATGTTTGCACGGTTTACAGAGATGGAGTGAGCAATGATGCAGTGTAATAATTCACCACATGGGGACAGTAGACAATCGGAGCTCTTCCTTGGTAGCGATGTTCTTTCTGACAGGAAGAGGGAGCCAGCCTCCCATGTACATATGTATAATGAGATTGTACAGTGTATATATATTTTTGTGTTCAGTTTCTATGTTGTGCAGGAAATGTGTGAGGATAAGAGGTGTTATTACCCTCCATAGCAGAGGGATCATCAGTCCTTTCTATCCACTAAACTTTGTACATTTTTTTTGTTTTTTTCTGATGAAATAAATTTCCAAGCAAAATAGAAATGTGTTTGTTCTGTCATTCCGATAGTTGCAACCAATGGTGAAATTACAGAATTTATATTTACACTATACATGTATTTAGCACCTGGACACCCTTCTTAAAGAGGAACTCTGTCATCTTCCAGAAAGGGGGAAAAAAAATTGTGCTCAGGCAGGTAAGTAATATCGCTCGGGTCCACTGCAATATTAGCCTGGTGACCATTTTTAGCTTTATTGCTGCTTTAGGAATTTTATCATGGAGTGGTATCACAAAGTCTTATCCTTGGAATGGGGGGACAGCTGGGGGTTTCATAACCCAACTGGGTAGATCTAAGGCCTACTTGTACAACCTACCTGCAGGCAGGAAAAGAACCCCAATGTGCAGATCCTACAATAGACCCCAGAGCCGTAAACTTTCCCAAAGCAATGTAGATGCAACCTATTCAGAGACGTCCCTGACCCACCAAATCCAGGTTTGGGATCCACAGAAAAAATGCCGTCCGTTCAGCATAGCACAGACATCAGGCTACCCAGGGCAGAGTTTTTAAAAGATCCCACAGCACTGGGTGTGAGGCTACAGATCCCACAAGAGGATCCAAATCTGTACCTGGGGCATCCCAAACCAGCAAGTAATTGCTCCTGGGATGTCATCCAATATTCTGTACCTGCAATGAAGGGCCTGAAACAGTCCAATGCAGAGAGCATTCCTCTCCAGTAAATGATCACACCTGGACTGAGCCTGGTGAACCGTACTGAACCCAAAGTTCTGCAAGGAAGTTCTTGCTCCAACATGTACAGCACCAGTCACTGCTACAGCCAAAGCCAACCAGAATGGGATCAGAAGACATCTCAGATCATTGATCCAACAATGTGGAAATAACTTCTCAGGAACAAGGACAGTGCTCCTCAGAAGATTTCACACCTGAGCTCTGATGTTCTGCAGGTCCTCCAACATTTCTCTACCGCCGGGAAAAAATCCAGCAGCCATTGTTGGAAACCTCTGCGATAACTGTTTAATAATAATAACTTCCTCTTTGTTCCACCACAAGATTCCTTCTCATGGTTTTTGCCCCTGGAAGTGTCAGTTCTTCCAGCCTGATGACTCCCAGAGTGGTAGTGGAGCTCCAGAATCTTCATGGCTCGGATTATTGCTCCCTCGGATCCCTGGCAGACCTCGGAGTCCCCACAACCTTTCCACCCCATTGGGATTTGGGTTCAGGTCAAAGTCACTGATGCCTCTTTTCTGGGATTTCTGATGTTGGGCCCCCATTTCTCACTCTATAAGAAGGGGGTCTTCTGTGCTTTACCTCTACAGGTGGATACTGTGACCCCATCCAATTCCATCTTTGGTATTGGATCTCTCAGGCTGCAGGCAGATCCTTTCCCTCTAGGAGGATCTATTGGAATTTGTTGCTGGTTGACCTATCATCAGCTGGACTGATTCTTGACATTGTGGAACGTCTGAATTTGCCAAGAAAAACATAAAGATTTGCATTTTTATGTGTGTATTGAAGTAAATGTAAACCCTAACAACTTCTTTTATTTGCCCCATGTTTGTTTATTAGATTAACAATAATAACCGCAGACAGAACATGTTCTGCAATCCGCGTTGTCATCTATAGAGTGACCACCAGGTGGCAGCATCTGCATTGTGTATAGCAATACGAATGAAGTCTGTAGCTCTACAGCTGTCTTTTTTTTTGGGGAGAGAGAGGGTATTACCCCATAAACATGGCTGGGAACATATTTCCCTATTTATATGGCTGAGGGCGTATTACCCTGTGTATAAGGCTGGGAGTGTATTACCCCATGTATAAGGCTGGGGGTCTATTACCCCATTTATATGACTGGGGGACACATTACCCCATGTTTATGGCTGGGGATATATTACCCCACTTACATAGCTGGGGACACATTACCCCATGTATAAGGCTGGGAGCCTATTACCCCATGTATTGGGCTGGGGACATACAGAAGCAGCAATGCAATAAGTAACTTTCACGACAATCGAGGATCTACACTCCCTGCCTTGGGGCAACATCCCCTTCATCCCTCCACAGCCACAGTGCTTCAGAGAAGGCCACCCGCAATTTAAAATGCTCTAGTGATCAAAGTGTCTGACGAAAAACCACAACGTCTGACACTGACGAGGCCCAATATACAATCTGCCCCCATAGACCCTACACAGCCCCCAATGCTTTACTTTTAATGCATACTTTGTGTACGGGGACACCTTGATGATGGGGACACCACCCCAGTCCTTCCTGTCTGCATGAGAATACCCCCCATCCCCTATTGTAGAAACAACAGCTGATGGGGGCTTATCCTCACCTGAAGGTTTTATTCTTCATATACAGAGTGATGCCAGCTGCTGTACAACATCCAGTGGGGTGAAATTGTTAGGGATGGATTTGATATAAACAGAATATAAGACCCCCTTGGACATAAACACTGCTGGCTGTTTTTGGCTTCCCTTTGTCTGGGTTCTGCAGCCATTTCAGCATTTTACATGTAAATGAGTGAAAAAAGCCTGGCCTGGGGCAAATACAGGAGAGGCTTATCCACTGCTTAATGACCCCCTGCAAGCTGCTAATCATTAGAAAATCTGCCTCCTGGGGTCATTACCATGCAAATTACTCCTCACTCATCCTCTGTGCCCCTCTATCACCTCCATTATCAACATCCCTTCATAACCTCAGCACCACACCCCAAATTTAGGGAGTCCCTGCTCCCTTTAACTACAACTCAGACTCAGGGAGTCCCTGTGCACCCCATTACACCCCAGACTCTGGGGGGCCCCGTGTACCTCATTACACTGCAGGCTCAGGGGGTCCCTGTGCACCTAACTCCACCCTAGACTCAGGGGGTCTCTGTGTCCCCATTACACACCAGGCTCAGGGGGTCCCTGTGCACCTAACTACACCCCAGGCTCAGGGGATCCCTGTGAGCCCATTACACCCCAGTTTTAGGGGGACCCTGTGCACCTAACTTCACCCCAGACTCAGGGGGTCCCTGTACATCCCATACTCAGGGGGCCTATGTGCCACCTAATACATCCCAGGTTCAGGGGCTTCTGTGCACCCTATTACCCAACAGGCAAGTCAGAATAGTCTGACTCCTTTTGTCTCTTCCTCCTGCATTTTACCCCTTTCAATCCCATTTTTCCCAGCATTACATTTCTTGGGGGTCCCTCTGCGGAGCCCAGAAAGAAACACCAATCATATTCAGCTCCACAATTCATCACATTGGGAAGAGTTTTTATTTGTTAGAAAAGTCTGTACAGAGCCCAAATCCCAAGGGTGTGAGTCCTCCTCTCTGATTGGCTACTGCTCAGGCAGGAGGGCTGAGGGGAGGAGCCAGGCTCCGTCTAAAGACAAATTTGGGATGTGGAAGCAGCAGAAGATCAGAGCAGAGAACTTTCCACCATCCTTACAAGAGACGCCTCCATCCTAAAGGGACCACCACTGTCCTAAGGATCCCCTTCATCCTTCTACACTGCTAGAGACCCCTTCCTCCTTCCCAGACACCCCTCTACCCTACAAGAGCCCCTTCTATCCCTCAAGAGCCTGTCCTGGGGTGTGCGGAGACCCCTCCGGGCTCCATTATTCAGCTGGTAAGTTTATGTTTTACTAAAGATCTATATTCTGCATTTAGCATTGTGAATTGTCACCCATATGGAGGGAAATTTTCTGTACTGGGGGATTCTGGCTTCACTGGGACTTGTAGTTCCTCCTGGCAGATTCCTGGCGGTCCTCTGTGTCTTATATAGAGTGCAGGACCCCAATCCTGTAAAAGACAGAGCTTCATCACCAATGTCATCTGTGCTGCCCCTGGATTGGAGGATTCTCTGCAACCCTCTAATCCTCTGTGTTCTGGTTCTCCCTGTATTGGACTCTGTGCTTTAGTTCTCTCTGTATTGGACTGTGTTCTGGTATTCCTTGTATTGGATTCTCTGTGTTCTGGTTCTCCCTGTATTGGACTCTGTTATTTCGTTCTCGCTGTATTGGACTCTCTGTGTTCAGGTTGTCTCTTTGTATTGGATTCACAGTGTTCTGGTTTTCCCTGTATTGGACTCTCTGTGTTCAGGTTGTCTCTTTGTATTGGATTCACAGTGTTCTGGTTTTCCCTGTATTGGACTCTCTGTGTTCAGGTTGTCTCTTTGTATTGGATTCACAGTGTTCTGGTTTTCCCTGTATTGGACTCTCTGTGTTCTGGTTGTCTCTTTGTATTGGATTCTCAGTGGTATGGTTCTCTGTGAGATTTGTTTCCCTGTATTGAGGTGTTGCAGTGGCGGCTGTCTGGTTGGGGATTATCTCTCTGCCTCTTCATGTTGGGACAGGTCGGATCTGCAGGAATGTAAGATGTTATTCCGATCGGGATGCAGAATTCAGCACATGGGATTGTTGCCGAGTAGGCAGCTGCAGTAAGTGGTCACCCGGTAATGGTGAAAGGTGGGGGGGGGGGGGGGGGGTAGGACACCGCCATGAATTGATGTCTGTTTGCATGTGAATATCTCCAGCAATTGTTCGCAGTTTGCTTGCATCAGATAAATGAGGCGCGTTTGCTGATTGGTTGCACTTTTCATATTGCTTAATATTAACATTGCATAATGACATTATTAGCCCCTCTCCCCTTTATTTGGAGAGCAACACTCTGAGGGACTGACAGTGGCCCTGTCTGTGTTGGGGGGTCTTCTGAGGACAGGTTGGGCATTGGGTCACCAGATGTGATCATAATTATAGTAGGTGATCTCAACACTGACAATGGGGAACTTGAGGTAATTTTCCAGCTTGCTTTTGAATTTTCCGTAGACCCCATCGCCCCCAGCCCGATTGGCTTTCCCTCTCCATCACAGACTGGGAACTAGAAGGGAAAGTTTCTCTAGAAGTCCCCCAGCAGAAAGGGAATTTTCCTTGAAATTTTCCTCCAGTCAAGTCATCAGGGGCTTTTCTGTTATTACATTGCCCAGAACCCCCAACATCTGCTAGGCTGGCCCTGCCCTCTCGCCCCAGGAGCTTACCATCTATATCACACTGGCATCCTGGCATTGAGTCACCAGCAGGAACTGGGATGAGTACCCATGGGGGGGGGGGGGGGGCAGGAAGTAGTGGATGACATGACTGAGGTATGAGTAAGAAGTAATATTTCCCCCATGGGGACACATGAAATATGAACCCCATGTGATCATACCAAACACATAGAACGTTGCAAACATTCCATGATCATACAGTGTGGTCACATGTTCTACCAATACTACACAGGGCACTGCCACTAATGTTCCATGATCTAAGCATCACACAGTCATGCAGCATGTAGGCACACCTTCACATGGAATCATGTTGCATTTAGGCCCTGCAGCCACAGAACAAAGCCCCCATACACAGATGTTGAGCAGATGGGGAGAGAAATGTGAAGCCGGCAGCCAAAGCAAACAGAAGAAGGAGAGGGAGGTGGCAGGCAGAGGGTTAATCCGCTGGAGGTGTCCATATAGCCCCAGGCAGTGTGCAGGCTCTATGTGTGCAGGCTCGTGCCTGTTCCCTCTGGGGGGGGGGGATGTGGAATATGAATGAGGCTGCCCTCCTTTTTGTGTATTGTGCCTCGGGGTATGTATTCCTCATTCCATACCCCCTCCCAGTGCTGTCGGGCGTGTGCCAAGGATTTGGGGCGTGCAGCCCCCTCGCCTACTGCCAGAACCAGCTTCTTCATGTCATGTTGCAGCTCGTCCAGCACCTGAGCGTCTTAGCGTAGGCGGAATAATAATCATCGCTGATTGTGACATCTATAACAATGTATGGATTGATTTGTTTATCCGATTCCAATTCTCACGTCTTTTCTTTCTCTTGCAGTGTATGAAGGGATCCGCATCTGGCACACAAATGGAGTGCATGTTCCGCGTCCTGCATGACCTGAAACGTTCCGCGCCTCCACCATCTCCTCCCCCTGAGGAGTCCACAGGTCCTCCCACTCGCAGGCCTGTAAAACGGGACATTCGCTCTTCCCATCGCACTTCTGATTTGTCTGAGGTGGAGTCCGCCTGCTGTGTGGATTTACCCAATGACGTGTCACCAATGAGCTGCGCCCAGCGGGGTCTGGAATGGGATTCTGGCTACTCAGAGGTTTCGGGGAGCTCCCTGCGGGGAGAGGAAGAGGAATTGGAAGTAGAAGAAGACCAGAGCCCAGCCCCCCCTGTACTGCGCAGACACAACCTGCCACCATGTTCACGTTTATCTTCAGGGGGATTATTGCGTACCAGACAAACAAGAGTCCGCCCCAAATCCACATCAGACGTTTGCCTGGAACAGTGGGGGGGCATTGGAATGGGGGTTGGCTCACAGGACTGGACGGGGTGTTTGCTCTCCCAGAGCCGCAGCCGCCAACCTTTGGTTCTTGGGGACAACAGTTTTGCCGATCTGGTCAAGCAGTGGATGGATCTTCCAGATAACGGCGAGGAGGAGGACCGGCGTAATCGTTGGCTGAACAAACCTCACGGCTTCCTGGTTAGTCTGTCTGGCAATGTAAAGAAACGCCTGGGTAACATGTCACGGACACGCGGGCGATCGGAGCAAGAGGCAGCAAAGCGGTTATCCTGTCCCCAGCTGGGTTGTCGCCCCCTCTCGCCCTTCTACCACCAATCCCTCTCCAATATCTCAGAGGTCTCAACCGGACTTTTACATTGCCGCAGCAGGCAGCCAATCATATGCAGCGACGGATTTTTCTAAACCTTGGACGTTATTTCTGTATATTTGTACAGCTTTTATATATTTGTATTTTTATAATTATTATATTTTTATTTTGCAATAAAGCCCCTCGTTTTTCAGAACGTTATGTGTGAATGTTTTATTGGGGGGGCTGAGGATGGAGATGATCTATGGAGGGTCCCAGCAGGATGCTCATCCCCCCCCCCCCCCCCAACCCATCTCTTGTTATGTAAATGTGGAGCTGCACTGGCCCTGCTGACACTGTGCATGGGGGTCCCAGATGGCGTCTGCTGCATCCTCCCTGCCCAGAGTCACCGATGGCAGCAAATTAAACAATTCTGCATTTGATTATTATTTAATAAAATCCTGAACCCTCAATCTGGGGGCAGTCATGAGAATCCCAAGTATTAGTTATTTTAGGGTAATAAAAATAAAACATTTCCTAATTTCTTCACAGGGAACGAGACAATCATGTCATTGTTTGTACAATTCATTCACACAGCTGAGACATAAGGACGAGGATCCTCAGATCTCAATGGCTGAAAATTAATATTGTCACTTTCTGATAATTGAGGTTCTTATCCTGGGGTCAGATCTGTGAATTCTGTCCTTTCATCCCTATACTCCTGAAATATATTTACTGTGAATCAATAAAATCTGACAGATTTGTAATATAAATGTCAATTTCAAACCTTTGAAATCTGCAGTTTTTACTAAATGGATCACTGGTGATCCTGCCATTAGGGTGTTGTTCAGGCACTTCTTGTAAGATGACAACCTTTCGTCTCTGAATTGTGATCTTGTTACTCTGTCACAATGGAGACTGCAGGGGACCAACACACATCACACAGTCATGGCCACTGTTGTCACCAGGAAACTCACCATGTGGAGTGTTGTGCAGCCATTGCTGAAATGCATATAGACAGGAAGTGGCTGCAGGACATCAACAGTGCCGGGGAAACAAATCTTTTATTAGAGAAGTCACATTGATGATATACTGGGCACACAGCAAACTAAACATTGCCCTGTTATATAGAAATCATGTAAATTTCCCCCAATTATAAAATGAAATCAGAGAAATTCCTCCCATTGGTTATAAAAGATGCAGAGAAACCTTCAGCTAATCAGAAATCCACCTTTGTGGTGTCAGCAGATTCCAGGCCTATGAGCGCAGAGGATCCTTTGTGGATTCCAGAAATCGGCACCATTCTGCTCATGTGGATGCTTTTCTGGGAAGATCCCTAATATCTGTGTACAGTGCAGTCCTCATATGTCCCCACTGTGTACAGCACTAAAGAACATGTCAGTTATGTAATGACCAATATTAGCTGCCTGACACAAAACAGCTCACTGAACACACATAGACAACAGTAAAATACTGTCCACCCCAATATAGAGGCATTCATCCCACTGTCTACCCTAATATTGAGCCAGTCATCCCACTCTCCACCGTAATATAGAGCCATTCATCCCACTGTCCACCCAGAGTGACCGGTCTATACACTGCGTCCATGCTCTGATCATTGGGCAGTTGGGTGTTAGGTGTCAGGTTGATGGTGCAGAGTTTGTGTTTCTCACCTCTGTCAGTGTCTGCTCTGTCTCTATAATTAGGATAATACATATTACCCCAGCTTCCTGCTGCAGGCGGGGTAATTAACTTGTGACAGGAGAGGAGATAAGAGTGAGAGCTGGGCCTGGTCCAGATAAGAGAGCCCAGGTCTGTACTTCACTGTTATCAGCTACAGGAGCTACACCAACCCTTCGTTATATTGTACATCACCCATCCTCACCACATGCACTGTGCTGCATCACACTGATATACTGACCCCATCTACCCTGCATCTACCCCACACCTACATACCAAGTCAAATCACCCATACCGACCCCATCTACATAATAACCCAAATCACCCATACCCACCCATTCTGAACCCATCTACCCCACATCTACATACCAAGTCAAATCACCCATACCAACCCCATCTACATAATAACCCAAATCACCCATACCGAACCCATCTACCCCACATCTACATACCAAGTCAAATCACCCATACTGAACCCATCTACCCCACATCTACATACCAAGTCAAATCACCCATACTGACCCCATCTACATAATAACCCAAATCACCCATACCGACCCCATCTACTCCACATCTACATAATAACGCAAATCACTCATACCGAACCCATCTACCCCACATCTACATACCAAGTCAAATCACCCATACCGACCCATTCCACCCCACATCTACATAATTAACCCAAATCACCCATACCGACCCCATCTACCCCACATTTACATAATAAGCCAAATCAGCCACACCGACCCTATCTATCCCACATTTATATAATAACCCAAATCACCCATACCGACCTCATCTACCCCACATCTACATACCAAGCCAAATCAGCGATACTGACCCCATCTACCCCACATATACATATTAACCCAATTCCCCCATACTGACCCCATATACCCCACAATTATATAAATACCAAAATCACCCATACCGACCCCATCTACCCCACATCTACATAATAACCCAAATCGACCCCATCTACCCCACATCTACATAATAACCCAAATCCCCCATACCGACCCCATCTACCCCACATCTACATACCAAGCCAAATCACCCATACTGACCCCATCTACCCCACATCTACATGATAACCCAAATCCCCCATACGGACCCCATCTACCCCACATCTACATAATAACCCAAGTCACCCATACCATCCCCATCTACCCCACATCTACATAATAACCCAAATCACCCATACCGACCCCATCTACCCCACATCTACATAATAACCCAAATCACCCATACTAACCCCATCTACCCTGCACAAGAATAGAAGAGAGGAAATGAGAAGAGATGACATCTCTCTTGACATCTGAATCCTATTCTCTGAATCCTTCTCTGGTAACATAGACTCCTTCCTCTTACATTTGTCTTCTGACCATAAAAAAGTGTTAACAACCTTTTTAGAGAAAAAAAGGAGGGAATGAAGAGAAAGGAAAAGGGGAGAGGGTAGATGGTGGAAGGGGGGCGAAGAGAGAAGATAGGAATGGAAAGGATTGGAGGGGAAGAGAGGAAAAAAGGAGTACGAAGAAGATAGGGAGAAGAGGCCTTCTCTATGGTGGGACCCCCAGATTTGACCCTGTTCCTCTGCTCTGTAGTAATAGAGAGATGATAAGAATTACCTATATGGGACAAATCAATGCAATGGGCCAGTTAATACTGCAGATAATTCAGATATCTGTCCGGGCCCTGGGGGATAACATGTAATGGGCCCATCTTGTAGGGTAGGGCAATTGGGGAACATGAGTTACGTTATTTTAATTTGGGGACAGCACAATGTTATAAATTGTACAGAGCAGCCCCTGCCTTACATACACCCCACACACTGTGCAATGCCCATACTATGGGGGATCACAGGGATGATGAAAGGGATGATGAAATCCTCAGTAATATAAAGTGATGGATGCTCTCTATGACACCAAGCTCAGTTCTAACAGAACATCACATCTGCATGGAGTTTGTATTCTCTTTCTCACAAATCACAAGCACGGTGACAGGGAGGTCATTTTAAAATACAAACACGTGCAGCCTGTTACATGTCAGTATATTGGTTCCCCTTGTCAGTGATCTGCTGTATGGGGGGGGGGGGGGTTGATATTAAAACACAATCAGGATCCACAGACACAATTATGGATTTTGTAGAATAGAACACATTACTGTGTTTATTGGCACTAGATTCTCCATTATGTATGTGGACAGCACAGACATCACAATACAGAGAGATGCAGATTGATGAGTCTGTGGTGTCGGTGGATTCGTGTTTGGTCTGGGCAGACAGACCAGCAGCGGAAATGAGGGGGGATTTCTGTGGCCTTCTGACAACTCTCAGCTGCTCTATGACAAATCCCCCATGGCCGGCAGCACTCCAGACTATTAACTCTTCGTAGGGCTCATGAGGAGCCAGCGGAGACTTTGCAGCTGCAGCCATACACAATGCGATCCGATCGATGATTGGTCAGATGAGATTGTTACATCAATCAACCAACAGTTCCTCTATGGATCGCTTCCAATTCATTGATTTTTTTGAATTGAAATCACAAAACATTTTTATCATAATCGAGATGGAGTGCGGCACCTTTTATATTTTGGTGCTATTGATGGTCACACAGATTGATTATTGGACTCTGAATAATAACCGATCACAAAGAATCGATTTGTTTCATCATTGAACGTTGATTAAATATTGCGTAGTGGGTGCCCCGGGGTTGTCGCATGTGAAGAGGCGCCCTGACCTTCCACACCAGGTCATTATTGTACGAATGTCATCAGACTATGAAGGATTGCACAGAACTGCATGCATGCAGCTGGTAGATCCAGCAATCTATGTGATCTGCTGAGCTCTGTGAACAAGCGTTGCTGAGTGTACAGAAAGGCGGGCAGTTATATGGAGAGAACACTTGTCCATCGGAAATATTAAAGACTTCCATCCAATGTCTCTACACAGCTATGGGGTTGAAGTTCAGTGTTGGGGTCAGAGGTCAGGACATTTGGGGACACCCTGAGGAACTAATATGAATCCACAGAAAGGGACGCTACGTCTGTACAGAGCAGCCAGTGGGCCTGGAAACCCAGAATTGGAGGGTCAAAGGATGAATTGGTTGGACCCTCTGTCTGGGGCTCTCTGTGTTCCAGTTGGGCAGATTCATCCTTATGGGGCTGCTAACCCAGGATGGGAATGTTCCTGGTGGTCAGGTCTGGTAGGGTAAGTACCCCCCCCTCCAAGCCCTGTTCTAGGGAGGATATCCCTGGATGGACAGCTCCAGCAGATGGAGAGAAATCCCCACAGCTTGATGGGGATGGATCCATCGTATGAGGGGCCGTGGGGGGTACAGAGGATGTAGCGCCAGGCTCTGTGTCTGGCATCCCCCCTCTGTTATTGGCGGAGTGACAAGCAGGGGCAAATCAGCTGCTGCCTGATGACAACAATGGCAGCTTGTGTAATCCCCACATGTTTCACCGCTCTGGAGGATTCCTGCAACTGGACAGTTGTGCAAAAAACAAAACACAAATCCAGTAGCCACATGGACCCCATTCTGACTCCAATGCACTCCCCCCATAGAACAACCCCGCTGTGACTGCACTCCCACAGCTTCATGGGGATGGATCCATCGTATGAGGGGCCGTGGGGGGTACAGAGGATGTAGCGCCAGGCTCTGTGTCTGGCATCCCCCCTCTGTTATTGGCGGAGTGACAAGCAGGGGCAAATCAGCTGCTGCCTGATGACAACAATGGCAGCTTGTGTAATCCCCACATGTTTCACCGCTCTGGAGGATTCCTGCAACTGGACAGTTGTGCAAAAAACAAAACACAAATCCAGTAGCCACATGGACCCCATTCTGACTCCAATGCACTCCCCCCATAGAACAACCCCGCTGTGACTGCACTCCTGCCATATGACCACCCCGCTGTGACCGCACTCCCCCATTTGACCACCCTGCTGTGACCACACACCCCCATATGACCACACCGCTGTGACCGCACCCCCCCCCAATATGACCACACTGACCCCCATATGGTCACCCGACTGTGACCACCCCGCTGTTACCACACTGACCCCCATATGATCACCCCACTGTAACTGCACTCCCCCATATGAGGAATATTTGGAGCTCTCCAGTTACTGAATAAACCATTTTGTGGAGTGTGAAATAAATCCTCAGCCAGGAGATAAAGTTACAAAATCAGAGTTATAACTCAACTACCAGACTAAATGTCCCCAGGGGCCGCATGCCCTCCCCCATACCCCTTACTCCTTTTATTATTAAATAAAGCCGTGCTGGCACCACAGTGTGCAGAGTTTGGAAACTCAGCAATTAAATAGATTCCTGGGTATCGTTCAGATCTTTAAAAGGGGAAAGAGGACCACACAGGGACATTGGCCAGGACACCAATATGACAGATCTGAGCCTATGGAGGAAGGCAGTGATCATTATGAAGCTCACTGTGGCTGATTTGTTCACATAGCAGAGTGAATGATCCTCCTGATAAAGGACAATAAACATGAATCTCTGCTGACTTCATCCAACCACAAGCAGGGAAAATCCAGATTTATAGATTCCCCTGCATTCCCCTCCATGTGTTTACACTCAGTGGGGACACCACACAGGGAAATATTTGCTCTTTGCAGTGACACAAGCTGAACAAACTACAACATGTGGACAATCTGGTGACACCGATCCCAATAATGACACCCAGCCTGGGGACACAATTCATCCAATCAGCAGAGAGGTGCAAAGTGTGCCACTGAATGAGGGCCCCGGACTGTCCTCAGCTAATTGAGGTCCTCTGTCAGTTCTGCAGAATGGCCCTGGACCTTTCTCTGCCAATAGGGGTGCTATGTCAGTTTTGCACAGGGGCCCCAGCCTTGGCCAATAGAGGTCCTATGTCAGTTTTGCACAGGGGCCCTGGACCCTCCTTAACCATTAATCGATTGTAAGCTCTTCAGGGCAGGGTCTTCTCCTCCTCCTGTCACTGTCAGTATCTGTCTGCCATTTGAAACCCTTATTTAATGTACAGCGCTGTGTATTATGTTGGCGCTATATAAATCCTGTTAATTATTAATATTAATAATAATAAAATAGGGCAGTACAGTGACTCAATGCAGTGCTAGGTCCCAGGTTTGAATCCCGGACACTATCTGCATGTTTGCAGGTTTGCAGGTTCCCTCAGTGTTTGTGTGGGTTTCCTCCGGGTACTCCGGTTTCCTTCCACATTCCAAAAACATGCAGTTAGAATATTTGGTTTCCTCCTAAAATTGACATTAGACTGTATTAATGACATATGACTGAGGTAGGGACATTAGATTGTGAGCCAATTTGAGGGATAGCTAGTGATATGGCTATGGACATTGTTAAGTGTTGTTTAATATGTCGGGGCTATATAAATACTGTGTAATAATATAACAATAATAGGGGCCTATGTCAGTTCTGCACAGGAGCCCACTGTTGGCTGCCTCCATCTCTGCCCTTCAGTATGTTTTTTGGCCCTCTGAATCAGCGGGAAACCACAAGCATTCAGCACAGCAAACTGTGGGGCTTGCCCTGTAATTGATTTTATCTTGGCAGTCATTCAGCCAGGCAGGGAATTGTTCAATTGGATACAATTGATGAGCAATATAGAGGGAGCGCTTTACACATTTTAAAATTTTCACCATTGCTTATATGGGGCACAATCATCCAGCTCATGCACATAGTGTAGGCCATGGACAGACCAGGAGGGAATCTGCTGCTTTCAATTAGCAGTGACGGTCAGAATCCAATGCAGCTGACCTGGAACAGAGCCACGCTGGGAGAATGTAGATCGGTGCCATGAAACCACAGAAATGCTTGGATGGTCGGCAGAGGATGGATTTCTATCCCCAGTAGATCTGGACACTATATTTACAGTCAGTCTGCCACAGCAGCACACGTGGAATGTCCTCCAACATTTCTATAGCACCATCATCCTCAGTGGCATTGTACAAAGGCTGGTGCAGATCATGGCGGGTCCCATAAATATATTGGGTACAGGGTTGACCCTGAAAGCTTACAATTTACAGGGGGTGGGGGCACAATTAATGGACTATATGATGGAAATTATATTTGGGGAATGCTCGGGCCCCATCTGCCCCTCTTCTCTGTGGCAGCAAAGATAGAACGAAACCCCCGAACGACCGCAACCCCAACCACAGATTTCCCCCTTATCCTTCATAGGCCGGATGTTGCTCCCCCTTCACCAATCCATGGATCTCTGAGGATTCCCCAACTTATCTGCATGGAGTGCTACTGGGTAATATTGCTCCCCCTCCAGGTGTTCAGGGTCTGTAGTCACTCTGTTATATTGTGATATACAAACTCTGGGCTGACTGTAACCTATATCCCAAACCCAAAATCTCTCCCTTATATAGAAATCTCAGAATGTAAGGTCAGTAAACTTGGGTTTAAACCTTTTACATTAAAGTGGACCTGTCATTGGATAATATTTCCATGAGACCCTTCTGGGTATTATTACAGAGATCACATGACCAGATCTGCAGTAATAATTGGTGGTAACTTTCATCGTATGTCCATATGAATGACGATCATCCAGAGGGTGACACATACAGGACAAATCTTCCACCGGGTGACACATATAGGACAATTCCTTCACAGGGTGACACATATTACAACATTAAGCCTCATGGGGAGAGCGTTGTCACTACCAAGAATCCTCTCTGGCATTCCATCATTGTGTATCCACATAGCCAGGAACCTGCTGCAGGGGTGGCCCAGGGGGACAACAAATGGCCCATCACCTGCCAGGGACATCTGCCCCTGAGCTCTGGGCTCTCAGTCCAGGGCCCCAGCCTGAATGGTGGCAAGTGGCGGGGGCCTTGGCTGACCCCAGGGGGGTGATGGGAATTTATTAAATCATAGGAATGCCCACAATCTGCCCGTGCAGCACCTACAATGGTTCTGCTCAGGTATTGATCAGCTCAGCAGATCCAATCACTTCTATTGATCTATTGATAATAAGGGGGAGTCCTACAGACAGAATCAAGCCAATAGGGGGTGCTCATTGTCGGGGGGTCACATCTGCCATAAATAAATTGTAAGGTAAGTGTCCCCTGCACACAATCTCTGTATAGCAGAGGAGGGGAGGGCGGTGGCCCTGGCATTTTGCAGTGCACATTATATCTGCACAATGGAGCATTGTCCCCCCATCCCAATCAAGAGCTGCACCCCCCAAGGCCTGTGGGAACCACTGAGTGCCTTTGGCCCATTTCCCAGGCGTGCAGAGGGGTCGCTGGAAGCAGGAAATGACCAGACTTCGGCCTGTTTACTTTCAGCACATCTGCAGCCGCTGTGTTTATTCTGTGGGATGGCGGTGCGGCTGACATTTGGGGGCTGGGGGGCCACATAAACCTCAGCTGTATATAGAGAGGGCCGGATGTAAATTATTAGTATTATAATAAACAGAGCCAGACAGAGGGGGAGGGGGGCAGCCGCATGGTACCCATAGACGGGAGGACACGGGCCCTTACTACAGGGGTACGCACTACAGGGGCCCTACCATCCCCTGGGCCCTAACTGACAGAATTACAGGGGGTGCACAGAGCTGGAATGTGGTGTAGTTGGGCACCCATTTGTTGACCTCGGTTGGGCGGTTAGCAGGGACACAGTTATATTGTCAGGTTTATCCAAAGGACAAAATATAAATCTCCTGAAAACCCGAAGCGAATCAACAACAGGAAATGAGACATCTCCAAACCTCCATCCCAAACATCCTGGTGCCCCTGGCAAGGAGAAGTAATAAGAAAGGAGTGATGGGTCGTCACTGTGCAGGAGAACCTCTGCAAGATATTCGGTTATATGGCTCCAACATCTGGCATAGCGCTGTACAATGTATATACAATAATAATCATATAGGGAGAGGACCTGACTATGCCGGCCGGGGTCACCGGGATGACAAATATGATGCATCCTTTATGAAGAAACAATTTCTGTTAACCCCCCTGGGTCCTATAAGTAGATTATGTATAGGATGACATATAGACCCCCCCGGACACTTTATTAGATACCCCCCTTCTAGGACCCGGTTGAACCCCCTTTGCTGGCACAGATGCCTCAAGGCCCTGGAATGTATCCCCAAGAATTTTCCCCATAGTGACATAACATCACACAGTTTCTGCACCTCCATGATGGGAATCTCCCGTCCACCACATCCCAGGGGTCCTCTTTTGGATAGAGATCTGGGGACAATGGGGGGCATTTATGTCCGGTGACTCCATTGTCAGGAAATCAGTGTGAGATTATTTGAGCTCTGTGACACAGCCTGTTATCCTGCAGGACGTAGATGGGGACATGGCAGCCATAAAAGGATGGACATGGACAGCAGCAATACTATGGATGACTGTGGGATTTATACCATGGTCAGGAGGTACTAAGGAGTGTAGTACCTAGTGTGCCAGGAAAATACCCCCCTTCCACCATTACACTACCTACAGCCTGGACCAGTGACACCAGGCAGGATGTTCCTTGCTTTCATGTTGTCACCAAAATTACCCCACCATCTGAATATTGCAGCAGAAATGGAGACTCCTCAGATTAGGCAATGATCCTCCAATCTTCTCTTTGGTGGTCCCGTTTGAATTATACCCTCAGGTGCTGACTCCCTCCAACGTGGTGTGATTTCCTCCTGCTGTAGTCCATCTGCTCCAGGGTTGGAGGTGTTGTACATTCAAAGATCTCTTCTGCAGACCTTGGGGGGTATTGAGGGGTCATTGGAATTTCTGTTCCCTTTCTATCAGATGGAAGCAGTCCGGCCATTCTCCTCTGACCTCAACAAGGTATTTTCATCACCCAGAGAACTGCCCTCACTGTATTTTCCCTTCTTCAGACCATTCTCTGTAATACCTAGAGATGGTTGTGGGTAAAAATCCCAACAGATCAGAGTCACTGAAATCTCCTTTCTTCCCAATTCTGAGGTTTAGATTGAACTCCTGCCCTGTGATTGGTTGATGAGATATTTGGGGTACCAAGCAGTTGTACAGATGTACCTAATAATGTGACCAGGGTGGGTGTATAGTGATAGAGGGTAAACAATGGATTTGCATTCTATGAAGTGACAAGGAGTCTGCAGCTCAATGTCATTATAGAGTTGTGCAGCCAATGCGAGCTTCCTGCTCCTCACTTCCTTTTCCTCTCTTTATCCTTAGGATAGAAATAGGGAGGAGATAACTGAAAACCCTGTGGCACCACAAATTCCAGCATGCTCAACCAGACACACTGCTATCCCCTGGCTGAGGAATTTATAAGGATAGAATAATCTTGGGTGGTGCCTGCTGCAATGTTACATGAAGTGGGAGCCCTGAATACACAGCATTGCAGCGCCCAGCATTTCAGTCTATTGGGGCCCTGGAGAAGATTAGGGCCCTGAGCCCAGTTTGTCCTCTTCAGACACTGACAAATGTTCTAATTCACCATAAAGGGCAGAAACCAAACACAACACAAACACCTCATACCAACTGTGAAGCACAGAGGTGAATGGTGATGATTTGGGTCTGTTTTGCAGTCACTGAACTGACCATGAACTCCTCTGTATAACATAGAATTCTAGAGACAAATATGATAGATAAACATTGGTTGAGATTGTGTCATGTGACCGAACAAAGATATCAATCACAGCAGCAAATCTACAACAGAATGGATGATAAAGAATCAAAGTGCTGCAATGGTCCAATAGGAGTCCAGACACTTCTTTATCTCACTACATATAACAAGAGAATGGGATCTGCTGTGTGTGCTCAGATTTCACTCATTGATCAAGAGAATAAAAAATGATGAGAACTGGCAGGGGGTGTACTTTCTTTTTCTCACGCCCGGCTGATTATTAAAGCTTGCCACATGCCTGTGGCCCTGGAGGGGGCCCCTCCCGCAGGCAGGCAGGAAGACAGGGTCAGGGAAGGAGGCCTGAGGAAGTGAGAGAAATAAATCAGGAGGAGGGGGTGGGTGGAGAAGGGTGAGGATGGGGGGGTGCAGTTCCTGAGGAAGTGCCAAGAAGGGGAGCAAATTTCCTGCTGGCTCTGATAAGGACTGAAGTGGGGGGTGGGAGGGATGGGAGGGACCCCTGAAAGGGTTAAATCTATAAATAGTGAACATTGGACGAATTCCACCCAGTTGTCTCCAATTTATTGTTTATATTCTCACTGTACTGCAGTTTGTGGTGGAGCTCAGACTGCGCTGGGTGACAAGACAGCTCTGACGCCAGATCTCCATACACTGTACAGTCTCTGTATAATCTCTGACCAATCGGGATCTTTTACTATATAGATCTAAAATTATTGTATGGTCACCTTTATTCTCTATGCTGGTAAGAGATATAAAAGCTAATATGAGGCTGGGCCGGTTGGCCAACCAATACCAAACAAGGGATCCATCACACGGGGGTCACCGGTGAAAACTGCACCACAAATCCCAGCACACAGCTGGGATTGCTGAGGTTTGATAACCTCAGCAAGGCAGCTGAGGTTATCAAATCTCTGCTTTTCCTGTAATCATGGACATGGCTCCACCCCACCGGCTTTCCTATTGGTCAGTGAAGCCACTCAGGACCAATATCAACGCACTGCAGGTGATGGGTGTGTGGTCACCCTCACATGTCCAGGAATATTTGGGATTTGCAGCTCTCTGGATCTGCTTAGGGTTCTGACCCGGTGAGGTGACCCTACTTCTTCAGCTCTGATCATGTGACCAGGCTGCACTGCTCTTGGTTGTATTGGGGTCCCTCAGTGGAGTCCTCTTATGGCCACAGCTAACATGAACCAGCCACGAAACCCTATTCTATTTGATATTGCTCTGGTTGTGGGGGGGAGGGGTTAGAACCCCTGAGGGGTTTTTATTGAACAAATCTTCCTCACTTCCCTTGTGGTCACCAGAACAGAAAGTGAGGTTGAATCTCTTGCTCGGGGACACCACAATTTTGATCTCTCCCACATTTGGGGAGTTTAATTTCTAGAATTCTACCTGCGGTGGGGTGACTCCGCCTGGAAAACAGGAGAATGTGAGTGCAGCTCAGCATACGCAGCGATGGGCAGGGGATCAGCTTTTGCAAAAGAAGTGCCAGAGGGAAGATTGTCATTTCCCCACTGACGTGTCCTGTATGATAGATCACACGATAAGAAAAGCCGGTCAATGCCGTCACACGATACATACAACGCGCTGCGTCTCTCTCTCTCCCCGTCCCGTCAGTGGTAGTCTCCTGGGGTCACTGTGCGCTCACTTCCTGTCTTCCTGTACCCCAGTGGTGTCTTTGTGGCATTTCTCAGGAATGGTTCCCTGATGGTGATCACAGCGGCTGTATATTGGGGGCTGAATAGGCAAATTTGGGGGTTCAGCAATGATTTAAAAGAACAAATCTTGGCCGGGCAAATGACAAACAATCAATCTTTTTGTCTCCCGGGCGCCCCCCACATTCTGGGGTCTTTAATGATGTAATTGGATATTAATGGTACACTTTGGAGTCATGTCATTCGACGCCGGTGACCCCACAATATGGGATGTGTGTGATGGCCTGCAAGCAGGAGAAAGGAGGGTGTAACCCCCCACAGTGCATCACTGAGACGCTCTTCTATTCCACTGGATGAACACAACAAAACCCCTTTTATGTACCCTGAATGTCCGCATTGTACCCCCCGATAACCCCACCCAGATATCTTCCCTAAACAGGACGGGATTGTCCACCCTGTACAATGGCCGAAATCATTCCTATGTAAGACCTAGGTCCAATCAATAAAATGTTGACCCAGGTCTTCCAATGGGCACTACAAGGGGGCCCTCTGCACACATTACACAGACACAGACTGTGATCTCCCCCCCCCCCCTCAAAAATCCCACAAGGGCGACAGAGAATACCACTTCCAGCTGGAGTGTTGTAAGAATTGGCTGTAATTGTATGTGAGACAAAGGAGCTCCCAGCCTGGCTGCTTGACTACTGAGATAAAATCAGTTCCAGGGTAAGCCACACAGGCTATACTGTGTTGAATGGGTGGTTGTGGTTTTAAGCTGATTGGTGAGGCGCAGCCATGGTTAATCGGTTACCAATCGTGTATATATTTCTGCCGCACTGACCCTGCTGCACAAACGTCACTACAGCCAGTATTGTGTATTGACTGGTAGATACAGAAATCTGAAATACAAAACAAAAAGGGTCCCTGTATTAGTGGCACCCCCTATATCACCCCCATAGCAGTAGCACAGCCTTCTCTCTGCACATGATGTTGTTTAGTGGTCTCTGTAAGCACAGTGTGGTGTTGTATCTCTGCCCCATGTCACCCCCATAGCAGTAGCACCGTACATGATGGCAGATAATTATTAGTTGTGTCTGAATTGTAGATTTGCGGGTTGTCACCTGGCAGGTAGAGGTGTGACCCCCCCCCCCCCCGTTCTTTTTGATGCTATCCACTTGTTACTTGGCTTTGTCTGGCATTGCAGAGATCTGAGCGGATTGACCGCTTCATACAGGAACATAAAACCCGCACAGGAAAACCGACACCGACCCCAATTACCAGTCCCACCCTCCCCACAAAGGGGGCAATTATTATGCCTGATTTGATAATTGGATCAGATCTGACTGGGAAATCTGCTGCCATACACAGTGCAATGTCCTTGATAGATAGGATTCTTCCCGCACGCTGTGCCCGGTGGGGATTTTCCCCAATAGATTTCTCGGTATCACTGGATGATCACAGATATGAATTGGGCCGGGCCCAGCTGTGTGTGGCCCTGTTATAGCACAATAAGAGGGCCCAGTGA
Organism: Pyxicephalus adspersus; assembly: GCF_032062135.1. NCBI lineage: Eukaryota > Metazoa > Chordata > Amphibia > Anura > Pyxicephalidae > Pyxicephalus > Pyxicephalus adspersus. The sequence goes on along the minus strand of NC_092865.1, from coordinate 44,402,668 downwards.
GGGTGGGATATTTCAGTGACAGCAATGTTGAGGGTAATCCTCACAAATGATCAGAGACGACACCACATGTGCTGTGACAACAATACTGCAATTGTGTCACCGATAACCACATGACGCATTCTGTCTGCAGATTCCGGGGCCATTCGCTGTGCTTGGCACAAAGCTCCTTTTATTTCCATGTTTTTCTCATTTCTGTAGAAATTCCCATTGTCCCCACAGCAAAGGCCAAATGATTGCCTGCAGTTCACTGTCCACGTGTCAGGAGCTCATCCGTCTGTCATTACTGATATCACAATCATGGCAAGAACACGATGAGCCTTGGCATGAAATGCGTCAGCCCCATCGCAATCCCAGGGATAATAAAGGGATAAGGACGAGGACATAAAACCCCTCTGTGAATAACAAACACATATAATGTTGTTGGCCCTCTGGGCCTTCATGGTCATTGGGTGAATCAATACAAGGTTTAAGTGGCAGGTGGTGAATCCTCATCCCTCAATCTCCTATTCCCTGTGCAAGAATCTTCCACATTCAACAATCTGCCAGTTGTGCTGAGGGTCCTGAGGTCCCTGAACACCATTGAAGAGAATCTGGAAACATTATGGTGGTTTGTTTTGATCTCCGGGGATTCACTGCACCAAATGCACCAAAATGTCCTGAAAGAGCAAATGCTAGAGGAACACTGGGATCACTGAAAGGGGAAATGTGTGAAGGGGGAGGAGAAGTTTAGAAAGAAGTAAATCTATTAATATAGAGGGGTCCTTCCTAAATATTCAACACGGGACACAATGAGGAAATAACAGCCCCATCAGAAAATGAAGCGAGGTATACCAGCTGCAGCTACAGCTGCAGTGCTGGAATACATTGTCCACTGCACTGAGCCCCAGAAACAGGAGAAAGCCAGGGGGATGATAAGAATAATAGGGATATTGGGGATGATGAAATTGATGGGGATATTGGGGATGATGAAGATATTGGGTATGATAAAGATGATGGGGATAATGAAGACGATAGGGTTGGTAAAGATGATGAGGAGCTTATTACCGATGAGCAAATACACTGCCAATTTTGTGCTCAACCAAATAAACCAATCAATATTTTGATCATTAACCAATCAGAAGTCTTGAAATTCTCTACACACGTGTAGGAGATTCTGCCCTTCTGATCGTTTCCAGGAACGCAATGATCGGAATGCTAGTCGATGACATTGATTGTTCATACAACACAACTCTGAACCCCACAGTCCCAGCCAGCAGGAAGGTCCTTATAGCATACAAATACAATGACAACGCACCCCCCACCGCAGGAGGAATCAGCTTCCCGTCTCTATATCCATGGCAGACATTGATAGAATATTGAATATTAATGATCTTTTATTGCGTGCTGTTCTGTGGGAAATAGGAAACCTTGCCCCAATGGGGACACGGAAAAAAATTACCCCTGCAGGGGGACTCTCCACCCTTATATGAAGATTCTGAAATGTCTGCAGTTACTCAGCTCAGCTCCTCAGTGCCACCACATCCACTGCTCTAATTCTGTCACACATCAAGGTTACGTCTGGCCCAATTCCAATGTCCTCACCGGTGCCTTGGAGAGAGCGCGGAGGGCTCAGTGTCCCCTGACAGGAGGATTGGTGTCAATTGATGATGGCAGCAATTTGCATACCTTAGTCCAATGATCTGTCTGACTTCAAAGAATTCCCCACTGAAACTGAAACAACATCAAATAATTCCCAACAGGCAGCTTATGGAGGCGATGGAAAGAAAGCCATCATAAGGAGCACTGGAGAGAGGACGGCTGAGAGGCCCCCGAACACTGACCGCATACCCTGACCGTTTACATTGCCTGCACGCATTGGGTCTGATTTATTAAAGGCTAGTGAGGATGCACTTTCATCAGTGAAGCTGGGTGATCCAGCAAACCTGGAATGGAACTGGTCCAGTATTGAAAACATTTGCTGACAAATAACTAATGACACTTAAGAAATCCATTCCAGGTTTGCTGGATCGCCCAGCTTCACTGATGAAAGTGTATCCTCTCCAGCCTTGGAGAGCTTTACCAAATCAGGGCCACTGACTGCACACACTGACACTTCTCAGGGGATGATTTTCCTGTTGTGCTCCTGTGTTATCAACCCATCACAGACTACAAGCAGCGGCACATTGCCCAGGCACGCTGCAGTACTGTCACCGTTGTCTGGATGTTGGAGTCAGTGCATACAGGCAGGAAGTGGCTATGGAAAAAGGGAATTACAATTATAGAGCCCCCAGTGATCCCATCCCCTGGTATTATACAATCCGGTCACTTATAATAAATCTCTGAGAATCACGGTAATAATTGATGATGAATATCAGAATTGTTGTACAAATAAATCTCTCATATTGTCATGTCTCAGATTCCAGATGAAAAGAAAAATGGTCCTGATAGAGGCTGCTGGTGTTCATCATACATGCTGTGTCCCCAGAGGTGACACCACGCTGTGATGTGGCCCTTCTATCACCCAGCGGGGCCCTGGACAGGCAGGTAGTGCAGAGCTGTCATTGGTCTGATGGCATTATTGCGATATAAACAGCTCACTTTGAAGATTTCCCCCCTGGGTTCTGCACCCTCTTGGACAAATGTTTCCTCCTGCACAGTTGGTGTTGTCACCTTGGGATGGCAGGGAAGTGACCAGGTGACATTCTGGCCCTGTGGTGTGCAGAGGGCCAATCTGTTCTCTATTTGCATTGCCCTGGTGCTGCTCTTCCTCATACAGATAAAAGAAATCTTTCCTGTTTCTGGAAGGTGTCATCCATGAGGCTCCTATGGACTTCCAGGGGCCCCGTTGCCTTCAAAGGGCCCGATTTGTAAAATCCCTGTCTGACTGATCAAACGGCGAGGTCATGGCTGTGCCGAGGCTTCCATCATCCCCAGGTGTGTGAAATTAGGGGATTCTCTGTTGTTTATTATAGCCAAGGGTTATCATATGTACCGATATCAGCACTGCGCCGGGGGGGGTCCACTATCTGACATTGTATGATCTGTGTAGGGGCCACAGATGAGGTGTAATCCCATTGGCAGAGACTCTCAGAAGTTACTGTCATTATATAGAGAGAGGGAGACCCCCAAAATCACAATGCACAATCACAATGTGAGCCAACATTTTCCCCTGGTCAGCCCGCTATCAGGATGAATGTGGACCTATCTCCTGCCTGGGCTCAGGGCTGACAACAATGCTTGGGATTCAGTGCAGCGGTGACAGTGTTGTCAGCTCACAGGAAACCAGGAACTTCCTGGATATCCAGATTTATGTATTGCAGGGACAGCAGTGATGATGGAACGGAAACATGAAATAATCCTAGATTGTAAGCTCTTCGGGGCAGGGTCCTCTCCTCCTCCCTGTCCCTGTGTCCCTGTTTGCCATTTGAAACCATTATTTAATGTACAGCGCTGTGTAATATGTTGGCGCTATATAAATCCCGTTTAATATTAATAATAATAATAATAATAAAAATAATATTAACAAAATTATTATTAATAATAATTCTGTCCTTTGGCAACTGTAGGCAATATGACAATCTGTGTACAGTCAGTGTAAATGTATCATTGCTGCAAGCCGCCTGATTGAGTGTGAGCTCCTGTGTTACAGCTGGATCATGTGACTGTCAATTGTCTCTGGCCATACTTGGTATATTGTGTCCCAGCAGCATAAACAGATGTAGGATGATAAAGGCCTCAGACAGCTATTGTAGTGATCCCTGCATTATAATTGCTCCCCCCGCAGAGACCCAGCACCTGCCCGGCGTTCTATTGGTTGGTGGCCGGCTCGTGCCAGCCAGGCAATGATGGACAGAAGTGTGCCTGTCACTGACACTTGTCCTGGTGAAAGGATCAATATCCTTCTTTTCACTGAGCTAACACTCTCCTTATCTGGCCCTCTTCAAATGATAATCACAGATGACCCCAGGTCTCAGCCAGCCCATTAACCCCAACACAGCTGCCCCGGCTGAATAGAGCACTGGCCTCCTGTGTACCACAGTCCCAAGGGGGGTCAGTCAGGAAGGGGTTAATAAAGAGTCCCCATTGTCATTTCTATTCAGATTTGTATTGTCCCCCAGAAGGGTGTAAAGTCTGCTCCTTCCCTGGGGACACAGATGGGGAGACCTCTGACCCCCTCTGCTGCCACAAACTGCACCTCAACCTCCAGAACGATAAAGGGGTAACCTCTAACCCCACACCATTCTTTATATCCTAAGATGTGACCCATGTGGACCGAGCAGCTGGGCTGCAGCCTTCGGGGAGACTGGAAGGGTTAATATGGAGCCTGTCAGCTGATGCTGCATTTGGCAGCTTCATTTTCTTATCTTCAAAGCCCCTGTATTCATGCTGGGGGGGGGGGGGTTACAGGGGCCAATATTAGCACCCAGGACTTGAAAGGAGCTCCTGACATCCAGATCATTGCATTCACCCAACCCAATCTGCTTCTAATATCCTAGCTCAGGGCCCCCAGCTTCGTCCTCCCTCACATGATTTTGATACGTAACGGAATCTCCTACCATCATCATCCTCATCATTGTTATTATTATTATTATTATTATTATTATTATTAATAATAATAATTTCTCTTACGTATCGGAATTTGTTATCACTGTCACCATCCTCAATATCCTGGCCCTGAGGCCCCAAGCTCCATCCTCCCATACATGGGCTTATCCCTGTGTTGATCAAATATGGCTTCATACCAGAATCTCCTTTTATCCTCCTCATCGTCATTGTCTTCCTAAATATCCCCTATGTATCAGAATATGTCATCATCATCATCATCATCATCCTCACCATAATCCTCATCCTCATCATCAATATGCTGGACCCAAGCTCCATCCTCCCACACATTGGCCAATCTCTGTATTGATCAAATATTGATGCATATCGGGATCTCCGATCATATTCATCAATATCCCTTATGTATCGGAGTCTGTTATTATCATCCTCATTGTCATCAATATCCCTTACAGAGCACCCTCATATTGTACAGAACAATACAAGGAGGAGCAGAGACCCCTGGGGTGGGGATGTTCGGAATTGAGGTGATAACACGATTTAGTTTAAATAAGTTGGATTGGCCGGATGGTCCAATGTCAATGAATTCCCCCTCCCTGCCTGGGGTAATAGTGATCAGATGGCTTAGAAAACTGTTTCTATTGGCTTTTGATAATCTGTTATAAAATCTGCCCCAATTAGAGGTCGGATCACCGGTGAACCTCCAATCATCACCGGACTGCCAGCAGATCAGAGTGAACCTAAAGCCAAATTATTGTTCTTTTGAAATCTGCAGATTTCATACATCATTCCCGGTGACCCCACAATGAGGATCAGAACATCCATTTGTTTTATTTACAAGGAATCAATACAATAGAACCGATTGATTGATGAATATTATAATCACAGATGTGACAATCACTGAACGGGCCGAGCAGCCAACAGACCAGAGGCGCCCCTGATACCCCGATGGAGATTTCCCTTCAAACGTCAGCACGTTACATCTGTCAGTGTATTTATGGCACAGAGACAGCTTTCATGTTGGGAAGATTTCCTGTCTAGGATAGGGATAAGGATGCCCAGATGTCATACATGAAGGCTATACCCCCCCCTCCAGATGTCATACATGAAGGCCATACCTCCCCATATACATTAAAGCATCCCCCCCATATGCCATACATTAGACCTGGAACCCCCCTCACCATAAGTCATACATGAAGGCCAGACCCCACCTTTATACACATTAATGCTGCCCCCTATATGTCATACATGAAGGACAGACACTCCATATGCTGTACATTAGGCCTGGACCCCCCCATATGTCATACATTAGGGCTGACCTCCCTTTTGTCATACATTAAGCCTGGACCCCCCTCCTTTTTCCATATGTCATACATAAGGGCTAGACCCCCCCCCCCATATGTCAAACATTAGAACCCCCCCATATGTCATACATTAAGGCTGCCCCCCAGGTCAGTGATCTATCGATCTCCACACCCTCAGAGCTGTAACATTCGGGATGAGGTTACACTGCAATCACTGAGATCTGGCCCCCTCCATCTGCTGCCACCAGCCGGGAAATCTGTCACCATATCACCTTACCAGGTCATGTGACATCACACAAATATCTGCGCAGGAAGTGCGGAGAACAAACAGGAAGTCAGGCAAAATAGCCAATGACAGACAAGAAGGTAAATTTGGGGATAATTATAGCCAATTACAGTTAAAATCGAGGAAAAAATTTGTCACACACCATTGTAGGTCTATATATAACACAGACAGGGCACTGGGGGGGGGGAGAGTTGTATAGGGATCACTGATAACCTACCATTGTAGGTCTATTTATAATATACAACGGGTACTGGGGGTGGGGTTATAGGGAATATGGGGCTGTTCAGGGATAATTGGTAATCCACCATAGTGGGCCCTTATATATCATAATACACACTATGCTACTGAAGGCCTATAGGGAATATAAGGCTGTGTAGTGATCACTGAAACTTTTGCAGGCCTACATATACATTATATATTATAGACCGCGGATGTGTAAGGATTCGTTGCTAATCCACTATTGTAGATCTAAATATAATACAGACCCGGTATTGGAGGACTATAAGGCAGTGTAGGGATCACTGTCAGTCCACCATTGCATGTCTATGTATAATACACACTGGGTATTGGAAGGATCATTGGGAGCCTTCCATTGTATGCCTACATATAATATAATACAGACCAGGCTATAGGAGGAATATATATAGGGAATACTGGGCAGTGTAGAGATGACTGATAATCTACCATTGCAGAACCTTATATCATATAATACACAATAATCTATTGGCATACTATAGGGCAGTGTAGGGATGATTGGTGATCTCTCATTGTAGCTCTTCATATCATACAGAACCCAGCTATAGGGCAGTGTAGGGATCATTGGGATTTAATCACATCATACAGACCAAGCTACTGGAGGAATATGGGGCCATCAATATGGTTCCTTGGGAGTCCACCATATTTAATACAGACCAGGATATTTAGGGGGGAGGGGGGGGGGTTATGGGGAATATTGGGCCCTGTGGGGATGATTGGTGATCCATTACCTCCTCCTCTCATTGGTGAATATTCTGGCTGCAGGGCAGTGAATAGTCAGGTGTTGAATCTTACACATTGAACACTTTGATTTAATTGTGGTGTATATCAGACATTTGTCTGTGTGTGTGTGTGTGTGTGTGGGGGGGGGGGGGGTTAATCAGGGCTCCGATATCTCTTTTGATCTTTAAGAGAACCTGTTGGTAACTTCACAGGTCAGCAGATTGTCCCCTGAGACAGCCGGCTGTAGGGAGGTCCCCGGTCCGTTAGTCTGACCAATCAGGACTGCTATGCATTTCTATGGAGGGGGCACAGCTGGGTGCCACTTACCCTCCCCCCCATAAATCAGAGCGGTGTGTGCAGTGCCTATTATTCTGTCACTGACCAATCACCAAAGATCATTTCCAGTGACCGTGATCTGTGACAGTAGGGAAGCACTGGATGCCAGGGGAACAAGGAATTTGTTTTCATTTCTTTTACCATTAAATTAGCAGAGCGGAGTGGAGCTTTAACATTTCCATCTTTATAAAGTTTCCAATATAATGATCCTGCCATGACTGCCTTCGTTCAGGCACTTCCTGTTACCCCTGGTGGTAGAATGGACTGACAGCTGATCATTTCCTCCATTTCATGCCCTAAACCAGGGAAAGTGACACCTCAGCTCAAATGACATCAGTGAGGGGGGGGGGGAACATATGGTGGTGGTGGAGGGGGGTGACACGGCCCATTACATTCAATTAAAGACAGCTAGGGGTCACTGATGTCCAGGATTACAGGGACAGAGGAATGAAGGAGCCAACAAAATCTCAGCCTGGTGCTGGACAGATGAAGAAAGTGGGAGCCTGTAATGTGGATGGGAGATTTTGTATAGCATCACAGAGAATGGCAGCGATATAAAGGGAAACAAAAATGAAAAAGTAAAAATACCCCAAACTGGGAGCAGCAAATCAGATCCTTCCGACTACAAAACATTCCCAGGCATGTGTCAGCTGATGGTCAGATGTTACAGCTGGGCTCAGGGGAAACAGCTGAATAAAGGGGTCTGTCCATGCAGTCCTGAGATTTGAACAGCTCAGCCCTGTCTGTCTGAAGCCCCCCCCTTGTCCCTGAGAGCTCTCGGGAGCTCCTTCTGCTACTAATCAGGTGACCCCAGAGCAGCAGATGGATTTGTCAATGCATGAGGTTACACAGGAAATGGGGGGGGGGGCAGGAGAAAGTTACAGAAGGGGGGGGGGGGTATATAGAGTAATTCAGGAAGTGGCTGGCAGACGATGATGAAATATATATGTCCATTCACTAATCACCAGAGGAACTGTTGCCACATGAGGGGGTCGGGGGTCTACACGAGTTGACAACGTCTGTAGTCTGGGGTGCAGAGGGGTCAGAATGAAGCCACTGAATACATCCAGGGAGCATCAAATATATGCAAAGCTGGAAATATTCATCGTTCATCGAAAACAGCCACAGGCAGAGCAAAAAATCCTCTCAATCCAGAACAGGAAGAATAACCCTCCATATTGAAACAGTGGGCTCTCTGCAAAGATACCAAATCAGACATTTGTCTGGGGGTGTCATGTTAGTCAGGGGTCTTCTTTTCATCCTATTTTTAAAGAAAATCTTAAAGGGCACCCCCTGCATAGAGAACAGGGCAGTGCCCAGTTTTATCAGCGTCAGGAGATCACAGAAATGACGATTCATCAGCCCAACATTCACTGTATCCACTCTGGGGACTCTCTAGCGGACTCCCTTGCACTTTGTTATCTGCACTACAAGAAGAGGAAGCAAAGGGCGCTGAACACCCCCCTCCCCTCTGATGTGTCAATGACTGGATGGGGACACTGCGCTGATAAAGAAGGGAGAATGTGACAAATCAGGGAGAATACTTCAAATCCACCATGGTTTTTGCCCAATTTAGCCAATATTTACCCCTAGCTAGCTTGGAATCCTCATCAACGTTCCTATTGAAAGATTTCTTTTTGCAGTGAGAACCATAATTTCCTAATTCAGTGACCCCAAGACACCACCCCATATACTGTTACACTTTACAGGGAATTCCCCAAAACATTTTTGGGACCCCAGAGGCATCTTTCCAGACAAATTTTGCTGCACAGATCCTCCTCCCCTAGCGGGGTGTAAAGGGTTAAGAGGTTCTCGTGTCGGGCAGGTGGTGCGGCGGCCTCGCCCTGTCCTTTGTCTGCACAGGTGAGCCCTGCCAGGTAAGGGTGTGTGGAGGGGGGGGGGGAGCAGGCGGCTGGCAGGGCGCAGCCAATTAACAGAGTGTTTCTTCCTCTTTTTCCTGGCGGTAAATTTGAAGCTGACAATTCTGTGGGTGGAAATATCTGCCCAAAACTGCAAATAAATGGGGGGAGGAGAGAGGGGCCATGTGTGGTCAGACGGGCCCCGGATTGTAGTGTTTGCTTTATGTCATCATGACTGAAGTTGTTATATTATTCTCAGGCCCCGTGTCTGCCCTGGGATTGCGGTAGGGCCCCGCATATAGCATAATCTGCTACACTAACGGGAACCATGACCAGGGCCCCACAGGTAACCAGGGGGCCCCGAACCTTCAGGAGCCTCCCCATCTATAAAATGTGGCTGAATATCAGAAGCTGGAGGGTCCTGCATTGTAAACCCCACAGCACCATTTCCTGACCTTCATAACACAGGGGAAACCCTGTCTATAATTATTATACCTAATACATTAGTATGGTGATCAGTGGGAATAATGCCCCTACATTGCTGGTCAGTGGGAAGAATGTCACCCACAGATAACTAAAAACATCATTGGTGTCACTTTTATTGACCTGAGAGACTCAAACTGCTAATTGCTTAAGGAACCCCCAGCTACTTTTGGAGGAACCCTGAATGAGAAAGTACCGTAGTGTCTACAGAGGATACTGAGCCAGTGCCATCAGTCTCTGTAAAGCTGACACTCTAATGCCCCCCCACAGTCACACACTATTATTATACATTTATATGACTCTGACATATAACGCAGTGCTGTACTGATTGGTGTGATAACAGCGGTTGGTATTCAGGGTTCCCCGTGGTGTCCATGCGGGGCAGGTGAAAGGTAAGATGACTTCATGTGATGTTGTCATGTGATGTCAGGGGTGTCAGTGAGGGTCCTGATAGTAGCTGTGTATTAGATAGACACAGATAAGCAGAACATGGCAGCTGCTGGTATTGACACAGAGGTGACAGATAAGAGAATGCCCCCCCCCCCCCCCCGATAAATAGCCCCCCACCCAGGGCTGTGCAGGGGCCGCTCTGCAGGTGCTGTTTATTGGTTTACCTTATCAGCTTCACAAGAGGCCGATGATAAGTGTATGGGTTGTGTGTAGGGCCAGTGTCACACCTTCCAGACATGAATACAGAGCTCTTTATTCTCAATGTGAAGAGGGATTATCAAGACAGCAATCATCAGTCATTACACTGCAATGTACACAATTCAGGTAATACACACAGATCCTGACACCAGACACACCACACAGATTACAGTTAATGTGCATTAGAAGCTGCAGCAAACCAGAGAGAGCCCACCTCATTTCCTGGCTGGAGGACAAAAAGCATCATCTAGCCCCTCCCTCCCCAGGGAGGTTCTGTTTCTGGATGGATCAAAAACCCAGCACGTTCATCCTTCCCAGGCCTAAGGGTTTATGACCTTCAGCTTATCTGAGACTGACCATGAAATCCCAAACCAGGTTTGTGATTGGTCAGCTTCAATGTAAAACTTTCCAGGGGAGCTTTATGGGCACTGCCAATACAACTTCCAGGCACCACTTTAGCCTGCTGTATAGGACAGCATGGCTGAACATCCTGGTTATTGCTATGAAGGAGCATTGAGGGGGGGGTAACAGAGGCAGAAGTGAGAGGAGTTGTCATCCATACAATGCTCAGGATTCATTCTGCACCATATGCCTTCCTCTCCTTGTCAGGAATGCCCCAGCAAGCGCTTCCAGTGTTCACTCAGATGATTGGGCCACATACCCTGCTTAGGTCACTAATAAGGTACAGCTGCTTCCCTTAGCATTGGGGCACATCTGTAAAAATATGAACTACCCCAGGGGCTATTACCCCCTTGATCCAGTTTTCCCCTGGTGGGTTAAAAGGGCAGCCATGTTCCCACAGCTTAGAGACAACATGGCCGCTTGTGTGGTCACATGACCAGGGAATATTGGCCAGATAATGGGAATCTCCTGGAGGTAATGGTCGGCGTGTTACGTGTAACATATCCATATGGCTGCAGAATCATCCAACCCACCCACATATATGATAAGAATTAATAAGGGGGGGGGAGCTGGCTGTTCTCACAGAGGCATAAGAGTG
>NC_092865.1:44361418-44391164 GCF_032062135.1 Pyxicephalus adspersus | reverse complement strand
AATTGTTAGCAGGCCGGGGCCACAGGAAGTCTGCAGACACTCAGCCTGTCAGGGGGAGCTCTGCTCTCTTCTCTGCACTAGGAAACACAAACCCAGTTCATGGCCATGGATGACAGAGCGGGACAACCCCCCCAAATCTGTGACATAGGACACGTATGACACAGGACACGTATGACACAGGGATGCTATGGAAGCCAAAACAAAGAGAAGGAATAACGTCTTCACTTCCTGCGATGTTCTATTTGTAGTGCAGCATCAACTGGAGACGCTGATTCGCTGCTATGGGGGGAGGGGGGTGTTGGAGGAAAGGTTCTGTGCCAATTTTTTGACAATTGTGACCTCACCAAGGTCACATGACTGCATTGCACAGGACACGTCTCCTGATGGTGACAACACTGTACCATGCCTGCATAATGTGTGTCACATTGGAAGCAATGAAGGGTGATGACTGAGAATTAGGTGTGGTCACCCTATTTTAGGAAGTCACCCTATTTTAGGACGTGCTTGAACAGGGATTTTAAAGGCTGGATCACCAGGGAATATTCTAATTAAAATCATTGGGTTTATATCTACATGAAATATTGTTGTTCCTTTTTTTCAGCTTTATCTATATTAACAATTTATGATTCATCAGTCTAAATCAGAGATCAGAATTCAATCAGAATAAAACATTTCCAGGTCTGGATTGAGCTGGCAGCAATGGGGTAACAGAACAGCAATCGTCTGGACAACAAGAGGGAGTTGGGGCTGGAAACGGCCAATGAAAAAAAAGGGGTTTTATCTTGCAGCAAAAATTAGAAGCCTGCCTTCATGTATAGCGTACTATAATACGAGGCTGGGCTGCGATTGGTTGCTCCGGGCAGCGGATGTGGAAATACAAGTCTCAGAATTGTCTGTCCTGGGAAAAAACATTTCCTGGTTCCCATACAATAGAAATTTGAATGCCAGGGTCAAAAGTGGGGGCTGCATTCTTCATTGCAACCAACGGTGGGGCGTATAGAGGTGGAAATAACCCCTAAGCCTGTTATTTGGGGGTCCTGCAGGCTACTCCCCGTTACCTCCCAGCTGTGCACCCAGAAGGCTCTAAAAAGAAGTGCAGATGCTGAGAAAATGGGGGGCATTGAAGAAAAGGGGCAGTCATGGGGTTCACACAGGGGGCGCAGGCAGGGGGGAACATGGGAGTGTATGCATGGTACTGGGCCATTCTGGGGTCCACAGGAGGCAAAGTGCAAGCTTGGGGTCCATAAAGGAGAAAGGGGGAACATGCGAGTGCACACAAAGACCTGGGCAATCCCAGGGTATATGAACAGGGTCAATTCTGAGGCCAGCACAGTGCCAATCCTGGGGTCCATACAGAGAAATGCTGCAAACATTCAAGTGCATCAAAGGAACTGGGCAATCCGGGGGTGCAATAAAGGGGCAGATCTGGGGGTTCGCAGATATAGGGGAACAATTTAAAAAAGAAAACAAGGCAGAAGGGGTTATGGTAGTGCATACAAAGGGGCAATTTCTAGGGGAATGGATGGAAAGGGGCAATCTAGGGGTTCACACAAATTGGGGGAATTCAGAGATGCAAGGAAACTAGGAACTAGGAAAGGGTGGTGTATACAGGGCAATATCTGAGCAGCATAATATGGGGATTTTGGGGTCCCTCAGCTTCTATATACTGCCCCTGCTTTCTCCTCTAGGGGCAGAAAGCTGCCAGTCGGCCATGTGGCATTGCTCAGGAAAGGTGTTTAGTGTTAATGGAGTTATAAAAGGCCATTCAGGAGAAGAAATCCTTCACACCTGGCTTTTATTTCCTGAGCAGAGGGGGAGGGGACAGACGCCAGGTGAGGGGATCATATTTACCTGTCCCTGCTGCCCGGGGTCACCCCCTCTGTGTCCCCATTCATGCTGTGCTGGTATTGATTCACCTTTCATCTCTTCCTGGAGGTGAGAAGACAATTTGAGTATAACATCACAGAGCTCAGGGCATGGTGGGACCTGCAGTGCCACCATTCACATGCCGATTTGGGTGCTTTGCTTCACCTTTGATGTGGTTTTCCAGCTCATTACACAGCAGAATGGGGATCATGTAAAATACACAACATGCTAAGAACACGTATGATCAGGGATTACCCTGCAAAGAGAACCGAGCACAGAAGAACGCTCACTAAATGAATGTTATGAGCAAAATGTGGCACCTGGTTGAGAACTTCTAGAACATTCACAGATTTTCCACTGCTGGATATTTGGCTGCAGCTGCACTATTGTAACCGCTGCATTGTTCTCCTTATTCCCCAATTTTGGCTTTTACCAGACAAGGAGGCTAAATAAGGAGAACAATGGATGCGTCCGCTTTCCCATAATAATGAGAAAGCTACAAAATGCAGAAATAAATCACAGAAAACATAGGACTGAAAACAGTAAAAAAAAAAAAAAAAAGAATTTGCCCATAACAACCAATCAGATTGCAGACACAACTCCTGAAATAAAAGGAAACGTCTATCCGGAGGGAAATGACCCAACAAGGGAATTATGGATCAGCAAAGGTACAATAGATCCTGGTGATTTCTCCTTTTTTGCCCTGGGGGGAGGAGGGATGCCTAAAAACCGTTAAGGCACCATATAGACCGTCTCCAGTGTCATGTGACCCCAAATCTGAATACAGTCCTTAAACCAGCACACTGCAATCCCCTGGCATTGGGGCTGGCACACTCACCTTGCAGAACTGAGGTCCCAGGTTTGAACCTCAGCCAGGCCACTATCTGCATGGAGTTTGTATGTTTCCCCTGCATTTGCTCAGGAGTAGTTACCCGACCCAAACACTGCCTGAGACTAAATCGAGCAGCAAAGTGGCTTAGAGGTTAGAACTTTGTAGGTCATTTCTCCCAGGTTCCCAGGTTCAAATCTCAGCCAGGACACTATCTTCATGCAGGTTATCTCCGTGTTTGCGTGGGTTTCCTCCGGGTACTCCTCCCACATTCCAAAAACATGCAGTTAGGTTAATTTGCTTCCCCCCAAAAAAATTGTCTTTAGACTGTTTTAATGACAGACAGTATGACCATAGTAGGGATATTAGATTGTGAGCTCCTTTGAGGGACAACTAGTGACATAACTATGGTCTTTGTGCAGCGCTGTGCTATATAAATACTGTGTAATAATATTATTAATAAATGAAGGAGATTTAACAATGACAGAGGCATTAGATTGGAAGCCTTTCTGGGCAGGGCCCTCTCCTCCTCCTGTGTCACTGTCTGTCTGTCATTTGCAACACTTATCTAATGTACAGTGCTGTGTAATATGTTGGTGCTATATAAATCCTGTTTGATTATATTATTAAAATGGACATGACTACAAACTTTGTACAGTGCTTCATACTATGTTGGCGCTATATTAATACATCAGAATAGTAACCCTCCTCCATCAATGTTGAGATGTAAATCACTTCGTACAGAGCTCCAGCCAGGAGAGTTCTTCAGTTTTCAGGGAAGGTCCAGGCGATATGGAAGTTCATTAGGGTGTTCCCCTCTCTTCACTAACAACTATCAATGTTGAGCCACCTCATTAAGCAATCATATATAATGTTATACAAGGTCCAGGAGATGTTTTTATTCAAATCCCTTTCAGTTGGTTTCTCTTTGTTTTGTCAGACTACAACAGGAAGTGAGGAAACTCTGCAGGACAGGGACACACATAACACCGGGAACAAGTAACTTATTGTTCTTACACAAAAGTAATGAAATAACTGAAAATTTCATATTCCTCATAAAAAGAGGGCAATGATTTTATTGTGCAGGAAGGGAGGGTCATGGTGATTGGCTGGATGGATTTGGTCAAAGAGGACAGCATACGGTTAGTGAAAATCTGGGGGTGATGAGATATAAATGCAGATAATGTTTTCATAACATACAGAACCCCCTCCCCCCTATATATGAACTTGTGACTGCTGAATACCATCCCAGGACCAGCTGATGCTTCAATGTCTGGATGAAAACTTTTGATTTGTCATCACACAGTTGCAGAGCCGCCGTCATCCCATTCATATGATGTCAGCAGCACGTTTTGCAGTCTTGTGAGATAATGGATGGACGGAAGAGGATGAAGAGACCCTGCAAGTCCCAGACAACTCCAAACAATGAGATGAAAGTTTGTTGTCAGATGGGTTGTATGATACGGCTGTGACAAGACGACACCACCAACGCTGCAACAACACCGGCACAATTCAACTTCATTACCCTGGGACCAGCAAACCCAAATGTAGGAGGAGGGGGGTGATAGCAAGGAATCAGAGACAGGCAAACCCAGCAAATATCTACTATTATGGGAGGGGGCACTATACAAGTCTCCCACATGTGGAATATTCACATTTTTTATATTCTATTAACAAAAGACCAACAAAAGATGAATTGGTCTGTGCAGCCGTAGGGACTAGAAGTCTCCTTCAATAAGTGGTTGCAGATGTTCCTACCTCACACAGAAATCTCCTCATTCTCCCAAAAAGCTGCACACATACTATGGATTTCCCGGATTGTCCGGGCTTATTGCACAACACCCCCCACCATGTGATTTACAGAATAATAGACAACAAACATCAGCTACTGTTCTGTCTGTACAATGCGGGTTTGTTTCTCACCCCAATCACTAATGAGGAATAATTGGTGGCATGTGAAGGAATGTTAGATCTGTGTGCATAGACAGTGATCAGTGCTAGGGACAGTGACAAACAATCCTACAGATAAGTCCCCAGACAGTCATGTGACCGCAGACCTTTAGATCTCGGTGTATTCAGGGTCTGCAGCTTTGTTGTAATTGTTGTCCACTTTGAGGGTCAGTTATAGATTAAAGGACAATGATCAATAAATGTTTCCTTCTGATCTTATATCACACTTACATCAATGACCCTGGTGATATTTTTTTTTATTATTAAACAGGACTTATATAGCACCAACATATTACGCAGATCTGTACAATAAATAGAGGTTGCAAATGACAGTCAGACACAGACAGTGACACAAGAGGAGGAGAGGACCCTCTCCTTACAATCTGGATCACTGACAGCGGTCAGCTAATTAGTGACAGATAGCACTGCATATTACAGTCAGTGATACAGGGCTGTGCATCTCCTGTAATAGCTGACAGATAGCCCCGTGTTTTACTATCAGTGATAAATGGCTGCAGTTTGTAGACAGTGACGAATGGATTTTATTACATAAAAGGCCCATCATTTTCCTCCACAAAGCCATCTTCCAGATCCAACGCATTAGCCACTTAACAAGAAGCCCCCTGTGAACAGATACTGCAAGATGAAAGTTAAACCCTAGCAGCCCCTTGCTCTGACCTCTGGTGGGTTTGAATTAGGTCCAGATTCTGCCCCCTAGGGCAAAAACATTATGCCTATTGTCTGACATGATCTGTCCCATGCAAAGATACAATAGGAGGTATACACTGACATCTGGTGGTAGTATGCCGGTACTGCAAGAACATGGAACAACCTGGTACCCAACTTCACTGGGCAGCTGTAAGGGGAATATTACAAACCGTGGAGAAAAAGGAATTGTGACCAATAATATTAACCAAATCCAATAAATGTCTCCTAAAAGTTACATACGGGTACTACAAGAAAACGCAACACTACGGTGGTCACTATGTTGCATTTTATTTGCAATTGTCCAAGCTGGGGAGCCCCAATTAGAAGTACAGAACCTAATCCTGAGATGAATGATCCAATTGCTGAGGGGTTTCACTCCCCAGGTGAGTCTGCCCAAAGAGGGGGTTGTTGGGATTTTATTCCTGTAAAATGTACTCTATCATCCAAATTGTAGGTGGGAATGGCTGAAAAGAGACCCCAATGAAAGGGCTGAAGGTCACTTCAGTTGGTGAATTCCCCTCATTTCCTTTATGACAATCATGACAGACAGAAAGTGAGCAGTAATTTCCCCCATAGAGACACATTCACACAATAATGACAGCGGCTCCAGTTGCTCTATTAACAAACAGAATGAACACAATACACATTATATATGTATATATATACATGCCTTACAAAATATTTATGTACTATATATGTATATACATGCCATACACACTATATATGTACATACACACGCCTTACACACTATACATGTACATACACACGCCTTACACACTATACATGTACATACACACGCCTTACACACTATACATGTACATACACACGTCTTACAATCTATATATGTATATACACACGTCTTACAATCTATATATGTATATACACACATCTTACAATCTATATACACCTTACACACGCCTTACAAACTATAGATGTATATACACACACCTTACACACTATACATGTATATATATACATGCCATACACACTATATATGTACATACACACGCCTTACAAACTATATTTGTATATATATATACATGCCATACATATTATATATGTATATACACACTATATATGTACATACACATGCCTTACAAACTTTATTTGTATATATACACACACATGACATACACACTATATATGCATAAACACACGCCTTACACACTATATATGTAAATAC
This sequence comes from Pyxicephalus adspersus, assembly GCF_032062135.1. NCBI lineage: Eukaryota > Metazoa > Chordata > Amphibia > Anura > Pyxicephalidae > Pyxicephalus > Pyxicephalus adspersus. The sequence continues at coordinate 44,384,628 of NC_092865.1, read as the reverse complement.
ATAGGCCCTATACACTGTATATGTATATACACACACCTCACACACTATATATGTATATACACAAGTCTTAAAAACTATATATGTATATACACACGCTTTACACACTATATTTGTATATATACACGCTTTACACACTATATTTGTATATATACATGCTTTACACACTATATTTGTATATATACATGCTTTACACACTATATTTGTATATGTACATGCCATACACACTATATATGTATATACACAAGTCTTAAAAACCATATATGTATATACACACGCCTTATAAACTATATACTCATGTCTTACACACAATATGTGTACATATACATCCCTCACACATTATATATCTATATATACACACACTCTATATGTATATATACACACCTTCCAAACTATAAAAGTACACAATATACACATCTTGACACTATATTATTATAAAATGTTCAGCCTGAGGTAACAACTTTCACTCACTCTGTCGCTTGCCTGCAAACCTTTTTATTTTCTCTTGGCGGCGATCTCCTCCTCTTCCCTTTTGATTCGTCCCCAGACGCAAGCTCGCCTTACAGCCAATGAGAGAAGACGTTTTCTGCCTAACGACGTAGTGACGCAGCGACGCACTTTGTCTAACTAGAACCGCGGTAAAAACAAATCGGTCGGTGAGGGGATTCGGAGAGATTGGGGAGATGCCAATTCGGGCCCTGTGTACCATCTGCTCTGACTACTTCGACCACCATAGGGATGTGGCAGCTATCAACTGCGGGCACACCTTCCACCAACACTGGTATTTCATAATACGCCACCTGTATTTGCACTACTGTACCCCCTCCTCCATATACTACACTCATCCATGACTTATAATATACCCCTACCCGATAACACTTCACCCATGATTGATCAATGCATTATTGTACCCCTCCTCTGCCAACAACACCCCCATGGCTGTACTATGGGGGCACCTTCATAAATTCTGGTCCCCCTCATATGAAGGTTGATTTCACTTCCCATGACATCCCAGTGATGGGTGGAGGCAAAGCTCTTCTGTGTCCCCATTGAGACATTAACATCACTTCCTGGTCTGTCAGAGGTTTCTCCCCATTGGGGTCACATGCAGCAAAAAAACACGAGTTTATGTCTCTTTCTTACTCCACCCCAAACTAGAGAGAGGTTTTGGTTGGTGCTGAGCATTGGGTGAATGTTTTCAACGTAAGATTTACTGTGTACTGACCCTCCCCCTTCTCCTCCCCAGTCTGCAGCAATGGTTCAGCTCCGCTCCGAGCCGCACGTGTCCGCAATGCCGGGTTCAGGTAAATATGATGGGGACAATATTTTTGTTTACGGGGGGGGGTCAATTTTTCTTTTTACACTAGTGCTCAACCCAGATATTTTTTTTTTAAAGCACCCAGCTAAGAGGGTCTATGTACAACACTGTACAAGGAGGTTAGACTTGTCATAGCTTCGCCCACTGCTTTTTTTCTGATTCTGTGATCTTGGTGCTGTTAGTGGCAGCCTATTGCCCCCAGGGTCAGACAGGCCGGCCCCAGTGCTATGTGGGTCATATGTGTTACACCTGGGGGCCACTAGGCCCTAGCAGTACATTTCTCCTGTTTTGGATGGCCTGGCAAAGATCAGAACTGCTGAGGGGATTTTACTAGAGGGCTCCATTAGGGAGATTCCCCTGACTTCCTGTTCTGGTTTAATCAGACAGGATCTGAAGGAAGTATGTGCAGTCTGTAATCAGAGTGACAGGTGAGATTCTGTACAACTTTTTTTTGTCTTCTTGCAGGTCAGCAACCGGCAGATAATCCACAAACTCTTCTTTGATGTCGGCCTGGAGGAGGACTCAACGCTCGATGCCGAGTCACTGAAGGTGAGGGTGGATTTATGGCTCTACATGCAAAATGTGAATAAAAAGAGAGAATAGTAAAAAGGCAATCAAATTATGTAAATGAGAAATGATTTTGATATGATAACAGATCTTTATTTTACTGTTGTCCTTCCTGGGGTAGGGGCAGAGTTACCTGTGGGTGGGGTTACCATGGGTGTGCTCATATCTTAGCGTAGTTGCCTGTTTATGGATTCACCTGTGGGTGGTGTTGTCTGTGGGCAGAATTACCTCTGGATCATCACTTCTTCATCTGTAAACCTTACCTTACCGCAACAACCAATCAGAGTGTTGCTGGCATTCTTCTTGCAGAACTGAGAGCTACCTATCAGCTGTATTACCTGGGATAATGGCAGCTCTGCGTGATATCCTTCTAACCCAATTCTTATTTTATTGCAGAATGAAGTTGACAGAATAAAGGCGAGTCTACACGTAAAAGGTGGGTCCAGGAATCAGCCATTACATCTAAAACCGATGATTGTGTTCAACCCCAACTACTGAACACCTTACAGAGCAAAAAGTTGGGCTCACTGTGGCAGGGGCAGACACAAACTACGGGGGGAAATCTCCCCATTGTGGGAGGGGCAGAGACCCAAACTACTGGAGGAAATCTCCCTGTTTTGGAATGGATTCTGTTCTCTTGTTAATTTTCATCTTTTTAACATATTGATTATTAGAGAAGGAGAAACGGGAATGTCAGAACTTGGTGGACTCCCTCAGGGAGATGCTGGATGTGCGGAACGTCACTATAGAATGTCTGGAGAAGAAGATTGGAGACTTCGAGATGCTTTGCTCCTCACTGAAGGTACTGAGGACGGTGTGGGATGCTTTGCCTTATTTTTTGGTGTCTGTATTGCATTTAATTTTTGTTCTTTTTTTGTCTTAGAAACAAATGAAATTTTTTGACCTGCAGCAAATTGAGGCCAAAGCTGCTAAGGATGAAGCCCGCAAACTGCGTAACAAACTGCGTTCTCTTGAAAGGTCAGTTGCATGGAGTGGCAGGCTGTGGGGCATAGTTCTCCCCAGAGGTTTTTAGCCGGTTGCTCCGCCCGGCTGCTTTGAATACCCCGCCCAGCTCTCGGCAGCTCTCATCCTCGGATGCACGGATCTCAGTGAGGCTGCTCTGTGCCATCCATTCAGAGGATTGCTGCCGATGAGAGGTGAGCACACAGCTCAGCCTTCATGTGAAGAAGACACAGGCAGCCCTGCCCCCATCTCATAGCACGAGCTCCGATTTCCGCCTCTGAAATGTATCCACTGCTAAGAGCTGTGTATAAAGTCTGCATGTCATTCTGCATCCTCACAGCTCTCTGTGTACAAACCTCCATATCTCGTAAACTGTATGTCACAATGACCTGTAATTTTCAGGGTGTACAGTGGACCCTCATAGATACTAGTTATTACAATTTCAGCCCCCCAGCTTTAAAGAATTTCAAGATATGGGGGTCACAAATGTAAAAAGTTATGAAAATTGAACTTTGGGATTGCTGTTTCAGAGGAAAATGCAACTAGGAGTCCTATATTGAAAGAGCAAATTGGGGACCCCGGAGCCACTAACATAGCAAGGAGCATTGGGGTGGGGCCCCTAAATATATACCTACCTGTCACAAATCTATACGGTTACTGGATACCCATGGCATAAACAACTGGGAGCACTAAATTTGCCGTGTTTTGCCACACACCCTTTTTTACCACCCGGCTACAGCTTCCTACCACCCGGCTGAAAAAAATTTCTGGGGAGAACACTGCTGTGGGGTATTGATATTAATCATCGGTTCTGACATCCTCATCCTTTTTTCAGCATTGAAGTTCTGTTGCAGTCCCGACGCCATGAGGTGGAGGAAATGGTTCGGGATATGGGGTCTGGACCGTCTGCAGTGGAGCAGCTAGCAATATACTGCGTGTCATTGAAGAAGTAAGCCAAATAATTTCAATTCATATTTAAGGTCTTTCACTTTCAGCTGTCTTCTAAGATTTCTTTAGTTTTTTGGGTGTCCTTTGCTGCACAGAATCATGCAACCTTTCTGTGTAGGAATTGAAATGTTGTAGGTTTGCTTGTCCTGACAGTAAGTGTTCTCAGGACATCAGATTGAAAAGGAGATTCCCAGTGGTGGTGAGGGGTTGTCACAAATTCTAGTTTCGGGGGACTGGACTACTGACATGCTTTGGTTTTAATATGAATTAAAGTGCTCAGACTCCAGGACATTTACGATAAATGTTATTTCTATTGATTCTGGAAACACACTTAGGATTTTGTGCGCCAGAGTCTGAGAAAAATTCATGAAATTGAGAGTATAGAATGGGGTCACCTATAGATCACACACAGAGGAGATCAGTACTGTACCTATTAGTTGCCAGAAAATCCCAAAAATTTTGACATGAATCTACATTCGTGCTCAAAACTTTCTGAAAAAAGTTGAAATATAAAATCTAAATACTCTGCAGCCTGACCTATGTATCGTGTTTTGTCTGTATAGAATAATTTAAACTCTTTGACATGCGTTTTCAGATGTTCTCTATGTCTTTGTGCACTAGACTACCATATAATTGGCCATCACACCCAATGTAAAAGTGCACATTGGATTCTTTTACCTTTTTATTCCTAACTCTGGATATCAATGATACAAAACTTTATTGTCCCTCTCTGCTGGGAACACTTGCCATTAACAATGATAGAACTGAGCAATCCCTCTGCAGTTCATACCTCAGTGAGCTGCGTGGAGTCTCCTCAGCTGGAACTTAGTAATGTTGTATATTTCACCTTATTTCATTGTCAGAGATTCTCAGTGTAAACCATTGTGGACCTTCCAATGTTTCTTCTCCTGGGGGGTCTAATAAATATAAAGAGTAATACCTCTGTGCAGGATGCAATGTCCATCTGTTATACAATTGGAGTATTTAGGGGGAGACGGGGGCTCCACTTTATATAAACAGTTTATATTATCTGGTTTTGGCTGACCTCTGATAAAACACTCGTGTCTGGCACTTGTAGGGTCACTGGGGTCACCAGAGACTTGTTTAAATAAATAATTTATATTAGAGCACTCACATCCCTTTCCCATACACTGGAGCGGAAACAAGGTGAGCGGGAGGGAAAAGGTTATAATTAGGATTTTTATCATTAACCCCCGTTCTCCTTCCTCAGAGAATATGAAAACCTGAAGGAAGCTCGCAAAGCATCAGCAGATATGACTGAGAAACTGAAGAAAGAATTGTTTGCTGCAAACCACAAGGTCCTTTTTTTTTTTTATTCCTCTTTTGTTTTTGATCAATAAACCTCTGTGTTACATTTCTCACTTAACCTGAAACCAGCTGTGATTTTTCAGCTAATATACTTCAGACATTCCTGTTTTTTTTGGGTGTTCTGTACACTGCAGGTGATCAAACCTCCTTTAAAGAGACATCATGCTTGTGTAATTGGCTCACTTCTGTTCCCTTATTACGTAACTTGACCATGAAGACTCTCCCACACATAAAACAAGAAGTGAGGAGGTGCCTTCTTAAGTTCTCACAGATAAAACCAGGACTCTCTGGGCTTGATTTTCTTTCTTTTTTTCATGCTTTTTGTTTTATGGCTACTGTTTTAAAATAACTTTTCTGTTCACAAAATGACCTCACAATATTATCCTGTTTTTACTTACTGAAAAATCTATAACCTTTTTATAGTCACAAATTGCCTGATGCGGAAAGTTGAATTTTTTTATCTGTTGAATTCTACCTACCAACATTTTCCCCTGGCTGACCTTGGCTTGCCTTCTTTCCATTGTGGGTCCTGCTGCAATCTCTTCCCCAGGTGAATGATTCACCTGGCTATTCACATGAGCCAAAAGAAATGTGATTCTTCAGACTGGGCCACCTTTTTTCAATTGCTTAACGTTTTCACATGCCAATTGCGGGCACTTTCAGTGATTGACAGGGGTCAGCATGAACATTCTTTCTGAGCCTTTTCTTTCATTGCTGGCTTTAAGTATTTCAGCAATTTGTGTTGCAATTGTTCTTCTGTTGCCTCAGACCAGACAGGTATGAATTAAATTTACCATCAAATTTTTAATATCTGTGTCTGCAACCCCCAAGGATATTTTTTTTTCTTCTCAGGCCCAGAAAGGAGAGATGGAGCTGCAGAAAATTAAGGAAGAGCTTGGAGCCTCTCAGAAGGAGCTGCAAAATGCTGATAAGGAAATTATGGTAAGATATGATTGGTTCGAGAAATGCAGACATCTACAGTAAACAGAAAATTTGAAGTAGAACTAAACGTGCTGATTCAACGGTTTCTAAAAACTGTGTAAAATGTGTAAATGTAAAAACTGTGTGAAAAATGTTCAAGGCTCACCTCTGATGATAAGCACATTGTGACTGTTATGTTGGCTTTGGACTGAATTTACAATGCCTTTCAATGCCTTGTGTTATAGCTGATCACATGTGCAGGATTTTTAGCCTCTTTTTAAATATAAGACAACACCATCATCAGCTGTAAAAGATAGAAGGGTTTAACTATATTGTGTGTCTGTGTATTATTCATGTTGGGGTAATGGGATGGGGGGGTCCCCTCTTTGTTATTGCAGCAACTCATTTCACTGATGGCTAATCTTTCTGTTATGGTTTTAGAATTATCTCCAAGAGTCTTTATGTTGCAGGTTTTACATGTGGCTTCTTTGGTTTTGATGGCAGGTTGGCTGCCATGTTCTGGTTTTAGCCTTTTGCTCAGGATCAGTTTATTTCTGTGTTCCTGTAACAGAGGAACTATTTAGAGCTATACATTTTTTTAAAAGGTTACAGTTCCTCATACAGATCTGATGCACACTCACGATATGGCTACTTTTTTTGTTGAGATATTGCTACATTTTATGTTGAATGTTTCCTTTTTATTCAGAGCCTGAAGAAAAGGGTTGAATTCTTGCAAAAAACACTGAGCACTCCAACTGCAACTAATGAAGCACTCAGTCGTCTGATATTTGAGAGGTTTGTTAGCAGTCCTTTTTTCTAATTAAGAAATATTTTCATTTTGTAATGTATACATAATGCACCATCTAATATTTACCGCGCACTCTGTAGACAATATTATGGTACCCTGTCTGTTATCTGTTTGTCATCAATCATGTTATATATCCTTAGCCCTGCTCCTGTTGGACTAGAGAGGCCCAAACTCCGCCCACCAATGCTAGGTGACGATATCAACCTGGATATCACTTTTGATATTGACACCCCAGAACCAAACCCACCCAAACCAGTAGTTGCACCCTTCAAAAAGTTGAAGCTCGATAATGGAAAGTAAGTAATGGTGCTTTGTATGTCTGTGATTAGGTTTAGTTGGGATTTTATTTCATCTTTTTAATTCATTTTTTTCTAACAGTTCACCTGTGAAAAGCCTAATGAAAAATATGCTTCATGAGTCTAAAACCTTTAAGGTGAGCAGCCTGGTAAGATGACTACTCTTCCCAATTCACAGAGCCAACATAACATCAAAAAATGAGAACTAAGAATTTGGTCTCACTAAATAAAAAGATCCTTATCCTAAATATGTCGTGAACTGAGCATGTTGTTCATAGCATAATCTGTTGTTTGTTGGAATGTAAAGATCTTGTTCCTTTTTGAGTGTTTGTTTTACACAAATGTGTGTGCATATAAATGTCTACTCTATGTCTCTATTATTAAAGTCAATAGCTAATACTTTTACTCAGTACTTTAGGGTTGCAAATATTAACAGTGGGTCAGGAGTAAGTTAGTTGTTGAGTGACAACTTTCATGAAAATAAAAATGGCAACTGTTTTTATGAATGTTACTTATTAACATATTTTTTCTTAATTCTGATTTTGAAAGGGCTAAAAAATTGTATCAAAAACAATATAGGCATTTTAAAGCAGTGGTAGAAAAAAAGGAAATGTTTGTCATCAGCACATCAGTCTTTCTGCTCTGATTTGTGTGATCAGAATTTTAGTAAATTAAATTATTTGTAGTAAAAATAACAAATGTTGCACATGGTCCTTTGTGGGTCATACATTAGTAAATGACCTCTTTGTGTACCCAGAGTTTACCAGGTCAGATAAATGTTGATGAAGAAGATGAACCAATGTTGCCATCATTTATAAAGAACTCTCTGCTACGTAAGAAACCAATCGGGAGTATGCTGCCTGCCCAGCAGAACACAGGAGTGGTGAGCACCTCCAATTCACATACATCAGCTGGTTCCAATGTGTTCCATCACCCGGATGACTGAAAAATAGGAGTTTCTGTAATAGTGATTGACTGGAAACACAATCTGTAAATTCTTGTGTAATCTTTAACATGGTAATGTCACTTCAAAACCATAAGGGGTTAAGGGTAAGCAGGGTAAACAAAAACCCTGCCTAACCTTCAAGGTACAACCTGTTATAGGGTGACAACTCTGTTAATGTCCCCAAATTGTAGTTCTGCAGTTCTGTAGTTGTCATGTGAGGTTTTAATAGAAACTTTATTAGTTACAGTTCACTGTTGTTGTTTTTATTTAAAAAGGCAAGTGCCTAAAACACAGAGCAACCCAAACATCTTCCAGGTAAGTCTTTATATCTACTGTAAAAATGATAATTATCAAATGAAACCTAGGTCATGGCAAAGCTAAGCATCCATCAGCTTTACCATCCTCCTTTAGAGCATATTTCCTATTGCTACAGTAAAGGTTCTCTTTATACTTGGCGAGTGAGCCATAACAAAAATGCCTTTTTTTTTTACATTCATTGCAGAAGATTTGTTAACTTTTTGTCTTCCGCTTTTAGGTTAGAACAGGGTTTGATGGTCTGGGAGGACGGACAAAATTCATTCAGCCTGTATCCTTCTACCACCAAGATTTGAGTTTGTTTCTGCAGTGTAGAGACTGCCGTATAGGAGGGGTGCTGGGTGTGAGGTGCTGGGATGAAGGAAGAATGTATGTGACCTGATATGAGGCGGTGGAGATGTCGCAATAGTGGAAATTGTATGTGAAGTGTGGAGGAAGAGAACATGGGTGACGTCCAATGTGGAGGAGTAGAATGTACGTGATATGAGATATGGAGGGGAAGGATGTGATATGAAATGTGGAACAAATGATAGATTCTACTATATTTTTTTTACTTTGTTACAGTAGCTAGAATTGGTTCTTAAAGCAGAACTAAACTGAAAAAAAAAGAGTCACGCTTATCTTAATTCCGCAGATCCCTCGATCACGCTGGAGCCACGGGTCCCATGCAGTCCTGGGATTCCCCATCTGGAAGCGCCAGGCGCTGCAATCTTGGGTCGTCTTCTTCTGGCTATGCCAGCCGATATTTCACTGCTCAGGTGAAAGATCAGATGACCTAGCCTGCTGTAATGAGGGGGGAAAATGTATTCATTCAGTGTTTTCCTCAGCCCCTTTTAGCTGGGCACACCCCCGGCACTTTTGACTAAACACCCAGCTGTTTTTGGGTGGTTACTGCAGTGTTGGGTTACAATACAGGGGCTGCCCCCCTCCTAAAATTTCTTACCACCCAGCTTAAAAAAATTTCTCAGTTGAACACTGCCCCTAGTGAAGGAAAATGCACCTTCTGTGCATGTGCAGAAGGAGCAGCCAGAAGCGTCTCGGGATGTGTGTCTTGGGTATCCTGGAAGGCTCTGTGCACCCTTTCTGTTTTGATATAAAAGGGCCGTCTACCTTTTTAACAAAAGTAAAATTTTTGAGTTTAGGTCCACTTTAAATATGAAAACTTCAAGAGACAATGTTTTTAACACTGATTTTTGTACTTGCACCACATTTATAATGCAGGTCCTTCTTTATTGGGGTTCTGTAGCATAGCTAGATGGATTTCTGTAATGTTTTGATTTGAAAAGTGCATAAGTTTTATCTCTGTGTGATCTCCTTAACTAGCTCTTTAGAGCACAATGACAGAAATACGCCCTCTCCCTCCGAAGCTGAAACGAAAGAAGGTGAACCGGCCAATGGCCTCCTCCTCCAGCACTTCCAATCAGCCACGGTTGGAGGACTTCTTGAAGTGATGTTCTAATCTGTCACATCTCTGGACTGCTGTAATGGTTCATTGTTAAATTGCAGTGCTGTGTATCTGAGGGCCAATTCAACCTACATTCTAGGACAAGGGGGTAATTAGAAGGTGACACATAATATCTCCCTCTTATGTTCTCTGATGAGGTTTGTCATACTTGGCTGGGCAGGAGATATCTCTCCTTGTATTACACACTGGGAACTTAACATTCTTATGTGCCATTTTCCTATATGGTGTATAAAGGATGTGGTGTACAGGGGGTGTTATGCTCCAATAAAGAACCAGCCATGGCATATTCGCTGAGTGATCATCATGGTGTATATAGGGAGCTTGCCGTGCTGATTCGCCTTCATGGTTTGCATAAAGAGCTATGCATGTGTGTTGATTGGCCCCTTATGGTATCCATTAAAAGCAAGCCATATGTTGTATGTGGGTTGGTCCTGTTGGTATCAGGGGAGAGGCTGCCATGGTCTGGGTACCATTTGGCCCTCGGGTATCTTAATCAACACAGACATTTTGCCATTCCCTTTGCAATGTTTTTTTTAAATTTAAATTACAATTTACCACAGAAACTTTGTGTCATTCATTTTTTAGTTGTGTGTGTAATCTGAAAGAGTTGGAAGCCCTTCCAGTATTGTATTGCTGTCCCCTGCTGTGGAGAATAATTTTCTTTTATCCTTCTTCACCCACAACGTGCGCCGTGGATCATCGCTTCTCAAATCCAAAAACACAGATCACTGGGTTAAACTGAGTGAATCACCCCAGTGGGGACACAGCAGTACAAAACTGAGGAGGGGTCCAACTGCTCCACACCACACACAAATTATTTGACTGTCGATGCACTTTAACAATTTTTTTTATGTTTGGAACAAGCTGTAAGATTTGTGATGAATGAGTAAAATATTCTGTGCAAATAAATGTGCATACATGTGTGAGATTTGGAGACAATCCTTTTATTTATTTTGTTCTTACAATACCCTGGGAAGAGGGGTAAGAGGTCCTGTAACCAAAAACTTCATAGAGAGGTGAGGCTGAGAAGGTGGGCAGATTTAGGGTGATAATATACCTAAAGAAAGACTTGTAGCAGTTGAGGTCAGCTGACAGGGTAGAATTGCTTTTGAATGGAGGTGTTTGTAATCCAGTGACACAAAGCAGCAGCGTGGTTGGTTTTGTTGTTGTTGTTTACATGTGAAGTTTGATCCATACTGGACCTCAGCTGCCTCACATAAGGATCATCAGATTGCTATGGGGTTCTAACAATTTCAGACCAATAGATGTGGTCTGTATTCTAAACACCACTTCTCTGCCATGACCACAAAGTGAAATTCTTCTCTCCTGGTACCGGATGACAGTGCTGCTCCTTTATACAGCAGAGCTCAGATTACAGCGACTTCTGTTCTCAGAATATCAAACCAGCCAGAAAACGAACACGCAGAAAAGGATCAGATCCACTGCTACATGCACGGATGGTGCCTGCGTGGGTTGGACTCGACAGGTCAGTGCATAGGGAAATATTGTGTTATGGATTGTTCACAGCTTCAGCACTGCCATCTCCCTACCATACTCCCCACCTACCACTTGTACACTGTGTGATAAGATACAAATGGATGATAAAGAAAGAGAAGGTTTATTATTTAACACACTAAATCTTTTTTATTTATACAAATGTGTATTAAATTACATTACTGGTGCCAGTTTTCTTTAACACTTCCTCCCATTTTTCTTCCGACTAACCTAGGCATAGCTACAGATCTGTGGTCAAGTTCCATGTACTGCTGTGGTCAGGTAATTGCTGACACCCTGTAAAGGGTAATGTTATTTAACCAATATGAATAAGTATTATATGGTAAAATAGTAATGCCATTCACCATGTCTCCTATTATCAGGGAAGAAAGATTGCAGAATTTAGGGTACTTTAGCAAAGCATTATTGAATTACCTATGTGGTGCTTTGCTCACTTTGTGATAAATCTTGTAATCCATGCACACATGGATTCCCTGTGTGAGTGCCATTCATAGCTAGGATGGAAAAAATCTATTAAGTGAGAGCAACAGCTTGTGTAGGATAAAACAAAAATGTCATTTATTAAAAAGAAACAGGTTTGGTTTTCCATGAGCAGTTATTTCTCATTCACATGCAGTGATATATTGTTCCTGATAGAGTTAGAGGATATCCCTTGGGGTTTACCACTGGTTTACATGAAGGATATTTCAGTTGGTGGTAAAGGTTGGGGGGGGGGGGTGTACAGAGCTGAAATTAACCCTACTGGGCGAGCTGTTTTTGGAGCTGAGGGTCGTAGTAGTGCTGACTATCTTTTCTTAGCAGTTTCTGCAGCCGGTGCCAGAAGTGTCTGTGTGCTCTGGGGTTCCTTGGCCAGATCAAAAATGTTTTTGGGCAAATTCTCTTTCTGGTCAATAAATATCGAGACATTTTCATTGTTTGATCAAGAATCACAAGAACCACCACATCTCTTTTCTCATCCAATAATCTCTGATGGGACATTAAAAAGGCATGACAGAGAAGCCCAGTATTAAATCCTTCATGATCCAGAATAAACACTGTTCTCTTGCTTTTATAAATAGCTTCATATAGGTTCTCAATGCTTGATTTTCCAGCAAGCCAATCTCTGTCTTCCAGGCACAGGTTAAATCGGCCCGTGCTTTCCAACTGCACCAGAAGCTCATTGTAGACCCAGTCTGTTACAGCATCATCATTTGTATTAAACACTACAAAGGCATCGTATTCCTCTGAGGGCCCGGGTAACTTGGAGTATGGACGTATGAATGCCACAAGCACCTGGCTCAGGTACCACAAATCCCATGAGAAAAGTTTCCACGTTAGGGAGACCACCAACAATCCAATCACCAGAAGAGCTGAACATACAAAGCAAGTTTGGCCATACAAATCCTGGCATGACTCTGGGTTCATAGAAGGCAGCAACTTCCCTCTCATGCTGTCTGGGGAATCACAGATCACATCTGTGGAGAGCCTGGGAACTACAATCCTTGTCTCCATCAGGAACTGGATGAACCAACTGGTATGACAAGAACAATCAAAAGGGTTTTTCCTCACGTCCAAGTGTTGTAAAGTTTGGAGGAGCTGCTTTGGGAAACTGTTCACATTAATGGTTTGAATGCGGTTTTTGGATAGGAATAAATCTTTGAGGTTCAGATAGGATTCAAAAAATTCTTTGCTTACAGAAGTGATTTTGTTTGATTTCAGGTTTAAGGAGGTGATCTTGCTTCTCAAGCTTGTGCTGTAAAGACATGTCAGGGAGTTATGACTGAGATCCAAGTAGGTAAGATTTACAAGATGGATGATTTTCTCCCAGTGGAAGGAATAAAGATCATTGTGGGAGATGATGAGCGTTTCAAGTGATACAGGAAAATATTCCAAAACTTCAACTGGGATGACCGTCAGCTTATTGTAGCTGATGTCCAGTAATTTCAGACGGGTCAGGTTGGTGAACATTGTGAAATACGCCTGTTTACCATATTCCCACAAGTTCACCAGTTGGTTTTTCCTGAAAAAAAGTCTCTCCAGTGAAGGGTTTTTAAGTTCTTTTGTTACACGCAAGCCAATCATGTTGTGGTTTAGGTTGAGTTCGATCAGATTTGTGAGATTCTCCAAGAAATTAAGCCTGTGGGTTACTCCTTTCAGCATGAACTGATACTCATTATGAGCCAGATTTAATATTCGGAGGTTCGGCAGTTCACTAAAAGCAAAGTAATGGTACAAATCAAATCTGTTGTATGAGAGATCCAAATGAAGCAGCGACTTCAGATTCCCGAACTGATCCCCATCCAGCCGTTGGTTGATGTAATTGTAGCTAATGTTCAGCCATTCAATGTCTTCCATTCCCACAAAGTTATCTGAGTGCAGAGCCATCAGATTATTAAAGGATAAATCAACAGACCGCTTATAGTGCCAGCAGTCTGTGGATCCTTTCTTAGAGTTCCCATATATCACATTCCTGTCATGTTGGAGCTCTATCAAGCCAGAAACATTATCCTTATATCGATGGGAAAAAGAAGCCGGCAATTCATTTGTTCTTTTTTCACAGGTTTTTTGAAAAGAAATCAGATTTCCTGCTAAATCCACTCTACGCACTCGCTTATTTAACCATATCATGCTGAGGTTTGCTTTTTGTATAAAGTTTTTGCCGAGATTAATTTCTTTCAGGTTTGGCAGATTGAGCAGAGGTTGGATGCCGGAATCCAGAATATTGAAGTAGTATCCCATCAAGAAGATCTGTTGGAGAGACTTCATAGCAGTGGCAATCGGGTTTATAACTAATCTCTCATGTATGTATTCATATGGGCCAAGGTTAAAACTCAGGTCCAAGGTTTTCAAGTTTGGTAATTTTGAGAAAAATGTCTCCTTTGCAAAATCAAGACGGTTATCAGATAAATCCAAATGGGTCAAAGTGCTTAGCCCCTGAAACAGAGAACTGTTCATGGTGGGAAGTGAGTTTCCTCTCAGGTTGAGGTCGGTGAGGTTGGTGAGACAGTCGAAAGCTCCCAGTCCAAGCTGCAGGGCACTGTTGTTTTGGCAGGGAAAGCAAGGCTGGGCGATGTAGTCACACCACTGGCAATTCAACTGCAAATCCAGTTTCTGCAGCTTGCTGAGGTAGCACAGGTCCTCTTTGTCAATCTTCCAGATCCTATTTTCTGCTAGATATAATTCTAAGAGAGAGGCAGGAAGGTTTCTAGGGAAGGAACTTATGTTATTAAAGGAAAGCCCCAGTATTTCCATTGAGGTTATATTTCCTAGGGCTCCTTCTGAAATACTGAACTCCTGCTCACACGTGTTCTGGTAATAACAGTTTGATCCCATTTGTAAAGATATCAGTTTTGTTAATCCAGCAAAATCCAGCTCTGTCAGCGTGTAAATATGATTGAGATTAAGATTTAGGTATTTAATGTTTTTGGGGAGGAAAGGCACTGTGGTCAGGCTGTTCCCACTCAGGTCCAGATCTTCTAGAAGCTTCAGCTTTACCAATGTCTTTGGTTCAATACTCAGACTGCACTTTTTTTTGTCCGGTCTCAGGTTTGTGGGCCGGCAGTTCATGCTTATATTTATCTTTTTCAGATTTGGCACTCCAGCAAAAGTTCTCTTGGTTAGATCTCTCAGTTTATTTAATGACAGGTCCAATTCAATGACTCGATCTGATATGATGGGAGGAACGTGCTTCAGGGGACGGCCACTACATTCCACTACCGTGGCATTTTTTTCATCATCACAAGGGAGAAACTTTGGGAAGATGCAGAGTGAGGCAGAAACCCCAAAAATCAACACTAGAGCCAATCTTGGAAAAAATCCATTGTCCTTTAAAAGGGAAATAGAAAAATGAGACAAGGATATTACACGTTATTTGCATATATAAACAGTGTTGAACCCAGATTTTTTTAAGCCACGTGGGAAGAAATTGTAGGTCTGTGGCAGCCCCTGTATTGTGACTCTTTAGACTCGTACTCTTCAGTAACCACCCAAAAACAGTTGAACGGTTACCGAAAAGTAGGTGGTGTGCCCGGCTAAAAGGGGCTGGGGAGAACACTGTAAAAAGATTAGAATAAAGTATGCTCTATATTTCCCCTGCTGATCACAGGTTGTTGCTGTCAGTTGTAGCTAGCATTCCCACAAGGGGGTCCTTGGGACCTGATATTACCTCAAGGGTTCCTCAGGGTAAAAAGATTGAGGGGCTGTTGTAAAAGGTCTGCCCTCTGTTTTCCTGCCACACAACATTACACACTGCCTTTATCTGCTCCTCATGTCAGTAGATGCACAGGTACAAATATGTTGTATTGTCTGACCCCCCTCATGGGAGAGAAATTAGAACGACTGACCTATGAAGGGACTTTCATAAATGCACCACTGAGCTCAGCAGAGAGAACAATGACAGAAGCATGTTCCATATCCCACTGTCAACTGTTTTCTCTTTGCTGGATTGAGGAAGTAACTTTTTTCATGATGTTGACACTGGGAATACCATGTGAATCTGAAAGTGTTTGTTATGATCTCTTGTAAAGCCAACATGAAAAAAACTTTATTTGATAATTTGGTCAGTTTAAACAAAAAAAAAGAACAACAAATAAAGCCAAATGTTCTAGAAACTTAATTTTTAAAAGCATTCACATTGATTCGTTTTTTTTTAGCTTCACACTAACAGATTAAGGTTTCGCTCACCACCCACCTGGTTCCTGGGACTACCAGTCCCACCTCATGTATACACAGGGTTTCCACATTGATGCAAGGAAAATGTGGAGTGTCACCTATTATTCTTACCACTTTGGTGTTACATAATGACATCTGATTGACCCCTCCCACCGGGTGAATTCATAGGAGGAAACAAGCTGTAGTGCAGTGTTCAAGTGTATCAATCACTTCTTTATTCTGCTCACTGATTAACCTTATTGTTTCCAGAATTTGCTTGTTCAAAGTTGGGATGGATCGGTAATCACTGGAATAGTAAAGCAGATTTCTAGATGTTGCTTTTTGCACTGAAGCTGCAATTATCACTTAACAAAATTGTCACCTTTAAAATGCTGAAGTAAAACATTCAGGGTGTCCTTAGAATACAGAGGGTTCACAATCCCTTCCAGCTTCTGTCATGGTCGTACGAGTGTGAATGATTGGATTGCTGCCTCTCTCTGTAGTTCTTGTCATTGGCTTCCTTTTTCATTTTACCTTGGAATCAAATTCATCTCCTTTGCTTTGCCTTCAAATCCCCCCACAGCTCTTCTCCCACCTACCTACCTGATACACAAGTCCCTCCACTTACTTTTCTGACCTGATAGAAAAATCCCCCCTTAGCCAATCTCTTCGCTCCTCCAATGACCTACTAATGACTTTCTCACTCATAACCTCGTCACGCATGGTTCCAAGACTTTTCTAGAGCTGCCCAGACTTTCTAGAATGGTCTTCCTCATCCTATTCGGCTTGCTTCTACTTTCTTCTCATTTAAAGAACCCTTAAAACCCAACACTTCAACCTCAGCTATCAATCTTCTATCTCTTAAACCCTCACTACTTACCCACCATTTAATATCCCTCTCCTATTGTATGCTACTTCCCCCTCCTCTTAGATTGTAAACTCTTTGGGGCAGGGTACTCTCCTCCTTCTGTGTCACTGTCTGTATCTGTCATTTACAACTCTTGCAACTATATAATCCTGTTAATAGTAATAATTGGATTATGGTGTCTGTGGATATAAGTGTGGGATTAGGTTCCTATGTAATGTACAGTGCTGGGTAATATGTTGGTGCTATATAAATACCATTTAATAATAATAATAATCCTGACACATTACACTGGATTGGATGAGCTACTAAACTTCTCCAGCATCACAGAACAAGTCCAGCTCAATGTGACAAAAATGGGATCTGCCATGACCTGGAGACAGGAAAACCTTTGCAGAGATATTCAGGATCAGCCAATCCAATCTCTACCAAACAGCTTTATATCTGGCCTTGGATCGTTAATCCTTGTGTTCATTCTACAATCATAATGATATAAAGGATCTATCTTTCATTAATTTAATTGTCAGGTCAATAATTATGTTTGCACTTCATAATTTTCAAATTTTTTTTTTTTTTTTAGGTTTGAAAAGAGAAACCAAGAGATGGTGACTGAAGTAAATAATTATTTGCACGTGCAGGACTACTATGAGGTTATTTGAGGTCATTGGGGATTTTTAGGGTTGTGGGAAGAGTGTGAATAAAGAATTAGACTCTTGCAGGTAAATATCTTGCGCGTGATTGGCTTTGTTTAGACGGGTCTAATTTACATTACATTTTCTGCATCTCAGTATTCATCTTCTAATGTGATGTTTGCCTCTCCCAAGTATGATCAGCACTGTGATGTTCGGTGGCTTCATTGTCACATTGAGCTCTATTCATAAAACAGGGAATCTGACATTCCCTGGTATTGATAAATGACTACCATTGAAACACATGGACCTTGAAGACCTTGAAGATTCCCATGAGGGAATGTCTGATTCCCTAAGAGACCATTGTATTACCTGGCTGATGCCACACCCCAAAAAAACACAGGTAGGTATATCGGCTTTCTCCTAGAAATCGGCTGTGATAATGGCATCGATGCAGGGACATTAGAGTGTGAGCCCCTTCAAAGCACAGTCACATGACTATAAACTTTGTACTGCGCTGCAGAATATGTCAGCCCTATATAAATATAAGAAAATAACTGACTATCCTAAATATCACGCTTGATATGTGAAGGAGCACTTACCATTCTTGCTAGGTCAGCCGGTACCGTGAATATGGCTGAATCAAGGATGGGGCTCCGAGTTCCTCACTACAATGTTCTCCTTTCAGTTCTGCTATCTATTTTTGCTGTTTCACATTCATACTCAAAATATTATTACCCACATTTTCAGTGATGCATGACCAATTCAGTTAAAACCTATACTATAGTGAAGTTCTCAGGATTTTATGGGTCACAACATGACTATGCGCCTTTAAAACAGACTTGAGAAATGTATAAAAACTAGTTTAGCAGTTCTGTATTTAAAAATGGTAAATAAATTATATGAATAGCTAATGTTTTTTAAACTTTTTTTCCTGTAATCCTAGTCCAGAAGCACCAGGAACCAATTAGGGCTCTGATGCATAAACATGTGCTAGCCCTGAACATGCTGACAAGGAGAAAGAGCAGAACGATGCCTCATCAGTGTGCTGTTTCTCGGGACCAATCAGCAGACAAGGGTGCTGATTGTATCTCATTCTTTTTTTTTTATCATGTGCATTGTCTCAGACACACATACTGTCTGTACCCCAAGTATATAAATATTAAATCCAATTTCTTCTGGACCCCACAAAGATCCTGTTCGCCTCTTGCCAGTCTATATGTGACCTGGGTTTGTGCAGCATGGTGACAGAGAACATGGTGAATGCACGGGGGCACCGCACTCAAATATGGGAATCTACCATGGTATTATGTTGGATTATGCCTCATAATAATAATTTATAATCCCATCTACATATTCTGCAGAAAAAAAGGCAGAGCAGGTAATTGATGTAATGTGACCCTCCCCAATCTATGCAGGTGCCGTGAATAAATACAAGACAAATACTTTGTTAGGTAAGTACAATGATAAGAATACCAGTGTCATCAGACAGAGTATAAGGAGCTGTGATGTCACATGTGTGTAATATGTGTCCCAACTTGTTCTGTGTTTACTATTGTAGATCCCCGACAACTGGGCCAGTGTCAGAGCAAAGTGTTGTTAGTTACCAGCAAAGAGAAGAGGAGGAGGCTGCACACAGGACAGGTAGGAGCTGGGTGTATTGTACTACTATGTAAAATATATAACATATTGAGTGTATAGGATCCAAAATACTGAACAGAAAACATAATGAACATATTGTAATGTGTAACAAGATGATTCTATTATGACATACTGTCTATACAAGTTATAACTGAGTAACTGTATATATAATATACCCTCTATACAAGATATAACATAGTAACTATATAAATATATAATATACCAACTACCGGTATATAGGATCCAATATTCCAACCATATAACATACTGACTATACAAGATGTAACATAGTAACTATAAATAAAACATACTGGGTGTATTGGATCCAACATTTTGAAGAGATAACATAGTGACTTTATAATGTGTAACAAAATGATTCTATTATGACATGCTGACTATACAAGATATAACATAGTAACTATATATATAACATACCAACTACCGGTATATATGATCGAACCATATTTTTTCACACATACTGACTGTACATTATATATAACAGAGTAACTATATGTGTATATATATATATATATATATATATATATATATAAATATAAAACAAACTGGGTTTATAAGATGCAACATTCTGTACAGATATCAGATAGTGACCATATAATGAGTAACAGGAGGATTTTATTGTATATACCATACTAACTACCGTATATAAGATATGATAACTGTATACATAATATATAACATACGCACTATATATTATATTATTATTATTGTTTGTTATTAATAATATTAATAATAAAAAGAAGAAACAGTATTGATATAGCTCCAACATATTATGCAGTGCTGTACATTAAATGTACTGCAAATTACAGTATTGGTTGTACTGGAGCCATCATTCAAAACAGATAACATGGTGACCATATAAACAAAAGGATTATATTGTATATACCATAACAACTATATAAGATATAAAATAATAATTCTATGTTGTATAGAATATATTGGCCGTATAGGATCCAACATTCCAACCATATCACTATACATTATATATGATATAGATTATGATATAAGATATAACATAGTAAATATGTTGTATATAACTGACCATATATATTCTGACCATATACCAGGGTGACCATATAATATATAACATACTGGCTATACATGAGATAACATTCTAATATAACACACGCAACCATATAAAGTATATATAGCACAGTGACTATCTGATCCAGAGCTTCTCAGCCAGGGTTTCTCCAGGGGGCGCTGGGGGTTCCTTGAGCAATGAGCAGTTTGCGCCTCTCAGGTAAGTTTTTAGGTGACAACAATGATGTTTTTGGCTATCTGTAAGGGTGACATTCTTCCCACTGGCCAGCAAAGTAAGAAACTTTCTTCCCATTGACCACCACAATAATGTACTATGAGCTGTGAAAGGGGCTCTCGTACCAGCTATAGAAGGGGTTCCCTGGGACCTTAAAGTTATTTCCAAGGTTCCCCTCATGTTATAAAGGTTGAGAAACACTCTAGTATAATATATACTCAATATGCAATGTATACCATACCAGCTATAGAGGATCCAACGTTCTGGTCATATGTAAAACATACTGACTATAGAGGATTCTGATCATACAGCGTCCTCCCTATATTTTATATATAACATTACAGCTGTAAAATATTTAGTGCCTCTGTTGTAAATAACAAGACCCTACACACTTATTATACTCCAGTGCTGATATAATGTCACCATACCGGTTATATAATAGATTATTGATTGTGTGCCTGGCACTGGATCACCGATCATCTCTTTGACATGGCACAGACACAACAGTTCGTTGACTGATCCAACACGGAATCATTAGGTTTTTATTTGGTCTTTATGGCAATGGAAACTGACTGATAATGCGATTATCACTGCCCAATATCGAAATTGCTAATTTTCTAGCAGGAGAAATCATTGCTGATAGCAGGGGATTGGCAGCAGAAGTTATTTATCATTGTGAACTGTCACACGTGTCGGTGGGCGGTAGAGTCGCAGTGATATCTATTTAATTTTAGCCAATCATTTGTGCTACAGAACTTGAGCTGATTGGGGGAGAGAGCAGACAGGCAGAGAGATAAGCTCATCTGTCTGCTGCTTCACCTTTCATCATCCAATTACGGGATGGTGTGTGACAGAGCTATGTAAATCTCAGACCTGGATGAACAGAAATTCAAAGCTTTCATCAGGTAACTTCCAGTCATCTTGCGTCTTTTCTCTTTTATCTCCTGATGTCTCCTTTATGTCTTTACAGGTGAAAACCTCAAAGATCTGCGCTGGAAAGACACCCAATTCTTCACCCTGAGCGACCACACATACAGAGCCATGGGGTCACCAACCCCCATGCTTCTGTGTCTCACCCTCCTGCTCATCCCTGAGGCTTGGGGACAAGGTACAGTCTGAATTCTCAAATCTGTGTCACCAATTATTGTTTTGTCTGTTGCAATTTCTGTGCAGGTTAGTGCAAGAAAGGAGAAGGCAGGGTGTAGAGAAGGTGCAGGGAGCAGAGATTGTGCAGGAAGGGAGAAGGCAGAGAGGGAAGACAGATGAAGGTATTTATGCGTTCCATAAAAATATATTTAATGATTATTTGAAAAAAATGTGTTTTGTATCCCTTTCTTAAGTTCTGAAATAAAATGATCTAATGTATAAAATATATACTATATGTTTTATCAGCTATTATTTATTACAAGCCTGTAGTTCCTCTATACAAGGACCGGGCTGTAGTTGATGGCAGGGGTGAGTTTTTGTACAGCCAGAGCCAACCAATCAGATATTTCCCCTCCTCCCCTTCCCCCGATGAATGGTTTACAATAAATATGAACTGTGATGTGCTGGTCGGACTTTCCATATTGGGGTTCATGTCAATATTCCCCCCTAATTTTGTGTCTTCTGTTTGTAGCAGAATTCCTCTTCTTGCCGGGCACAGTGTCTATTCCAGAAAGTTCTCCCATCGGCACCTCCGTCTATAACTTCACCCTGTTTAACTGCACCAGCATCAACCCCACCGTCACCATCACCAGCGTCATTCCCCCAGCAACTTACTTCAACACCCCAACGCAGACCGTCACTGGCTCGGACTACAATCTAGAGGTGAGGTTGGTGCCAGGAGAAATCGATACCCCCTGGGTGCACAGAGAATGACGTTCATTCAGTGTGCTCCATTGTTGACATGTATGTAAGGGTGTCCTTGCCCACGCACAGAGTCCTCATACATGTCTGCATGTGTGGGTTGGTACTAACGGGGTATGCTACACCATTGGAAAAGAGCATGGTCAATCACAGTTTCAGTGTCTGTGTCACGTGTGTCCCATTTGGGAGACTTTCTCTTACCTGCTTTTGGTACAGAAACTGAAGAAAAATCTTCCCAGTGTGAATTTGCCCCCTACTGCTCCACCCAGAACTGGGAAAGAGAAATATAAACCTTATTGGCGCCTCGGCATGGCCAAAAACGTGTGATGGTGTCACTGGTATGACCTCATTGCAGTCTGTTTTTTTAGATCACACTCAGTAGCACAGCGACTCTGAATGCACAAATGGTGAATGAATACATCCTGGAGATCACCGCTGTGTGTGGCAGTAGTACCATCACCAATCAGCTGTTTGTCAAAATCATAGATGACCTCCGGGAGCCACAGTGTGAGCCTAAGTTCTCCAGCCAAGGTAAGAGGGATGGTGCCAAATGCTGTGCCTCGTATAATGTGATCACACAGGACCAGTAAGAGTGGAAACTGATCACAGGACACTTCTGAGAGTTCTCCCATTCATATTAATAGGAGTCACACTGTAGTCACCCAACAACAACAATAGTTGCTTCAAATAAATGGTATGAAGAACGGGTGACAGACCACACACCTTCCTGACTGCTCCAAGGGTCCCATAGTTGAGGGAAAAAGCCTTTTCAGTTCAGTCCCCTAAAACAATTATATAGTGAATTATAGTGAATCTGGAAATCTATACAATAGAAACACAGAAAACATTACTGAGATAAAAACACATCACTTACTGATTTTTGTAAAATACGTTCACCCTTCAATCCACATCAACCACAGGGACTCCTGGGAGA
>NC_092865.1:44305332-44360760 GCF_032062135.1 Pyxicephalus adspersus | reverse complement strand
AAGATAAGAGATAATGGAAGAAAAGTAGAAATGGCAGCCATAATTCCTGCACCACCATCATAGCTCCCTCTTGGAATATCAGTAGAGGAATGTTGGAGTTCCCTACCTCAATGTAGCAATAATGCAGCTAATCAGTTTTTTCTTTCATCAGCTGGAGACATTGTACGAGTCTTCTCTGATGTCCCGGGGTCCACCACCATCTACAATGTAGTGTTACGGCAACCCAAGTACAGACCGGTGACGGTAAGTTTCCAGAAATTCCCCCCCTTCCCTAAAGGCATTGACTAAAATCCAATTCTGGACAAAATGTTTAATTCCAGTAACATATTTATTACATTTAATATATCCCTTGCTAGTTCCATGG
The DNA here is from genome assembly GCF_032062135.1 of Pyxicephalus adspersus. Classification (NCBI taxonomy): domain Eukaryota; kingdom Metazoa; phylum Chordata; class Amphibia; order Anura; family Pyxicephalidae; genus Pyxicephalus; species Pyxicephalus adspersus. The sequence continues at coordinate 44,360,396 of NC_092865.1, read as the reverse complement.
CAAAGGTTACTATTTGAGAAAAAGAAAGCTTGTTATAAGATTGCCAGAGCAGTCATATAAGCTGCCTGGAAGATGAGATCCTTTCTCTGTCTTGTGTGAATTCAACTGGCCCTTCTTTCTGTTCCATTGGGATGTTTCTTCCTTTTGGCCAATGAAGAGGTTTGCTAGAGAAATAAGTTAGGAAATCAACAGGTAGAGGAGGCAAGTGCGAAACGTGTTGAAAATAAAGATGGGAAACAAAATGTATATGTATCACATGTGGATAAATTTGTTTTATGATCTTTGATGATTTATTGTGTGTCTAATGAGTGATATCTGTACGGGCAGGGGTTGAATACTATATTTACGGTAATAATATCTTTGTATGGAGTAGATGATGAGTGGTTTATATTATCTATGTATATGGTGTATATGTTTTATAGAATTGCTCAGCAAATTCTTTGTCCATTTCTCGCAGTACAAGATCACCTCCCCCAGTCCATCATCCTTCACCATCTCATCCTCTGGAAGTGTCCAGGCTCCCGCTGCAGGATTCTCCAATACCAATGCAGTGAGTCCATGTTAGCTGCCATTATTTAGCCTCTGGGATGGAATGCAGGGGTCATGTGATCTATCAGTTCAGAATGACGGCATGGGTCATGTTACCTATCAGTCCAGAAATAAGGCACAGATCATGTGACCTCCCAGTCCAGAATAAAGGCATGGGTCATATGATCAATCATTCCAGAATGAAGGCACGGGTCATGTGATCTATCAGCCCAAAATTAAGGCATGGGTCATGTGACCTATCAGTCTACAATTAAGGCACAAGTCATGTGATCTATCAGTCAAGAATCAAGGTTCAGGTCATGTGATCTTCTATTAGCTACCAGTTGATATAAAAAGAAGGAGAACCCCACTGTATCATGGCTCTAAAAACTTCAATGCATTGCATTTATCTTTTCAGTATTACCAGCTGCAGATCAAGGTCATCGACTCAGCAGGAAACACATGCAATGGAACACTCAATGTCTATGTCCTTCCTGTACACCAGAACACCATCAACTTCACGTAAGATTGGGTGTGGGGTGGTGGGGGGGTCTCTGTACTGAACTTATCATAGGAGTAGGCAAGGGGTCTCATTCTACTTGCTGCACTCTCCCAGTGATATATATATATATATATATATATATATATATATATATATACTGCAACACATACATACATACAGCACAAACATTTTCTGATGGCCAACCTTCACCAATGTTTTTGCTCACATCTGCCCTGTGGGGACTTTTTATGTACTGCTTTGCCATGTTGTCTGCTTTCATCCCTCTCAGGTCATCTTCGTATAGTGTCACCATCCCAGAGAACGGTGGGCCCAGCTATATGGTGACTGTGATGAAAGCCTCTGGGAATAATGTTCTGTATGATCTGGTCAGTCCCAGCACCATCTACTACATTGAGCCAGGTATGTCCCATCTACCCCAGGAGCCCTATAGAAGTAGGAGGATGAAGATTGCACACACACATTGGGGGGTCATTAGGATTGGCATTGTCTGAGGGTACCAGGGTAAAGTTCAGAGTGCTTGTGGTGGTCAGACCACCAGGGATCAGTATGGGGCAGACTATTGAGGATTGATCAGAATGGAGCATTTTATGGATGAGGGATCAGTATGGAGCAATTTATGTGGAAAAAATCAGTATGGGGCAGACTATTGGGGGGGAGATCAGAATGGGCATACTATAGAGGAGAGATTAGAAAGGGGGAACAGTATGAAGAAGATTATGGAGGAGGGATCAGAGTAGGGCAGACTATGGGTGAGGGATAAGTATGGGGCAGTTTACTGATTAGGGATTAGTGTAGAGCAGACTATGGAGGATGCATCAGAATGTGCCAATTAATGTAGAAGAGATTAGAATGTGGCAGTTTATGGTGGAGGAATTATCTTGGGGCAGATTATGGATGCAAATTATTGATGAGGGATTAGTACAGAGCAGGTTATCGAGGAAGGATTAGAATGGGGCAGATGATGGGGCAGAATATGAATAGATTGTTATTATGGGGCATTGTATGGATAAGGCACAGAATAGGATTGGTTGGTAGGTGTGCAGTGATACCCAGGTAATAATAATACCTGGGAGATATCTGGGATATATTGATTACTTACCTAGTCATGGGCCTATTGATCAGTGTAGAGTCAGCATAACAAATTCAGAATATAAACATTATAAGAGTCCAGAATTCTAGATAACCTCTATATTTGACCACACCATGTCTGCTCCCCTTCATGCAGTCTCTGGGACGATCAGGACAACATTTAATCTAGACCTGGACACCAATCCGTCACTGATCACCACCATCCTGAAGGTCCGAGCCTAGGACCGCAACCAGCACACTGACAGCGCCACCACCATGGTGACAATTACTGTTACTGATGTCAATGACATCGCTCCACAGTGCAGCCCTGCCATCGTAGTGTGAGTACCACTCCGGTAACATGACACAATGCAGTACCATGCAAAGTCCATATATGAACCCTTTATTCTCTTCCATGAACAGGGATCAGGTTCCACAAACCGCTCCGATTGGATACGTGTTTGCCAAATTCCAATGTACAGATCCAGATTATAACAGCACTGGCCTCACCTATTCCATCACTCCGAATGCCAACTCCCAGTACTCTTTCCGTATGGTGGGCTCAGAGCTGCAGGTGAGGATGGAGTATGTTAGGAAACTCCATAGAAACTATTTTATTCCCAATGGGTGCCACACTGCCCAACCTGAGGAATCTAAAAGAAATAAAACTGAATTCCTAAAAATCATAGAGGAGCTCAGTGATGATGAGATGAATGTTTCATTCCCTGATAATTATGGGTGAATATTATTGACATTGTGTATGGTCCAATATGGAAATATAATCCCTGCAGGGTCCTATAGAGGTCACAAGGAAAAAATGCAGACTTTTTACAATGAGATCTGGATGCGGAGCTCCCTTTATTACATTATATTATTTTGAGTCCTAATAAGGATGGATGTTTTGTTGAGAGATTTTCCCTGTTCTCTGCAGATCAAGAATACGCTGAACTACGACTCATATGAAATGGCGAGTGTTAGTTTTCAGTATTCAGCCACAGTTGTTGTCACTGATAATGGAACCCCGAAGATGACCAGTAAGTAGATTCCAAATCAACTATAGCACCATATTCTGTATGGCTGATGGATCTCTTCCTCCTGCAATAGAAATAACCCCAATTGTGGACCTGAGGTTTCCATTACACAGAATCAGAAAATGTTAAAATGTAGCTGCTTTTCTCATTGGGCCTGGTATATGAAAGCTTGCCAAGGCTGGGGGGTGGGGGAGTATACACTTTCATCAGTGAAGGTGGGTGATCCAAGCCTGGAAAGGATCTGGTCCAGTATTAAAAAGTACTTTTAGGAAATCGATTGCAGGTTTGCTGGATCATCAGCTTCACTGAGGGAGTGTAACCTCCCCAGCCTCGGAGAGCTTTATTAAATCAGGCCCATTGGATTTATAGCAAATCCAGGGTGCCATAAATCCAAAGCTGTAGACACCACTGCTGTAAAAAAACAAAACAAAAAAAAAAACTTCTGTGGTCATGCATTTATAATGTGAAAGATAAAAAGTAACATTGTAACAATTGCATCCATATCAGTAGGACAAGTCAACAAATATTACTATTATACTCCTTTTTACCTGTTTCTTTAACCTAATCTGCCCTAATTAACTCTTCCCCTTTACTATTACTTTCCTAAATATTTTTCTTGTTAATAATTTGTTTGTTCGTTTTATATTTTATGTTTTTGTTGTTGTATTATACACCAAAAAGACATTTACAATATTTGCAGCATTGTACTGGAATTATAACTTTAGTTTCATTAAAAAAATAATTAATTTTTGAATACAATGTATACTTGTTATCTACAGGGACTCTCATTATTTTTAACACTGATCAAAGTAAGGAAGTGTGGAAAAAGCATTTTCCGTAATTTTTCCTAACACAAATGTTATATATTTTGCACACTCCCTCATATTTACTGCTGAATATAGCCAACAAATCTGCTGATATCACAATAATGTGATTTTTATGTAATGTGATCCTGTATATCCGACCCGATCAGCACTCTATGGATATCCCCACATAGTAGCCATAAGAAATAGATGAGATCGGTGAAGTTTTATTATCAAACATCCCAGATTGCCACGTTTGCTTTGATCACTTTTCAGATATTCTGTACTTGACTGCCATTGAGGAGACTGGGCCATGTACACCACCTCTGAATATGGCGATCGGTTATTTCAGCCAGGTGAAAATGTTTCTGATCGGCAAATTAGTCTAAATATAGTGCAGCCTAGAGACCTTGGCCAGGAAATTACAGAGTCGGATTGGCTGACAGCCTATGAACTCACGCACAAATCGTCTGTTTGTGGGTACACACAGGAGACAAATGTTAAGATTTTGACACGGTATTGGGATCCTGCCTCCCTCGACCGTATGTTCCCTTCAGTTCCAAGGTCTTATTGGAGATGTGGATCTGAGGAAGATGACTAGTTTCATGTCTGGTGGTCCTGCCCGACTCTGCAACCATTCTGGGATGAAGTATTTAACGTTTGCTCTGATTTGTATGGTGACCCCGTGGCCCCTTGTCCAAAGGCAGCTCTTCTATCTGTAATGCCCAACCCACCTGGTTTCCATAAAAAAAAACTATTCATTGTCACCTTTTAGCGACTGCCCGCCAACTTATCCCACAGTATTGGAAGCAGACTACTTTACCCTCCCTTGCTCACTGGGTTGACAAGGTAAATGATATCATGAGAATAGAAGAGATCAGGGCGTTCGATAATGATTGTATGGACAAGTTCCGAGCTAGATGGGCTTGTTGGGAACATTTTATCTCCTCCCCTGTGCTGAAAGTCAGACTGGGCTCCTCCCCCTCCCTTCTTTATGACTCTTTTTAATTGCTCTGCACAGATACCGCTCCCTTGCCCATCTTTCCCTATTCCTTCCCCTATTCCGGTCACTCTCATTTGTCTTTCCTATGTTTGGTATTCATTGCTTTACTGTTATACTAAGTTTGCACGGATTACCATCATCCTCTGTCATTTTTGTTTCTAATAATGTGCCTGCTGGATTCCTGACAATTGCCTTGAGCCTCTGTTTATTGTTTGATTTTCATATTTGTACCTCTTGCACTTGTTTCTGTTATTTATACTTTGTTTTGTATATTTTGATTGTGAACTTAATAAAAACATATATTTACCCATAAATACAGTGCAGCCATCAAAGCACCGACTGCCCCATTCAAAGCCTGAATGCCCTAAATATAGTGTTATAAATAAAAGTATTGTTCTTAAATCAGAGAACAGATACTGATTTAAAGTTTTTAATAGGCCACCCCTTAGAGTTCTTCTTTAAAAACTCAGATCATTTCTAAATTCACACGCAGAGACCTGCGACTCCTGGACACAGCATGGGGGTCATTGTGTTTAATGGTATACTCTTTTCCTTGTATTGCAGCCAACATTCCAGTGTTTGTCACTGTTACCCCGGTGAATAATTATATTCCTGTATGTGTCGGACCCTTTGCATACTCCGTCAATGAGAATGCACCGTTTGGGACTGTTGTGGGACAGCTGAATGCCACAGACGCTGACTATCCTTTTAATAATGTGGAGTACAGTATTGATGGTGGACAGAACCCAACAAAGTTCTACATCGTCCCAAGGACTGGTAAGACCCTATCTACAGATTTGTCATTTGTAAATATAGCGCTGACATAGTGGCCTTGATTTATAAAAGCGCTCCAAGGCTGGGGAGGATACACAGCAAATCTGGAATGGATCTGGTCCAGGATTTAAAACTAATTTGCTAACAAAGACCAATATACTTAGGAAATCTATTCCAGGTTTGCTGGATCACCCAGCTTTACTGATGAAAATGTATTCTCTCCAGCCTTGGAGAGCATTAAGAAATCAGGCCTAGTGTGTAGCTCTTCATCCATCCACATCAGACCCAAGTGGGAGCCCTCAGTCTGATGTCCTTACCACATTCATACAAGGAGGAGGGGGGGAGGGCATGCATGTAATTTCGATAAACAGACTCCATTATTTGGTGAGCCAATGTGGATAAGAAATAAAGGTGTTTTTAGGGTGCAGTGCCCTTTAAATGATGCTGAAGGATTACAGATATTCAAGGACAGAGGAAGCCTAAAAGTAACCTTACAAGATTGTATTTTAAAGTTGAAATATATCTGGGTGGCATGGTGGGCGCTGTGACCAGCATGCTTGTTTTTGCATCACTGGGTCCCAGGTTTAAATCTCAACCATGGCACTATCTGTATGGAGTTTGTATGTTTTCCCTGTCTCTGTGTGGGTTTCCTCTGCAGTCTCAAAAAATGGACTATGGTGGGGACATTGTAAACTCCTTTGGGGAACAGTTATATTACTATGTACTGTGTACTGCACTGCTGAATATGTTGGCGATATATATAAATATATATTAAAATGTATTTTTTGTTAAACTGGTACGAGGCAAACATAACAACAAATGTTTACTTTATTACTTTCCTCCTTTTTGTCTCTGTTCCTACTCGCTGCCCTGTGGTTCACTACTGCTGCTGATTTGAGATGAATGACAGCCAGCATCACTGAACCCCTGTGAGCCCAGGGTGTCCAATCCCTTTCCCCCATCATTCCTGGGCTCACAGGAGGAGTGCTGCAGAGTGTCATCAGTTTTCAGCAGTCAGGACCTGCTAACTGCTGGAAAAAGAAGAGGACCGGTGGTATTGTATTTGTGTCCAGAGAATGTCAAACATTGGGAATATCAGGAATATTACACGGGGTTGTGAGTTTTGCTGCTTTATTATTGAGGCCACTATCATCAATGTACAATCATTCTACACACAGGAGAGATTAAACTGCTCGGCCCCATGGACTTCGAGACTCAGACCTCCTACAGCCTGAAGATCAAAGTAGTGGATCTAAAAAATGACATCATACCAGATCCAACTAACCAAAAGACTGCATACTGCTCCATCACCATCAATGTGCAGGTAAGAGGTGAGACGGGAGCTGCTGGACAGCTGCAGAGATCCTATAGAGATACATACACACATTATTAATTATCAGTATATATATAGCACTAACATATTTTGCAGCGCTTTACAAAGTCCATAGCCATGTCACTAGCTGTCCCTCATTGGAGCTCACAATCTAATGCCCCCAGACATATTTCATAACTACAGTCTAAAGACAATTTGTGGGGAAGCCAATTTACCCAAATGCATGTTTTTGGAATGTGGGAGGAAACCCACACAAACAGAGGGAGAAACTGCAAACTCCACGCAGATAATGTCCTGGCCAAGATTCAAACCTGGAACACTGCGCTGTAAAGGCTGTGTGCAGAGTGCTTACCTCGAAGCCACCGTGCTGCCCACATACATTATACAGTACAAATAGGTAAACAACAGGGCCCTTTGCAGGGTAGTAACAGGAACTACAGAAATAACCATTTGAGAGTTGTATATTCCTGCAGATATGGCTCCTTATCTTCTGTCTCTCCATAAGATTATCCAAGCACAGGGCTATTGGATGGAAAATCAGTGGTGGTTGCCCATACGTGGCACTCATTACTATCCGAAAAAATCTCTGTAGTTTCATCTTTTCATCAATGGTGACAACAGTAAAGTCATTATTGTGCTGCATTGTTGCCCCAGATGATTGCACCATGAACACCATTCATTCAGCAAATGAGCATAGCTTACAATTTGGTAAAGGAAGCGTTGTGTGTGGTGGATGTACAACCTAACCTCAGCTCCAGCATTGACATCACTTCGCATGACACCCCACTAGTGCCAGGAAGAAGGCAAATCACCCATATAAATTATCTCTAATCACACATTTGACAAATCTTCAGCACCTTAGCATTGAGAATGTACACAATGTCAGATCTGTGGATTTGGTTCTAGGTCTGTGATCTTTGATGTGTGTGGTGAATTGCTGGGATCTCTGATCCATGTTCTGTCTTTCCAGGACTACAATGATAATCCCCCCATCTGTACCCCTCCATTTTATGATGAGACAATCTATTCCACCCTCCTGACAACGACCTCGATTGTATCACTGACCTGCAGTGACATAGACGTTTCCACTCCTGGGCTGTCTTACACCATTGTGGGCGGTGAGTTGTTGCAGTGTGCATTGTTTTGTTGTATCTGATTTATTAAAGTTCTCCAAGGCTGGAGAGGATACACTTCCATCAGGGAAGCTGGATGATCCAGCAAACCTGTAATGGATTTCTTCAAAGTCATTTGCTAATTGCAACAAATGGTTTCAGTCCTGGACCAGATCCATTTCAGGTTTGCTGGATCACCCAGCGTTACTGATGAAAGGGTATCCTCTCCAGCCTTGGAGAGCTTTAATAAATCATGTCCTATGAATCCCCACACTCCAGACAATGAACCTCTCAGACCTTTATTAGTGTTCAGTGGACAAAAATGGACAATTACCTATGGCGGCACCTTCTCTTTCAACCAACCCCAGCACAGGGAGTTTCAGATGAGGTCCTTTAGCAAGCTCCCGCTTATAAAACTATAAACCCGCAGGCAATACACTAATATGTAACTAAAAATGTTTTTGCATCTGTTTTTTTTTCAGGGGGTCGGGGGGGGTTAGCAGTGAACCCTTCCCAATCAACAGACTAGCCGTTACACAACAAGCAGTTTTATATAGCAGTGAACAGCAAGCTCCCTGAACAGTAGGTTATGCTGACCTGTAAATTGTATGATCGGTGGGGTGATTGGTGTACAATGTTTGTAAATGACTGGACATCTTCATTGGTGGAGCTGATTGTACGTTCATATATGGCCCCTTCTTCTGTTACAGGAAACACTAATAACCGATTTCGGATGAACGGCAATAGCGTCATGCACAACCCGTTCTCCTATAACCGCGATGGGGTGTATGACCCCACACAATACCAGCTCCTTGTCCTGGTAACAGACAGCACCACCTCTCCTCAGTACAGTACCACAGCCACTGTGTTCATCACCGTTGTCCCCTGGACCACCACGCAGCCCACCACCACATCCACAACACCGGTGAGCACCTTTCTGGGTCCTGCTTTGTGTATACACCAGGAGTGGAAATAGGTTGAGTGCTGGATGCTGAGTTTAAGGGGGGGGGGGGGGGGGACCAACAGGCAATCAACATGCAGGAGAGATGCTACCGAGGTGTATGTCACATGATCAGACGGGATGCAGAGGTGTACACGGAGCACTGACACAGACGACAGCAGCATACATGCCGACCCGTACACAGCCCAGGCTTACGATCAGACACTGAGACTGTTCAGCAGTCTTTTTGATCTTTCTTGATTAGAGAAGATGTGCTCTGCTGACACCAGAACTCTAGAAGTGCTGACTGACTACCAGCAGATGATGATGGCTGAATATTGTGCATACAAAGCAGAGTTCATTGTTCAATGGCAACCCCAACATTCTGCCAATGTCTGTGCTGCCACCCCAGGGTCTTTCTGGTAGTGCTGGGCCAGCTGTCACCAGCAGGCAGTGAAAACCTCTGTAACATTTTCTGTTTCCAGACCCCAGAAAAGAGAACGACGATTGTGAATCAGACGCTGGAGTACTGGCAGCCCAACATCTGGTTCATGGTGGTCCTCACCATCACTGGCGCACTCTTCCTTGCCGCCATTGGTTTGCTGAGCTGGGCCCTGTATACAAGGTAAGTCCTCCATCACAGCACACACAGAGGAATACCAGGAACCAAAAAGTCCAATCAAAGTGCCTGAATGAAGAACTGCCTGGCCAATCACAGGGGGTTACCTGCCCTGGGGGTGAAATGTACCAATCTGATTGGTTGCTTTGGGCACTACAAGCATGTTTGGCTGTGCAGTTTGTCAGCAGAGCAATGGTCCTATCATAGTGACCGGGAGTAACGGCACCATTTCTATTTCCAGATACTCGTTATGTTTACGAGGCCCAAATGAGGAAAAGAACCCCCTCCTGCAGGACCGGTAAGTGAGCCCATAGTAGGTGTCAGAATGCTTCAATAAATGACCACAGAAACGTAAAAAGTCAGAAACGATATTAATTCATCATTAGCAGTCGTATTGGTGTCATGTGCCCAATATTGTGATGGTGGCAGCCTTCAGGTCTCTTGGCACAGAATACTCCAGGGGGTGGGGGGGTACTTCAGAGGGAGTGAGCACTGTAGGTTTGTTCCCAACCGATTCCATTGTGTATGAGGGCTGCCATCACAGAAGGTCTTTCTGTAGAGCTCTGAATTTCCTGACATTTCTGGAGGCAGCATACACAGCAGCCACCTACCTGCCAATTTACTCCAATATAGATTCACACAGCACCCTTTTCTGTCCAGGTAAGTTTCTCGTAGTAATGTTCAGCAACACTCCCCCAGGTCCAAGTACATGGGTAACACTCTGCCATTATAACGCGTTTATCCTTCCTACAGATCATTACAGAACCCCGAGCCCCCAGCTAACCAAAACCAACAGCCGCCTCCCCCATCCAAGGAGAAGAAAGACATGGCTCCAATCAGCCCGCTGAGCCTGGTATGTGATATTACCGATATCATCATCATGCTACATATGTGTCACACGTGTTCTACACATCCAGTGAGGATGAAGGAACCTTAATAGATATCCTTCCAATTTGGGGATCTCAGATATGTGGGTGCTGAAGTGCCATCTGGGGGCCCCAATCATCATTTCATTATGTCTCACGCTTCTCTCTTCTCTTCTTCCAGCAGTTTGATGGCAGAGCTCAGGACCCAGGTAAGTGTTTGCTCAGCCAGTAAGCCCTTCAGTAAATTACTGATCCCTGAAATGAAGACCCCAGGCAACTGACTGCAAGTCAGATCATTTCTGCTGTCAGTGTCCACCAGGATCTGCTACACGGCAATGTTCTGCAGGATGGTGTCACCCAGGGCAACCAAGGCTTGGCAACGTACGGCAGTCAGAACAGTGACAGCTTGATGGCTTGCTGCACTTTGCTTCATTGGAGAAACATCATTTATTTCTTTTATGTATTTGTCAGGATGTCCCCAGCTCTCTCCAGGAGTCAGTGCCCCCAACACCCTCCCTAAATCAGGGTGTCCCAAGCATTCTCCAAGAGTCAGAATGTACCAGCACTCTTTCCAAGTCAGGGTGTCCCCAGCATTCTCCAGAGGTCAGGGTGTCCCCAGTATTCTCTAGGAGTTAGGGTGTCTCAAGCACTCTCCCCTGTGCTATCATCGTGTACATTCAGAATCTCTCTAGCAGTTGAAAGATTCTGCACATTGACCATAACAATATCTTTGTATATTCTGTAGATGTCATGCTGATTTCTGTCCCCTCATTCACATTTCTTCTTTTCTGACTTCAGTGACTGGACGGGAATATCTCTTCAACAGCCACAATGGGGAGCGGCGCTGGATATAGGGAGAGTGACCTCCAACCAATGACATCTGGATCTGCACAATCATACCAACTAGAGTGAAATCCTACAACACATCACATGAATTGCAGCATTGGAGCCAGAAATCAAGGAGCTGATTTGTGTTTTCATGTTTTTTTTCTGTAAATCCAGATTTATAAATTATTCTGTACAATTTCTGAAATATAAAATCATTTGATGATGAGATGCCTGTTGTGTATATAATAGTGTTCAGTACCTAGTGTTATCCTGCAGGGGTATCCAATGGGGGCAGCAAAGACTCTGCAATGTGTCTAGAGAAGTGGTTAAAGGAGTGAGATGAAATATAAATTCCTGTTAGAAGGATGTCCTCCAGAATGTCCTCTGGACCTGTAAGACCAAAGTTGAGATGTTTGTCTATATTGCTATATGCTACATATTGCTACAGCGCCACATCTAGTGAAAACTACATCGACAAAAGAATGTCATACCCACTGTGAAGTACAGTGGTAGAGGGGTGATATGGGATTGTTTTACAGCCACAGGACCTGGGCACCTTACAGTCTTTTAGTCACCTATACACTCCTTTGTATAGCAAAACAATATAGAATTGAATGTGAGGCCCTCTAAGTGACAGGTAAACCTTGGCTGAAATTTGGTCATGTGAACAGACAATGATCCCAAGCAAAACAGCAACTCTACAGCAGAATGGCTGATAACAAAAAGAATCAAAGTTCTGCAACGGCCTATTCAAAATACACACAGAAACCCAATGGAAATTGTGGTGGGCCCTTAGGAGAACCTGTCTATAAACAAATGCTTGCAAACCTACATGAGCTGAAGCAATGTTGTAAAGAAGAGTCAGCCGAAATCCCTCCACAATGATGAGACAGATGAATAAAATCATCCGAAAATGTATATAAATGTATAACAACAGCAATAATAATAATACCAAATGATAAGATTGATAAAGAAGTATATGATAAAAAAAAAAACAATGATAATAAAAATGAGATGTTTCTCCAGGGATCGCAGACTGTCATTCCTAGGTTCACCTGTACCTTTCATAGCGACGGGCAGATGGCGGTAGCGAACGAAACTTTCACTTCTTTGGGATTACCAGATGTCCCGCAGATGCAGTTCGCAGCCAATCACGAAGCGGCAGGTCGCAGCGAATGACAGCGGCAAAGGAGGGCGGAGTTCTAAGTAGTAACGGACAGAAAGCTGTCAAATGGATGAAAGGGCGTTGACTTATCCCGGCCTCTTATTGGTGAAAGCTTCGTGTGTTGCCATGACAGCAGGAGCCGGAGCCGCCTTGTCCCCGGCTGGCGGCCATCTTGTTGTTGATGTGAAGCGGACAGGAGCAGGTGAGAGGAGCCGGGTCCGGAGGAGATACCCGCGGGCTACCGCCCTCCCTAGTCCCAGTTGGGAATCACGCCGGGGAGGCGAAGAGAGGTGAGGAAGGGACTGCAATGCTAAATGAAGACGGCTGAAGAGAGTGGAGGAGGGTTTATTGTAAGGGGAGGGGGCTGAGACACATGAAGGAGGGGTCATTGCAGGGGAGGGGTCCAAGATACATTGATGAGGGGTCATCAGAGGGGGTAAGGGACTAATACATATAGAGGAGGGGTCACTGTTGTGGGGGGGAGTCTTGTGTATGGGAGGGGACAGAACCACATTCAGGAGGAGTCACTCGAGGGGAGGAGCTAATACACATGGAGGAGGAGTCAATGGAGTGGACGGGGCTGGGCTAATCACATGGAGGAGGGGTCACTGTTAGGGGAAGAGAATTTCTATTATGTATGGGGAGTGGAGAATGCCTAGGGATGGGGCAAAGACATTGGGGGGGGGGGTCACTGGAGGGGTAGAGAACTAATCACTTAGAGGAGAGGGTCACCGGAGGGCACTGAGGCTCATGGGGAGGGGTTACTGTTGGGGGAGGAGACTGGGACACATGGAGGAGTGGTCTCTGTATATGGAGTGAGTATAATGAGGGAGATCTGTCTTCTTGGGGAATACATATATTTGTGCTGTTGGTCTTCATGGCGGTGTGTTAAGCTGCATCGCTGGATTCTCAGATTGACCGAAGTCAATTATCAGAGATATTTATATAAATTTGGATTCTGTGGAAGTTTGGAGATTTCCTAGATATTCAGGAGATGCCATGGGGAGGATTTAGGGGGCGCATTGTGCGGATTGGTGATACCAGAGACTGCCAGTAACAAAAGCTGAGCCTGGCACATTTGAAAATACCGTGCAATACCCTGGCTGTGTTGGTTGCATAAACTCATCTCCTCCTCTTCATTACATAGGAACCCTGGAATTATCAAGAGGAATCCGGGGAGTGCGGCAGGTGAATGTCCCCAGATTTCTATGCCACAAGGACTGGCATAGTGCCAACATCCTGACAGTGATGAGACCCTACCTGTGCCATAATCGGCAGGCTGGTGAGATCCTCCTCACCTGGCCTGTGATTGGTCACCGATACAGGAAATAGGAAACATGTGCCCGCAGGCTCTTTCCCCCGCAGTGTGATGAGTAAAGGGCGGTGACCACGTTGAGTTTGTTTCCAAGAATGAGAAAAGTTATCCAGAAGAATCAGATCCATCAATGGCCATTGTGAGCGCCATGTTTATTTCTGGCAGAAAGTCAGCCCAGGATTTAGTAATCGCATTGCCTTCCATCGTTCAGACCTCCGAGTGCTGTATATATGAAGGGATATGGAAGTGCCCCCTCCCTGCGTGTGGGGACGATCTCTCCCCCCGGATAGGTGTGTAAAATCCTCTGCAAAGTTCCCTTGAAAATGGCATCGGCCTCCGGATTTCCCCAGCGCTGATTTTCTGTCCCATTTGACCAGTGAGGATTGAGTTGTGTTTCAGGGAGATGATTGTTTTTTATCATTGGAGGACACATGATCTTTGGGGGAAGAGTTCGTCCTGCACACAGCAGATTTCCTGCTAATAATCCATTTGGTGGTAGACGGGTCCTCTTCTGCATGTACAGGAAGTTGTATCCCCAGGGACAGGGTGACACTGCGATGGTGCCGCATATCACATTCTTATCTGTACACACTGTTCACAACCCAGCCGCCTGGCACCGATCCCATGAATGTGAGATGAGGGGGCTGAGCACTGCTCTGAATAATTCAGGGGAGGCTCAGCTTCTATTTTCCATCTGTCCTGCCTGACACTTCACCCCCCAGTGCACTGCGCTACTTTATATGTGGGGCTCACAGCTACTCTTGCACCACCCTATTCTAGTATAGTACTGTAATGCACCCCATATCTCTTTAGTACCTTAAAGCCCCCCCATTACTCTGTAGTACCCCTGATTCCAGTATAGTACCCTAATGCCCCTCAATTGTACTATATTACCCACTATTCCAATATAGTACCTCAATTCCTCTGTAATACCTAAGTATCCCCTAATCGTACTATAGTACCCCATTCTTCTATAGTGCCCTAATGCCCCCAATTGTATAATTACTATAGTATCCCCCCTTTCCAGTATAGTACCCCCATTCCTCTATAGTACTCCAGTGCCCCCCCCCCCCCACAATTCCAATATAGTACCAATGTATAGTACACTAATGCCTTTCAATTTTGCTGTAGCATCCTCCAATTCTTCTCTCATACCCCACACTTCTCCTCAGTACCACGGTGCCCCCCCAATTCCTCTATGGTACACCAACCCTTTCCTCAGTAGTACCCAACATCCCTTTGTCCCTTTATTTTACCCTAACTTGCCCCTCTACTGTACCCCAGCCCTCCTCTCTCTGCCCCGTCCTCTGTGGTACATTTCTTCCTCTCCTGGTACCCCCCCCCCCCCCCCTTGGTTCATTTTTTCCCCCCCCCGGGCCCCCCCCCCCCCCCCAATGCTGGTTTTGGGTTCCTAAAAGCAGTCGTGTGATTGGTGTATTGGCCCCCTGTAGATTTTGGGGGGTGGGGGAGTCCTTTATACATTTATGGAGGTATCACTGATCCGGTTCTTTATATGAAGTGTTTGAAGATACCTGTAGTCCCCCTTCCTTTGTGGTGGATCTGTGCCCAACATGCAGTGCTGGGATTTGTAGTTCCTCAGATCTGTGTTCAGCATGCAGACTGGCTCCCTCACTTGTCCTTCATCGCCATCCAGCTGCTTCACATGAACATTGTGTAATGAATCGTCTGTTCTGTGTTTTGTCCCATGACCACCGAGCCCAGAAAAGCATTCCCAGCCCACCATGTGCTCTGTCATCAATGTGCACAATAATCTCTTGCTGTGTTGTTTTCCCAAAGCATGCGGCCATCACAGGGTTAAATCTTCCACATGGAATGGTTCAGATTGTCCAATAATTACAGAATTCCAGCACCGTCTCCTGGTATCCATGGAAACAAGAAAAATTCTGTCCAGTAGTCAGAGGCTCGGCTACCGGTACAGTACTGACCTCTCCTGAAAATGCTGGCTTTCTGGCTGTCATGTTTATCTTGCACAGATTTCGGATTCTGTCTTCACTTTCTGCATGCTGGTCCCGGATCAGAAGGCATTGAAACTAGAGGACCAACATGATTATAAATTTATTTAAATATATCGTCATCACTGAGCCAAAACACATAGGACATTAAGCTGTGTGTCCGGACTGCCAGGGGGATTCATCAATATGGGAACCATAGGTGGCACTGGGGTGAACAGGCCAGCAGGTAGTGGGGTTGAAGTTTGGATTGGTTGGAAGAGGGATGGGGGCTTTGAATACAGTGGGGTGATCATGGTGCAGGTTTGTAGTGCTGCAGATCCAAACATTCATGGCTGTGCAGGGCAGATTTGTAGCACAGGATGTGGTCTTGGTGTCCCCAGTAGCTGGTGGAGTCTCCCACTTCCTGTTATAATAACAGACAGGAAATGCCCCCCCCCCCATTGTAAATAACTCTTCCCTCCTGGCGGTGAGCCCTTTGGGGTCATTTCATCTCCCGGCTTATAATATATTGTGTGTGGGGACGCTGAATGCACAGCCTGGCTCAGGTGCTTTGTATTGGCTGTGAAGGGCGGCCATGACTTATCTGTGTCCTATTATTAGAACCCCCCTTCTGCGGTGTGATAATAAATATAGACATACAAAGGTCCCCATCACACAGAGGTCACAGAGACCTCTCTAGGCCACAGGACATTCCGGGTCTTCATATCAACAAACTAACTGAGCTTCCATTTATTTCAGCAGAAATTCATCTCCTTCATCCAGTTACAGATTTTTCATGGCAGTGGCAACCAATCAGGTTGTACAGCATTGCACAGTGTTGTCAGTTTAATACACTGCAGAAGGTGGAGAATTCGGGGATGACCTTTGGGTGCAACTGCTGCTCCCTTTCACTGAGAGCTAAGCTGGATGATCATGTGATTGGTCGAACAACCCCCCCAAGGCCCTGTTTTGCAGCACGCTGGGCAGTGCCATTCTGGTATACAAAACAATGACATCAGTGGTGCCCATTTCCCAGCATTGCAGTGATTGGATGAGATGGTATTCTATGTGATATGGATACAGAGGAGATCAGAGGTCAATGTGTCTGATGTGGAGGTCACCACCATCCCTTCACAGATCACAGGGGAAGGATGGACGGTTCCTCTCCAGAGAGTCTAGGGGGAGAGCAGCCAGTGAAAGACTACAACCACCATTATGCTGCAAAAAGAGACCAGTGATTAATGCACAGATTGTCTGGAGCAATGCATCCTGGGACTAATCCATTTGTTCTTCCACCTCCATTGTTATTGTCTGTCACTGGAAATGTGGAAGGAGCCTGGATTACTTGTTATAGGAAATTGTTAGCTTTCTCTCTGTATAGAAACATGATGGAGTTTTGTCATCATTTATTATAATAGATTATTACAAACTAAGGAAGACCACAAATGTGTTAAACACACTGCAGAGCCCCCAATGTAATCACATGACAGGTGTTTCTAACCTGTTAGAAGCTGACTGGACCCGCATCTTTGTGAGGAGTTGCCTGACTGTGTGTGTGGAGTCCATAGCGGGCCGCTTTCCCTGCACTGCCTGGAGACCCTGGGGTTGTCACAGGATGAGCTCAAACCAAACACATGCTGATCTGAATTTCAGGTTGTCAGTTTGCAATTGTATCACTCAGGCTCCCCTTTCTGAGTCCTATAAAAAAGAAGCCTACAGAAGAGAATGTATCCTAAATGTACCCTGCCATAGGTGCTGCCAAACATGTCAAGGTCCAGGAGGATCCGGTGTTGGATGCGATTAGATTCCTGGAAGGTATTCCATGCAGTGTCCTGTGTGATGGATTGTGGGGGGGTTTATGAACAAAGCAAAGGTTTTGCTGTGACCCTCAAGCTGTGATACATTCAGCAGCCTCTCTAAACAGGAATCTTATCAGTGATCCCAGAAGTGTTTTGTATGAAATTTCTCTGTATTCCTTTACCCTGGCGACGGTATCCCAGAATCCTTAGTAATATCAGATATTTTATTTCTCTCATTTCCCAGTGATCAATGGCTATCCGATGGGGTTCACAGAAAAGCATCTGGCATGGGAATGGGGCCATTGCAGTGGAAGAGAACTTGATCTGGCTCTGGGTTTCGGGTTTTCAGTTCTCTGGGTTCACCGATAGACAGTTAGGGAATTTAATATGAAATCCAATAGTGCAAGGAAGAGAAGCCGAGCGCCGTATATCACCGCTGATCAGCAGACATTCTGATACTTGGAGTGCCAGGGACCAGATGGTTCACTTGTAAATCTGCTGCGATGTCTCCCTCCAAGAAAGAGACAACCATGGTCTCCTCTGAACTTGGAGCATATGAGGGACACAGAGGTAGAGTGTGAAAGGATGGCCGAATCTATATGACAACGCATGGCATTGGTTTTCTTAGTTGTTGCGCTGTGGATTGGGGCGTCGGGGTATTATATATTGGGGGGGGGTATAGGAAGTGACTGAACGTGACAGCCTGGTCAGTGTCTTATGATTTCTCGTCTCTTTCAGATCTGGGGAGTGACCCCAGGCTAAAGGATTTGTCGGCCACCTTCTTCTGTCCCTCCGTGCTGCTGGCTGGCCCCTGCGCCCCTCTCCATGTCCCCTCCCAGCACTGTGCGTGCAACGCAATGTGTGTTTGTCAAACCATGGAAGTGGGGAAGTGCGGCAAGAGCGCGGTGTGTGACCGGGGCCGGGGGGTCCTGCTGGAACCGTTCATCCATCAGGTGGGGGGACACAGCAGTATGATGCGCTATGACGACCACACAGTGTGCAAACCCCTCATTCCTCGGGAGCAGCGCTTCTACGAGTCACTACCGCCAGAAATGAAGGAATTCACCCCCGAATATAAAGGTGAAAACGTCTAATTGTGTGAATATAATATCTCTGTACACTGATTGGTTACACTGCCCAATCCCCGCTTCTGTGTCTGTACATTGATATCTCTTCTCCATGAAGCTTCTGCATAGACTGTGGCCGTGCTCACAGGTGTTTTTTGCTGTTTGTTCGGTTATGTCTCCCTGAGGTTGCTGTGTGATGCATTGATTGTGCACTCTCTGCTCTCTGTGCAGGTGTTGTGTCAGTGTGCTTTGAAGGTGACAGTGATGGATACATTAATCTTGTTGCCTACCCCTATGTGGAGAATGAATCTGTGGACTATGAGGAACTTCCAGAACGGGACCACCCAAGACGTAAACACTCCCGACGCGGCCTGCACCGCACTAACAGCACCCCCACCAGTGCCGACCACAAAGAAGAGCGCTCGACCCTGAGTGGAGAGAATTCAGAAAGGTGAGAAATCTTTTATATCAGTAGATGTCCGGCATTGGAGAGGAGCCGTGTCTGCATTATATATCCATGGTATAGGCCGGGAGGGAATCTGTAGCCAGGCAATGTGACTCTGAAATTTATATAAAGCTTAACCCTGGTCAGCACCTTATAGTCTCCTAAACCCCACCCCCCAGTACCACCTATAGTGTCCTTTAATAGGGGTCACCCTACATTCCATGGGCCATCCTATACACTGCACTGTTTTAGTTCACTGCTTACCCCCTCCATAAATTGGCATATGGGTGTATGTATAGAGCAATCTGCATTATATGATAAGTCTTTCGGATAATTCTCAGATTTGATAACTGAAAAGCCCTGTGTGGACAGCACTTCCTGCTAGGGAAAGGAAACTGTGAAAGTTTGCTGTAACATTTAATGTGCCTGATTTGCTTTTTCCCCGGTCTGACATTGCAGAAGATTTCATATTTGTTTCTAAATATGGGGATTGTTTGATGTTCACTTTCCTTCTATGCAAGTGATTAGTTCTAATTCTCCACAGTGTGTCAGAGATGAAGAGCCCCAAGCTAGAGCTGCTCAGCCAATCGGACGTCCCCTTCCAGATGCTGGACAGCAATAGCGAGGTCAGCTCGGAACGGATCAGTTACAACCCCTGGAGCCTGCGCTGTCACAAGCAGCAACTCAACCGCATGCGTTCAGAATCTAAGGATCGCAAACTGTACAGTATCCTTCACCATGGCCACCCACTCTGATCTCTTGTAACTTATTAACAATCTGTCACCTCTGTTATGATAACTTAACTCTGGGTTCCCAGAATTCTTGCTGCTTGAAAATGTTGTTCACCACTTTAAGTTCCCGTGCGTGCTAGACCTGAAGATGGGAACGCGGCAGCATGGTGACGATGCCTCTGAGGAGAAGGCAGCCAGGCAGATGAAGAAGTGTGAACAAAGCACGTCTGCCACCCTGGGCGTGAGAGTGTGCGGCATGCAGGTAAACACATTGTAATGTAACACAACAGTGACACCTAGCATGGAAGTGATGCTGTTTGTCATATTGGGTGGAGCAGCCGTGCCATTCCCCTCACATTGGGGAGCAATAGTGTTGTCTCTCATTTTGGGGGGAAGTAGTGACCTCACCCATGTTTGGAGTGCCATGTATAGTTAGAACTGTGATCTGGCTAGATAAAAACTATATGTAATTTTGCAGGAGGGGGAAAGTTGTATTCCTACCCCCCTGCATGGGCCTTGTTATCATTGTCTGTTGTTCTATCTGCAGGTCTTCCAGATGAACACGGGGCATTACCTGTGCCTGAACAAGTACTATGGCCGGGGGCTGAGCGCCGAGGGCTTCAGACAAGCACTCTACCAATATCTACACAATGGCATACAGCTACGTGTTGACCTGTTTGAGCCCATCCTGAGCAAACTGCAGCGACTAATCTCCGTCTTGGAAATGCAGGCGTCCTATCGATTCTATTCCAGCTCTCTCCTTATCATCTATGACGGCATAGATCGCCCCAGAACCACTGACCAACTTGCCCAGGACACTCTGCCCAAAGTGGACGTCCGCATGATTGACTTTGCTCACAGCACCTTCAAGGGCTTCCGTGATGACCCCACAGTGCACGATGGGCCAGACAAAGGTTACGTCCTGGGCCTGCAAAGCCTGATCAGTATTTTGGATCTCATCCGAGCCGAGAACCAGTAGCAGGAGGTCTCAGCACTTCATCACACTTCTCCAATCAGTGCGACCAGGAGAGACAAGAAACACCCCACACAGATCACCCTCCATTAACACCAAACTGTGCATCCCTCAGTGGTGCCCCGGAGACAGAATGCCTGACCTTCTGCACTGATCTCTGTGCTGGTCATTGTCTATTTTGTTTCTGGAAGAACAAAACTGGGAATCGCGAAGGAGGGAACCTGTGTGCGGCATATCCTGGAGCTTACCGAATATAAACCAAC
Organism: Pyxicephalus adspersus; assembly: GCF_032062135.1. Classification (NCBI taxonomy): domain Eukaryota; kingdom Metazoa; phylum Chordata; class Amphibia; order Anura; family Pyxicephalidae; genus Pyxicephalus; species Pyxicephalus adspersus. Next base: position 44,339,258 of record NC_092865.1, on the reverse strand, counting down.
ACATGAAAAAAGAAAATTCCTTGTTTTGCTTTTATTCTTTCCAGAACTTGAACCAGCAGATGGCTGGTGATCATCTGATAGGAAGTGACATCACTTCTCATGTTGTAGCTCTGATGATGCTGCAAATTAATTTTTGGTGAAACTTCTGAATTTGTGGCCTCCTCCCACATTGACAGAAATGTATATATTTATATTGCTATATAAATATTCATATATAAAGACACTCCTATATATATATATATATATATCAGAGGAAATCTATATATTAGAGCTATAATATTCCTGCTTGTCTGCGTGCAATGCCTCCTTCCCTATTCGGAGCGATGGGGATTAAATCATTTCTTTCCACCATCAGACACTGCTAGGATCTGCTCTACAGCGCACAGGGCGGAGGTTACGATTGGCACCGCTCCTTTTAATACGATGAACGTAGTCACTGACTGGCCTTGGTGTGTGGAGGTAGACGATGTAGCATGCATGTTCAGACGTCCGGTCTGTGTCTGTCATGAAGCTTTATTATTATTTTTCAGGTGTCTTCAGCGTCACACAAATAATATAAAAGCCAAAATCTGCACTTCAACCTCAACCTGTGTTTGTGTTGTGCTGCTACAGACAGGAGGGGGCGCTGCACCGCCTATAGCGGCCCCTGTCCTGTGTAACCAATCAAACATCTTGTTTGTTGTGTTGTTTTGATGTAAAATGTTACCACTTTGCTGCAACAGGGGAGCCTTAAAGTGGACCGAATCCAGTACACTCTCATGTTCTGGTTTTATCACAGATGCTCTGCTTCGTGATTGGCTGACTCTTGGCTCAGCTGTTTCTGGTGTGTTCAGGGGCTGCTTCATGTTCATTCCAGTTTGCACTGTTTGCAGAGCATTCTTCCTAGGGAAGATGATAGTTTGCTAAGACTTAGGGGCTCTGTCCAGTACTGAACTCCCGTTATCCTGCCAGGGATTGGCCGGCCTTAGTTACTCAGCCTCCTTGTGTTCTCAGGTTGTTGGTGGCTCCCTGTAGTAAAGGGGATGTGGGGACATTTGGCTGCATTTGTTTCCAGTGTTCAGGAGCCAATTAGCTGAGGGGTGAGGGCCATGTGCTGTTATGTATTGGCCATATAAACTGATACTTGATAGGTTAATAAAGAAGAGGACCTGTCCTAAAACAAAATACCTGAATTATATTTCTTCGAAGCTGACACTCTAATATCTTAGGTGCTGCCCTGTACCTGCCTTGGGAGTTGGAGGGCTGAGCAACTTCTAGAAAGAGAAATAATGGCTGCCACCACTATAGGATGTTATGTTATGGTCAGCATCATTTCATCATCCTGCATTGTAGGGGGGGGGGCACACTGCGCTTAACCGAGAGAAGGAGAGCCAGCCACAGGGGGGAAGTATATAAAATCACCTCATTCTCTCACCCCATAAATATATATTTAACCCTTGCAGTGCAGAGGTAGCCCCGGTACCAGGAAGGCTCTTCAGTTATTTGTTTTATGACGGGTTCTGTTGGTTGCTCTGGGATAGATGAAGACAACCTGCATTGCTGCCTCGTCATTCAGACGAAAGGGAAATTGCACCTGCGTGTCTCGTTCTAGCTAGGTGAGTTTGCTGGGCATTGTGGTTCCTCTACCTATTACTGTCATGTCTTCTCGGAGGTAGGGTCTCTGAATATCGTCAGTAGTAACTGTTACAAAGCTGGGGCTCCACCCAATGCTGCAGCCGATTGCCACCAAGTTTTTCATGTTTTTATTATTATTTTTTTTTTTTTTTGCATGTTTTACGAAAAAACATTTTTGACTGGTTAATTGACCTCCCCAAAATTTGGCCTCTACTAGGGTCATTATTTTTTGTGAGCTCCCCTGTGGGACACTGCTATGGATTCTGTACAGCGCTATGGAAAATGTGTACGCTAAACAATAAAAATTTATGTTCAGCGTTTTGGATTTTAGTGGCATTGAAATTCAAGGTCAGCAATGGGCAGAAATCCCAGTGTGAACACATAGAGTATGCTGGGAGTTGTAGTTCGTTGGGAGCTTGAATGTACTGGGTTGCCTGAGCCCCTGCTGTCCTCTCTGCAGTATTTTTGGCTCATTGTGTACCCAGGGGTGGGGTATTTGTGGACAGCAGACTCTCCCATTGGTGGTTTCCATGGTTTGCCCTCTGTTGGGGGAGTGCTGAGAATACAAAAATATCGGAGTGATAGAGATGTTGTAGGCAGGTGGGGGGCATCCATGCCAAGGGTATCATATTCGCCTGGAGCAGGTACTTTGCAGGTCCTGCACCCTCTGAAAAGCCATATCTGGTACTTGTATGTCACTGTGTGTCCTCATGTTTCCTGCATATTGCCCATGTGTATGGGGGGGGATGTTATTGAGCCCTGGCGCCTCCCTAACCCAATGTACAATGAGGTCTGAGTCTTGGTCAGTGATTGGCTGATCTGGGTTTTTATAGGAGGTGCTGCCACGGGTGCACAGGGGACTCAGGAAGTCTCCCATAACATCGAGCTCTGGTCCAATGGTTTCAGATGACGGCTCAGACCAATCACAGCGCTCTGCCATCATGAACTGTGAGTGGGCGAATAGAGAGGGGCTCCAGGCAATGTTTCCTGTATGCATGGGGACAGACTGGGGATGTGTTAGATCTTCTGCTGTGTCCCCACTGGGGAAATTCCTTTGTTTCCTTGTTGTGGGGACACAGAGCTCAGTAAAAATCTGACAGGTCCCCACTCTGCGCTAAACACAAAACTGGAGTTCTTCTTTAGAGTGTCCTCATTGTTTGCACTTGGTGGGTGAGAGGTACTTACCTCCAGCGATAATGGGGGACACCTACGTGTAGCTGTGGTGGGATTATCTGTGGACTCCATGATGGTTCCCGGTCCTCTCACCATGCAATCAGACAATGGACTTCTATCAGTTTATCAAAGGTGCGGGGGGGCACGCCTGATCCACAGCCAATTCTGTGATTCATGTTACGGTTTCTACGTGTTACACTTCTGTTGTGTTTCTTTTTTATTAAATGATATGAAAAATGTGGTGTCCCTGTGTGAATTGACTCCTATTAGGGGAGGGAGAGGAATGATATGATATCATGGGGCAGCTGGTACTAGGGGGGGATTTACACTGACCCCTAATATAACAATGGGGGGAGGTATTTACACAGACGGCAGTGTTTGGGGGGTATTCTCCACTCCACTCAGTGTGACCACAATTATCAATAATGAGAGGAAATCAACAATAAATACAAATACCCTCCATACACAGTAAGTGCATGCTGTGTCATGAGGACAACCTACTAATGGTGGTCAGTGCAACATCCCACAGATGTGCCAGTGTCATGGCTGCAGGCTCTGATCGACCTCTTTAGTGTGGATGCACAGGGCCTACAAGGTCCCCCCCAGCTGCTCTCTTTGCCCCTCCAATGGCCTGCTAATGACTTCCCCACTCATAACCTCATCACACGCACAGCTCCAAAACTTTTCTAGAGCTGCCCTGACTTTTTGGAATGGAATCCTTCTCCTATTGGGCTTGCTCCTACTTTCTGCAGATTTAAAAGAGCTCCTAAAGCCCAACACTTCAACCTCAGCTACTTATCTTCATCTGTCTCTTAAACCCTCCCTACTCATCCACCATTCCATATCCCCTCTCCTGATCTGTGATTTCTCTCCCACAGCTTAAATTGTTAGCTCTTCTGGGCAGGGTCCACTCCTCCTGTGTCTGTCATTTGCAAACTCTTTGTAATGTACAACGCTGCGTAATATATTGGCGCTAATTAAATCCTGATTAAAATTTATTCTTTCCTCCCCCATTCTCCCTCCATTCTTTCTTTCTCTCCTACTTTTCCCTATTTCTCCCTCTTTAGTCTCCCCCCCCCCCCATCTCTTGATTCATCATGTGTGTTGCAGTCTCTGACCATCCCAGCACCATGCAGCCATGCTACCCGGGGTCAGGAGGGTTAATGCCCCATCTGGCCAATCAGCTCAGACAGAACAGCAGACAATTATAAAAAGGAAAATTTTAAGCTGAACTCATCCATCAGAATGGATTTTTTTACTCAAACTTCTTCATAAATTAACAAAATGATTACAAACATTGGTGTGTCTTCAGTTCTAGGATTTATAAAGTGTCAGGCAGGGCATTATCTGCATGGAGTTTGTATGTTCTCCCCCTTCACACGAGTTTCCTCCATATAACTATGCATGTGTTAATTGGTTTCCCCCAATATTGTAGAGCAGGGGTGCTCTACTTTTTTGGCCTGTGAGCTACTTTTAAAATGACCCAAGTCAAAATGATCTACCAACAATAAAAACTTGGACATATTAACTGCTGTGTGCGCAGTAGAGTTCATTCTGAAGGGCAGGGCTCTGCAATCTACTCGCCTTTGCGATCTACTGGTGGATCGCGATCCAGCTGTTAGGCACCCCTGTTGTAGTGAATCCAGGCTATGCTGTTTGTGGGGGAATTAGATTGTGAGCTCTTCTGACATGAACTGGTCAATGTGCAATGTACAGTGCTATGGAGGATGTCCGCGATATATAAAGGAATACTGATGGGTATTGTCATTGTTGCTTACTAAGGACATCTGGTGGCCAATGAGATGAATTACACACAAGTGTCATGGCTGCTGTCTCTGTCCCCTTCTCATTTCTTTTATTCCACAGAAAATTCCTAAACTTCTATTGGGGGATTTAGTGACGGGCCCCGCCAATTCCCTGGATAATGGGCGCGGCTTGGTATTGTTTTCATGTGGCAGCTTGTAATGCAATGTATCAATGATTCCATTGGCTGATCTGCAGTGGCCTTCACATCGCTCCGGGAATCTTCAGGAGTCTTGGCCCCCCCATGGGCACTGATGGGACATTCGCTCTTCAGTGAGTTATGCCTAAAAATTATAGCTTACAATGTAAAATAAATTTACATGCAAAAAAAAAAAAATGTAACGCTTTGTGCATGGAAATTTGACACGGAATTAGAACGCTAGGGAGGTTAAAGCCAAACAGCTAAACACACAGATTAGCTGCAGACACAGGTGGTGTTTATGTGCCAATGGATAAATCGTCCATCCAGTCCTGATATATACACTGTTACATAACAATGCCCATAATCAGGGCAGGAGACATTCAGTTCTCGTTCCCCCATCAGACTCCAAATGGAACCCCCCAGGTCCAGGTAAAGTGGGGATTTGAGGGTTCACAAATCTGGGGGATTTCCCCTCACTTCCTGTCCTAGTGACACACATGATGCTACTGTGAAGTTGTTAGCCGTACCTACCGTGTTTCCCCAATTTTAGGACATCCCCATTAAGTAAGCCACCCCCGATTTTTAAAAAAATAAATAAAATAAGACACTCACCCGTTTATAAGACAGCTCCAGATATCTGATCCTCCGTGTGCATAGAGTGATCAGAAGGGGACAATCATTGCATAGTGATCAGAAGGGGACAATCATTTCATAGTGATCAGAAGGGGACAATCATTGCATAGTGATCAGAAGGGGACAATCATTTCATAGTGATCAGAAGGGGACAATCATTGCATAGAGTGGTCAGAAAGGGACAATCAATGGAACATGAGTGATCATGAGTGACTTTCAACAAGCTTGTAGGGGGGGGGGGTGGTGTGTGTGTGTGTCAGTGCCTGCAATCTCATGGTCATGTGACCAAGGCTTGAATAAAGAGGACCTGTCTGTGTCTGACCCAGTACAGGCATGGAGGAGGGTGACAGATTTCCACTCAATGCAGGCAGAGACCCCCTATAAGGCCCTTTTATTTATTTCATTTTAATGCTTTGACCCCTTCCTGAGGTCCATGCAATGTCCTCCCTACACAGATCTCTCCTGTCCTGTTCATCACCAAACCCCATGTCAGAAGAGCCATTTTGCCTCCTTCCCACACACAGACTGAAGGAGGAGGATTTGAGGAAGCACACAGGCTGAGGAGGGTCAGGAAGTATTAGTGATAGTGGAGAAACTAGAAAACACCAGTCACGGTGGAACCATGGATGCAAGGCTTTGTGCCTAGGGATAGAGAAAAGTGCTACACACTTCCTGTTGAGTGACATGGAGATAAGGGCAGGGACTAAATTGATAGGCTGGGAAGAGGGGAGGTCTTAAAAAAGTGGGCGTGGCTGGGTGTAGTGTACTCCGGAAGTGGGTGGGCCGTCAGGCGGTCCCTCCAATGGGTGGGATGTAGCTCCTACCGGTTTGTAGTGCTGAGGTGGAATCTGTGACAGAAGAGCTGGTAAGACTTCCGGGGGGGGACTAAAACTCTCAACATTATCATCCTGAGTCTGCTGGAGGTTGTAGTGTGTGTATAGGTGGTGGTGTGATGGGGAAGGCATGCTGGGAGTAGAGGTATTCCAGAGACATTTCAGCCGCCAAAGTTTTCTGCTGGGGGACTGGGTGAAAGAACAACCTATAGACACTCCCGAAATCTGTGAAACCAATGAGGGGACATTGTGCTGAGGGGTTGGAGACTCTGCTGGGGGTTGTAGTTACACCACAGAGATCTCTAATTACAGCAGGTGTAGGATAAAGAGCAAGGAGGATGAGTGGTATCCCATAGCAACCAGCCAGTCCGTGCTGCTCTCGGCCTCCGTACAAAGTGTCATGGCCGCCCTGGTAGAACTGGTTCTTCCAGTTAGGTGATTACAGCTCTGATTTCTGTAATTCATTCCCCGGGTGGAGCTGATCTGTGTCCAGTGTCATATAATACAGCCGGGTTCACCCACAGGAAAAGGACAGCCAGGAAATGAGAATTTTTTTACATTATCTGTAATCTCTCACAGGGACCATGAAGGCCTTAATCCTGGTTGGTGGATTTGGGACTCGGCTCCGCCCCCTGACGCTGAGTGTCCCCAAACCTCTGGTAGATTTCTGTAACAAGCCCATCCTGCTGCATCAGGTGGAAGCTCTGGTGAAGGTAAGTGCAAGAAATGCAACCAGCCTCATATACTGTGTATGGGGGGTATTCTCAGACCTCTCTTCTCTCTCTTGCACAGGCGGGGGTTAAACATGTGATCTTGGCTGTCAGTTACATGTCAGACATGTTGGAGAAGGAGATGAAGGAGCAGGAGAAGCGGGTGAGTCTCCTCATTGTCTGTTCTGTGTCTCTGATGAGAGGTCGCAGCAAGCATCCATGATCAGAATATTTAGTGTCCAGATCAGTGGGCCCCACCCTCAGTCAGATGAGGGGACATTATGAAAGTTCTTAACTTTCTCTGTGTATCAGGGTTTGCTGGTCAGTCTCTGTGTGTTCTGTGTGTGGCCCCAGCCCTCATATACTCTGTGTCTCCTGCAGCTAGGGATCCGGATCTCCATGTCCCATGAGAAGGAACCGCTGGGCACAGGTGAGCCTCGCACCCCACATGGTGCATAAATCTTATATAATGCTTTGGGGGTGTTGTCACGTCTGGATGGTGACCCTTCTCTCCTCTACACAGCCGGACCACTCGCTCTCGCAAAAGACTTCCTAACAGAAAACTCAGAGCCGTTCTTTGTGCTGAACAGTGACGTCATCTGTGACTTCCCCTTCGAAGAGATGGTTCACTTCCACCGACACCAGGGACAGGAGGGCACCATTGTGGTGAGTTGGTTCTCGTAGCCCTCAGGTGTATCTGTACCCAAAATGTTTCTAAAAGGGGGAGGGATTCTAGCTCCGCCTACTGAACAGGAAACATGTGATCTACCAATACAAAAACTGTGTCTCCAGGAGGCACCCTATACGTTGTGTTTCCCCAGCTCACAGGAAGTGGAGGGAAAGTTATCTTATCCTGTGGGCTGTCATGTCCTAAACTGGGTGAATCTCTTTTCAAAACATCTATAAAGTCAGGCGTTTCTATATGAGGGCCCCTATGGATAAGGGACAAAAGGAATGGCACCTCCTGCTGTGACAACCTTTCACCAGTCAGGAAGTAAGGAGATTTCTCTGGCTGCAGTAAATTCTAATCATTCCCCCTATCTGAAACCAAAAAAAAAAAACAATGTTTTGTCTGTACATATATTTTATTCCATATTGATGTATCTTTATTACCCCTCTTTGGTGCGGGTGGGGGGTGTTGATTGGCACCGGAGAGGGGTACAACATGCAGATTACTCAGGATGAAGGACTGGGATCCATTGTGAGATGATTTGCTCTCTGTGCAGGTTACAAAGGTGGAGGAACCCTCGAAATACGGCGTGGTGATGTATGAGGCAGAGACAGGCAAAATCCAGCGCTTTGTGGAGAAACCTCAGGTCTTCGTATCCAACAAAATCAACTCCGGGTTGTATATTTTCTGCCCCTCTATACTGGACCGGATCCAGGTAATTGGACCCCACAGACTGAGATCAATGTGTACGGGCCACATCACACCATGACACACGTATGTCTATAGAAGTATCCCTGCCCGCCAATAGAAACACCCTGCAGTCATGTGACACACCACATAGGAAGGGACTTTATATTGCTGGGTGTGATGGTGACAATAATTAGTCACACATAGTTATTAGGGGATCAGTCAATCAAAGATCCCCCAGCCAATATCAGAGAACCAACAGTAATTCAGTCATGGTGATAGAAGTGCTGGGCTGAGGGGCCCCGAGCCCTAGGTACCTGTCTATAGCAGCCATCAGAGTGTTATTCTGGCAGTGATTGGTCTGTTGTTACTGCTGGTGGAGGGGAATTGGCTGTCTTGTGGGGTTATAATAAATCTCTCTATACATAATCACTAAATGCCTGCTCTCTGCAGCTGCGTCCCACCTCCATCGAGAAGGAAATATTCCCAGCCATGGCTCAGGAAGGAAAATTATTTGCAATGGAGTTACAAGGTGAGCGGGGTGGGGTGTGTGTGTGTTGGGGGCGGGGATTACTGGATGTTATCTGATGGTAGTAGTGCAGTGTATGAACAGATAAATGTTGTACAATAAATGATTGGATGGCAGTGCGTTACATTATCACATGACAGTAATACGATTTATATATCTTCTCCTTGGTAACTCGGCCCCCTCAAGTTTGCATCCATTCAGATTGGTGGGAAATGTATAGACTCCTCCCACTTGTATTGATTAACCATGAATTATTGATCCTTTTAGTGGCACTCGCTGGGTGCATTGGATCATCTCAGCAGACCATTGGAGTTTTTTTATCTTTCCCGGGAGGTGTTCCTATCCTTTACCCCCTTTTACCAGGGGGCTCCCATCTGCTTCCTTTATTTGCAGGGGAACTCAGAGCGATGGCTCCTTTATCACTGCCACCAGCTTGGTGCACCACGTGATGCCCCCTAGAATGCTCAAATTGACGCCTCTTTCAATGAGAACTGCATGAGCTCCCTCCATTCCCAAAAGGCCCCACACACCACTGCCTGTCCCTGGTAGTGGCCCTTGCACCACTTTCCCAGTCTTTGGGGACAGAAGTTCAAACCATGAAATCTCACCCTAACTGCCCTAACCAATTCACACCACCTGCCCCCATATATCTGTGCCATCTGCAGTTTCAGCACTTTATATGAAGAGAATATCCGAATCTGGTGATTTCCTTTCATGTCATTACTGTGTGATAAGAAAACAGCCATATTCCCCCCACAATATTTCCTTGCCCTAGTGCAGCTTTCAATCGGTTGTCAGTGCAGCCAATCAGAGACAGTAGGGAGCACTTCCTGTCATCATGTCTTTCTGTCTGCAGGATTCTGGATGGACATCGGGCAACCCAAAGATTTCCTGACCGGAATGTGTTTGTACCTGCAGTCTGTGAGACAGAAACATCCCGAATGGCTGCACACTGGGCCTGGCTTTGTGGGGAATGTCTTGGTGGTAAGATCATACCGGCTGCATGGAAAGGAGGGGGGACACCATATGATGTGTAGGGGGGGGGGGCACTACGCTCGTCATTTGTCATTCATTGGGACCCCATGTTACATCTTCCTGGGTCTCTGTAGTGATCCAGGATTCAGGAGAACTGGGATTCCTTATTCTCCTTTTCCAGGAATCCTCCAGAGTGGGGGCTGGGGGGGGAGAGGGGGAGCCAGTCATATGGGTGGGGGGGAATTTGGTAATTTTCTCATGTTGATCTAGTGTAGCTCCCTCTCCTGTGTGAACCGACCCCGCTCCATGACTTCTGTTTCCCTATAGGATCCCACTGCTAAGATTGGAGAAAATTGCTGCATTGGACCCAATGTGACGATTGGACCGGGAGTGACGGTGGAGGATGGGGTTCGAATAAAGCGCTGCACAATCATGAAGGGGTCGCGGATTCGCTCACATTCCTGGCTGGAGTCCTCTATAGTAGGGTGGAGCTCGGCTGTAGGACAATGGGTAAGGGGCACCATGAGGAGAGGACCCTGCTCAGAAGGGGGTACAATCTAGGAGGTGGGGGAAGTATCATACAATAGGAGAGGAATATGGAATGGTGGTTGAGAAGTAAGGGTTTAAGAGACAGAAGAAGACGGGTAGGTGAGGTTGAAGTGTTGGGTTTTAAGCTCTTTTAAATGAGGAGAAAGTAGGAGCAAGCCAAATAGGATGAGAACGACGATTCCAGAGTCGGCGCAGCTCTAGAAAAATCTTTAGTTTGAGATCCTCTTCAGGGGGAGCAAATCGGGGTCTCTTCTACCCCTTGGGAGATTGCAGTAAGCTTGTCCTGCAAATTGGTGAGTCCCCAGGAACTTCCCCATTACATCCACCAAGAAATCGTTTTATAATGCTCTGTGTACAGGTGGAACCTTGTCAGGGATTAGGACAGAAATCGTGTGATCTTGGCACAAGACCCCACTGCTATCAGTGATTCAATAGCACCCCAACAATCAGCCATGGCACCCTACAACCACATGCCCCCTGCTGGGCAGGAATGTGATCAGTTGCCATAAGTCTGTTCTCTGCTGTCTCTTTATTGTAAAGTGTGAGAGCTCCACCTTTGTATTTCAGGTCAGGATGGAGAACGTCGCTGTGCTGGGTGAGGACGTTATTGTTAACGATGAGCTTTACCTGAACGGAGCCAACGTTTTACCCCACAAGTGCATTGCAGAGTCGGTGCCAGAACCCCGAATTATAATGTAGAGGCACCTCGGAACTTTCTAGAACTGCACACTGAGATTTTATTAGTTTACAAGCACTCGTCCTTTACCCCAGGGGGGTGCCGAGGAGTCCCAACCAATCAGTGCCAATACCCCCTTATTTCAGTATTGGGGGGGGGTGGGGTTCTTCCCCATACTTGGTATTAGGTGGTGGGAGGGTCATCTCTTTCCCCTGCATGCAGTATATGGGGGGGTCGTCCCAGAGGTGCCTTACACCGGTAACAATGAAGGATTTCACACAATGGTTTCCTCGTGGGTGTCACAGTCAATCCCCCGGAGGGGGTTGGGCTGAGAGCTGGCTGCACTGAGAGGATTCATCATACAGACATTGCTCCTCTCTCTCGCCTAGATTTGATTTTCCAAGAATAATTTTTATTAATATAAAGAATCCAAAATTTTCCCCGTGTTCATCTCCATTATTCTGCAGAACCGGATGTGACCTCCTGGATGACACCACAGCACCAATGGGGAGAAACTCAGACCAGGGTGAGAAGCCTCTGGATGGAAGCTGCTATTTCCCTGCTGACAGGAAGGGAGAGAAAAACATTCCCAAGGTGGATTAATGCCATCCTTGTATTGGTCAGCCCATGAGTATTAAAGTGACTGCTTCCATCTGAGGCTTTTCACACAGGTGAGACTATATACATATATCCACACACTATATGCTGATTATTGTTGCTGCTTGTTAATGTTAATTAGTTCACCAGGGGGCTCAATGATAACTTTTCTGTGGAGTCCCCTAATCAGCAATTCCACCCTTGGATCCAGGAATTCTATACGGAGTGCTGTTATTACTGACAGACATCAGAGGATTGGGTATTGCTCAGAGGGTTGAGATTTTATCATTTAATTTATCACCCTGAATTATTTGTATAAAGCAATCACTGGAATGATTTGTGGTTGTATTTATACCTTGAGGCAGCCATATTGCTTTATTACATTCCTAATCTCTGCACTCTATACACCTCGCCACCCAAGTCTATGGGGTCAGCTGACTCATAAAACAATGCCCTCCCTGAGTGGCTTGGGTCTTCTTTCCAGAGCTCAGAAATTGTGCTGATCCACATAGCTCCCTCTAGTGGTTAATCTGTGAATCTAATATAACTGAATAAAATGTTCTTCTATAGTGATGTGAAATATGAGGGAGAGCAGAGTTTTGTATTCACACATTGAGATATGTTCACTGAACATATGAGCAGACATTAGGTGGTTGAAGAAAGATTCAGCCTGAGCCTGGATATGTGTGCACCTCTCCATGGTGACTACAATCCTCTGCAGGTAGTATCCTTCCACTCCTGGAAAATTCCAATTTTCCAGGGTAAAAAGGCTGGGCAAGGCTGCACCAGAGGTATGGCTGACAGATGGAGGGGGCAGAAGTCTGCAGCCATGATGCAGCTGCTAAGGAAATGACAGTCACACACCCAGATAGGAGACAGATAAATAATTTAATACTCTGCTCTGTGACACCTCACAGATATAAATGATAAAAATGCATCTTGTAAACTCTGCTGCAGAAAATCTCCCAGCATCCTCCTCAGAAGTTGTGCGGCAGGCGGTCCGCGGCAGCAGCAGTTATTACAATTACACACAACAAACGCCGCTCTCCGACAGGCTGCCGCATGGGGCAGCCGTCCAATCAGAATGCAGGAGCGAGAACAGCACAGTTAAATAGCATTTAAAAAATAAAGCTGTAAACTCATTAACCCCTCATGTACCAGAGGGGGGATGGGACCGGCTCAGTAGGGGCTAGGTGGCCGGCGCCTTCTCATAATCCTCCACCCCAGTGATGGTGGCCTTTCAGAAGAAGCAGTCCTTGTTGTTCATCAGATGCTGATTGATGCACGCCCTGTGAAAGAGAAACATCACCGACATGTTACCATAGGGGGGCACAGAATTACAGGAAAGGTGCTGAAAGTGTGACGTGCATTTCCTGCAGGAAATCCACCCCTGTATGTGCACACATTGAACATTGTGGGGGGCCCTGCAGTGAATTGTAATAAAACCTCAATCCATACAAGACAACAATTGAAATACCTGCACCGCGTAGGAATAAAAATGGGGTCAGGTTTGTGGTCCCACATTGGGGTAATCAATGGGCCAGTATGAGGGTCACACAATGGGGGTGATGATGAGCGCCATCTTATAATAGGAATACTTCCCCCCTCCATAGATTGTAAGCTCTTCAGGGCAGGGTCCACTCCTCCTAATGTGTCACTGTCTGTATCTGTCTGCCATTTGCAACCCCTATTTAATGTACGGCACTATATAAACCCTGTTTTTTATTGAAGAGGCAATGAACCCAAAAACGACCTAAAACAAAGAAAAAATGTACTTGCCTTCAATCTTGCAGAGTTCTCCCATCGAGTCCCGCGTCGTTCCGGCATCTGCCTTCGGGCCAGCGCGCTAGGTGCCGCCATCTTTTCTCTGTTCTTCCGGGTTCTTATGACCTTGTCTCCTGACGCAGGCACAAGATCAGGTGATGTAGATGGGGAAAAAACTTGCCGATCTCACTACGCTTTCATTAGATTGGCAATTTCTCTTTTGGTGAAAGGGCTCCTTCTGCTCATGCCCGAGATGCTCGGGTCGGCATGGAAGGAGCAGCCCAGAGCCTCCTGGGATGCGTGACGTAGGTATGGTATAAAGGGAGGCTCTGCACTGCCATTCATTCTCCATCACCTATGCAAATCGACAATTAGGGGATGATGCTGCACTTTTATTTATTTTATTTTTTAAAAAGGGTGTTGCACGTAAAAAAAAAACTTTAACAAACAGAATTTGTACCTTATATAAAGGGTTGTCTACGTTTTTATGTAAAGTAAAATTTCTGAGTTTAGGTACGCTTTAATAATAAAAATCTTTCAGCAGAAGCAGATCAGGCCAAGTATGAAAAATTGGATTACCATGACAACCAAGCAGCCAGCATTACCAGGGGGAGTCAGAAAAGTTTTGTTACGCTTAGGATTTCTGTGAAGGATAAGAATGGGGGGTTACTCACTTGCACGACTTGTGTGAACATGGGCGGAATATGGCAGAGATGGTGTGAGCGTAGCAGATGGGGCACAGATCCTCCTCGCTGGTTGGCTGAAATACACAAATCACAGAAATGATGGCTGACAATATGAACATTTGCAGCAGCTTTGTGTTTAGGGGGAGCTGCGCTGTGCAGCTGCAAGGTGATGCAGGATATAAAGGCACATTAATAATGCAGAGGGCTTCGGGCAGCTGCACTTCCCCTGCGAGGATCACATTCTCTACACAAAACTATTTTTATGCCGATCCGCAGTAAACTGATCACTTCGTCAGCAGAAAGGTCAGCGAGTCTCAGGGAAAGGAGCCTCGGCAGCAACACAGACAGCGCCAGCCAGTGCACTGCACCCAGCCATCAACCATCCTCAGCCCTAGCCAGTGCACTGCACCCTGCCATCAGCCACTGCATCACACCTCACCCCAAGTTACAGAACAACACCCTAGTACCACCATTAATCACTGAATGGCAATCAGCCACTGCACCCCCAGCCACTGGATGACACCCACCACCAGCTCCCAAACCCCCCCTGCATCAGCCATGCCACCCCACATTACCTTGGCACCAGACCCCACTGCTGTTAGTGACTGAATGACACCCCAACAATCAGCCATGGCACTCCACCACCACAAGCCCTCTGCTGGGCACAGACCAATCTGCATGACCCCCCGCTACCAGCGCAATTTTCTCAGGCACACAGACCCCATACAAGGCCGAGGTAACATTTACCTGTGTGGTGGCTGCCGCTTGCTTGGACTCCTCGCTCAGATGCACCAACATGCGGCTGACTGTGTTCAGCTCCTCAGAAGTGATGTAATCTGTGTCTGTACAGAGAGAATCAAACATTTCATTACGATTCAGAATTCCCAACAACATTCACAATAAGTGAATGTTTCATATCACTGTCACAGACCATAGCAGCTGGTGAATGCTGACGAAGACATTGACATTGTTTCAATGTGCGAAGAATGTGCATAGTTTACTAATGGCAGATAAATTTCAATCTTCCTAATCTCACCCTGATTTTCTTATCATCCATCAGCTAGATATAGTGAATACACAGTGTGGTAAAACATGGACGTTATAAGCTGCAGTCCGAGCCCCCAACATGGCAGTCGGCTGGCATTTCACGTAAGTGGCCAATCCCTTGCCGGCCAGGTTTGGGACTCTTTGTTTTATTGGTCTGCCGGCCATTAAGGGGTTACAGGAAGGGAGAAGAACAAACAGCAGCGATGCCCCCCAAGGGAATTTGTCCTCTCATATGGGTCATTATTCTGCCCAGAAATAGAAATTTCTATAAATACTCCGAACATTAATAAAATATCCCACACAGTTCCTGTGCTACTGGGAACAGGGGAATGGTGGTGGGGGGAGAGGTGATATAGGACCTTCATAGGCAACAGATAGGGCTCTATACTGGTTGGAGATTGAAAAATAGGGACTGTGCCCAAATCACATGTGTGGCGTGGAGGGAGGTGTGCAAAATATTGAAGATTGATCTTCAATCAAGACTGAAGACCGATATAGAGGTTTGCTGGGGGGGGGGAAATAAGACAGATTGCCAGGCGTGGTGCCCAGAGGAAGGGTCAATGAAAGGGGTCCCAACTACAGAATGGATTGTGACTGGGGGGCACTGACTGGAAAAGGGGTCAAGAATAGTAATGCCAGGCCCTGACCATCATCATACTCATTGCAGAACCACCCGTCTATGGGGATCTTCTGGGCCGACTACAGATATCCGATTGGCTGACATCCTGTACAATGAGATGATTTCGACCTGAGAATTGCGCTCAGCATGGAGGACAAACATTCGGTCAGCCTGGCGTCACCAGCAGAAGTTTCATCCTTCTGACAACTCCCATTGTTATACTTCACCCCAAGATGGTGCCCACCTACCCTCACATCGGCAGCTATGAAATATGTCAATCGGGGGACCCACAACCCCAGACCTGAGCTGGAGTCAGGGAGCCAATCACTCGAATACAATGAAATTGATTGGATGGAATCATTTTGGTCTTCACAATCACTGACAAATTTCTGTGTACACCGAACGGTCCACACCGACAAGAGCTTGTTGGACAGCCCATTGATAGGGGGTCCCCCATCTTACCCCATTATTAGTTTTACCCTTCATGGCAATATGGAGCCCATCACAATAGCCATCAATATTGAACTGTCCCCCAACAACATTATCCACTATTCTGAAAAGTCCACCCACAATATTTTGGGTTGTGTCTGTATGTTTGACCCCATTGGTGGGGTCAGGTGCTGATGGAGGAGGCTTTGCCCTCATTAGTGAGGTCAGGTACTGATGGTGGGGGATTTGCCCCCACATTGTGAGTTCAGCTGCTCATGGTGGGGATTTGCCCTCCTACTGGTGAGGTCTGGTACTGATGGTGGGGATTTGCCCCCTATTAGTGAGGTCTGATACTAATGTTGGAGAAGACCTGGCTCACCGTTCCAAGTCATCCTAAAGGTGTTTAGTTAGGGTTGAGGTCAGAGCTCTGTGCAGCAAACTTGACTTCCTCCACGCCAAACTGGTGTGACACCATGTCTTTATGGAGCTGGCTTTGTACCCCGGGGCACAGAACAGCATTGGAAGCTCCCCCCACAGACACAATATCTGGAATTGGATGAGATTTTTGTGAGTAGGAAGCTGTGCCCAGTACTTTCCCCCCCCAATAACCTGGTGGCAACAAACTACCTCTTTCTGTGATTATCTATGTCATTGTTACACACAAGCTGGTGACAGAGGTACTTACAGGCCTGCAGAGAGAAATGTTTCTTGTCAGCAGAGGGCGCTGCAGCTCCCTGGGTATTGGAGTCAATCTGGCCCAGCAAGTACTGGATGGAGCGCAGTTGGAAGCAAGGATCGGACAATAGAACGCTGGTGGATCGCTGGATCCTGTGGAGGAAGACAGACAGTGACAGATCACATGTACAATTATCCACAACACATAATAATATTGGAACAGGGACACTGAGCAGATTACTGCACAATGTGCTGTATCAGAAATAACCCCGTGGGTTCCCAATACTACAGACCAACCACCTCCAATATTCAGCATTAAGAACTCCTGAGCAGAATGTAGAGGGGAAATCCCCACCTACAACCAAAATTCTGTCCAATCCTCTCCCCGACAACTCGATTTGAGTGAAATAAACCCCCCCGATTGTGGATTTCTTTCACAACCAATCACTGGGATGAAGCTAAACAATGATAACAATCATTTCTTGTGAGCCATCTAACACAGCTCAGGTCTGGGACCTCTACTGGGGCACAGCACAGCGGGGCCCTGGGCACACCCCCAGGCTGTTGACTGGACAGAAAAGAAGCTGATAAGGTAATCTACCACTGTCAGCACATATGCATTGCCACAAACACTGATTGGCTTTTCCTATTGCTGCCCTCCTAGTCTGAATAGATTACAGGTGGATAATGGGGCAGATTTAGGTATTTATGTTTGCTGCATTTATTGCAAAGCTGCAGGACCAGGAAGTATTACTGGAGGACTACAATTCCCAGCATGCTTTGGCCAATGATTGGAGGCTGGCAATGGGATTGTCGCAGCTTCTTTCTGGTGTCTCTCCTGCATTAGAAGAAAATGAGGCTCTGGGGAGGCTCCGATCACTTCTGTCCATTAAACCTCACAAAGTGAAGCCAAGAGTGAGGAAAATACTCGCAATACAGTGCAGCCTGCACAGGTCCCAGGTCGCCATGCCCCCCCCCAGCCCTTTATTCGCAAAACTCGCATCACAGCGCAGGCTCACTGCTCCACCTGCAACCGTTTTACCAACAGGCTCCCTGCACCCCTCTGCCTTTCGGGCACCCCAGCTCTATACATTAACCTCACCCCATCTATAATTCCTTCCTGCCCCAATATTCCTCCTCTGCTCTGTAACCCTCTCCTGCTCCTTGCTGTATCTTCTCTCCTCCATCACTGCTCATCCATCATTTCATCTCCTCCATCAACCCATCATTAACCCTTTCCTGTACCACTGCTGCACATCTGCCCCTCTCCAAGCATCAAAATCTGTTAGACCCCCCATTCAGTTTTTACCCTTTTTACTTCAGAGACAGAACTTCTCACCCCCTATCTACCCCTGAGATCCCCACCCCACACACACAGCAAAGCGGAGGATTGTTTATTAAGGGAAGTGAATAGGGAATCCTCCAATCTCTGCAGCCCAGGCTAATAATCTTTATTAGAAATTGCAGTCATAAAAGATTTATGTGTGATGTCATTGCATTCCACACGAGTGCTGCTACTAATTGGTGGTAAGTAACCATTATAGGGTAATCACCATTATGATCACTATTGGGATGGCCCTTTCTCCCCTCTCATGGTTTTCCCACACTGTCATTCCTTATGATGGAGGGGGGGGGGGGGTCAGTGCCCTTTTTGTATGAAGAGCCATTAAGAACATCATTCGCGGAGGGAGAAGCGAGCGGCCAATGACGGAGCAGATGGTGAGATCCGGAGAGGGAGGGGGAGGAAGAGTCAGAAGTGCTCCCAGCACAGACAGCTTCAATCAGCGCCAGGAGTCCGGCATTGATTCAACTCTCTACAAAGTCTTCTTACTCACCGGGAGCCGGTATAAAGCTGCCACTTACTGCAGGGCATTGATCAATGGGAAGATGACTGACAAGTTCATATTGAGCAGAGATGAGGATCAGGAAATGTTGTAGATTTTCCATGTTGTCACCAGGCCGACTTTGTCCCCAGAATATTACAGACGGATAGAAGACAATGGTCAGTACACCAGCAGATCTACTCACCCAGAAGGAATTAGAATCTGCTGACTGACCGGCACCATGAGAATTAACCAGCGATGGACACAAAGCCTGATGGGCTTCCTGGTGATGGAAACTTTAGCTGGGCTGACTTCTGGTTGCCCCCACAAATGTATATGTGCTTCCGACCTCCTAAGCTGTACTAAACTTAACCTGAGAATGGTGCCGGAAAATCTCCCAGGCACAACAACCAGCATGGACCTGAGCCACAATATCATCGTGTCCCTTGGTGACGAGTGGCTGGCCAACATCCCAAAACTACGCGTCCTGCGACTCGGCCACAATGCATTGAATTCTCTTTCTGCCGGTGCCTTCCATAACGCCACCGAGCTGAGACATCTGGACCTCTCCTCCAATCATCTCCACACCGTCAGGATGGAATCTTTCCAGATGCTCTTCAGTCTGGAGGAACTTCTTTTATACAACAACTCAATCACCTATGTGGAGGAAACGGCCTTCACCCGCCTGGGTAACATCCGTAAAATCTACCTGAGCTGGAATAACCTGACCAGCTTTGCATTCAGCTCCATGCAGAATCTGACAAATCCCCATCTCCGGACCCTAGATCTGTCCTCCAACCAGTTTTCCGATCTGCCAGTGGAGGACGTTTCCTCACTTCCTGCCTTCATTAAAAATGGGTTGTATTTGCACAATAATCCGCTCACCTGTAACTGTGCCCTGTTCATGTTATTCAGCCATTGGGAGATCCGGGGCTTCTCCTCTGTCCTGGAATTCTCTCAGGAACACACCTGCCGCTATATGGGTAAGAGGAGAGCCGTCGTGCGGATTCTGCAGTCTCAAAGTGGCTTTGACAATTGCTCGGTGGGACTAGGACAAGCGATTCCTGAAGTGGCGCTCAAAGTTCTTGTTGGCAAACGGCTGCTGCTGAATTGTAACACCAGCTTGCCGCAGGAAAATACAACTTTCTTATGGATTTCTCCAGCCTACGACTTCATCTTTCCGCCAGGGAACAGCAACCAAAGTGTTAGGATTCATCCCAATGGAACGTTAGAGATTCCCAGTGCTCAGCCCTGGAATTCGGGGGTTTACCTGTGCATTGCAGTGAATAGAAGGCTGAGTTATAATGACACCCATGAGGTGAATGTCACGGTGCATTTTCCTAAACCTGAAGAATCCTTTAATACCGGACTCACCACCCTCCTGGGCTGTGTGGTCAGCCTGGTCTTGGTCTTCATTTATCTCTATATGACTCCATGCCGATGCCTCCGTTGCTGCTCCAAACCCCCGCAGACCCCAAGTCCCCCACAGGAGAGCAGCGTCCAGTCCTCCATCCTATGTGGGACCCCTCCAGCCACCGACGGATCCAACAGCCGCAAAGCTGGGGCCTGCCGCCACGTTGTCTTCCTGGAACCGATAAAAGAAGGACGAGTGGAGAAAAACCCAAAGATTCTACAGCTAAGAACTGATTCAGATTCTGCAAGCTCCGTATTTTCAGATTGTCCGATCGTTCAGACGTAAAACGTGCCAGTTCAATGGTCATTGCATGTCAGCAGTGCCAGCCGTTGTCCTGGCATCTACAGTGGTACAATCTGCCAGGGGCATGAAACTCCCAGTGATTGCATTCCAGTCCCTTTAGCTTATTTCAGTTAAAAAAAGCTTGTTTAGGAAATCCAATACTGAGAGGTGATTGTACAAAAAATCCCCAGAAACTCCTCAATGCGGGAATTCTCAGCAGGACTGAAGCCCTGGGTGGGGTATGGACGACCCGGGGCTGCACTGCAGTATGGCTGCAATAGCCTTCATGGCTGCAATAGAATTACAGCAACCCAATCCCTCCCAGTCCAAAACAATGATTCCTGCAGGAGAATTCCGACCTCTTGATATGCCGGCTGTCAGGAAATGAGTGGAATAGTCAGAGGCACGGACTTCTTTATTGCCCAGATCAGACACATGACACTCCATGAGCTCCATTATATGTGAATAGATGGACTTGGCACACCAGCAGAATGTACAGTCAGGATGGGCAGTGGGGGGGGATAGAAGGATCTGACAATCGGCCCTCACCTTGGGGCAGCTACAATAAGAACCCCCTCTGCTGCCCTACAACCACCAATCAGAAGATAAAAGATATTTCACCACACAGATATGGAAACAGACAGCTGTCAGGACTGGAGGGTAAAAGTGTCCGGCTGTGAGGGGGAGGAACCCTTTAATAGAAACTCTGAGCAGAGAAAAAAATAATAAAGCTGGGTGTGTATGTATTTCTACTTACAGCTCGTAGAAATACCCAAATCTTTCTTTATATCAGCCGCCTGTTAACCTGCACACAGCAGCACACTGGGGGGGGGGGGGGGGGGGGCAGTACTGGAAGGTTATCAGTTTATGACAGGAGGAGAGAGCAGAGTGAGAGAAGCTGATCACCTACCAGTGTGCTGCTGTTCCTGCACTATTCAATCATGGGGACTTCACTGACCAACTATGGGGACTGTAATCCTAAAGCTTTTTTTTCCTTCCAGAGTAATAAACAGAAATTTTCAAGGAAACTCGGTATGTAAAAATGTCTTTTTATCGCCTTTTTAATAATGATGGGGAGAGGCTTGGGGGGGGGGGGGGGTGGGTTGTGCGGTTTAATCCTAAATCCTGCAATGTGCTGTGTGTGTGTGGCGGGGAGGGGGGGGGGGGAATGTTAGAGACACTCTATGTGCCATTATCGACACTATGTTTGGCTTCTCTATGGAATCACCAGCACAGAATAAGCATGAAGCCAGTGAAACCACAACTCTAGCGTTGCATGCTTTTTCAGGGGCTGAAACCAGACAACTGGCAGCCCCAAGTGGTGATCAGTGCATGGAGCATCCACCAGGGCATCAACCCCCATCAATTGTGAGAGGATGCATGGATTGGCACTTTCACGTCTTCATTTTATGGTGAAACACTGAGGGATGAAGAGGGCTGGCTGAGGATGCTGGGATTTGTAGCAGCAGTGGCAGCTATTTGTCAGTGGGGGTTATAAAGTAAAACGTACTCAGTGATTGGAGGAAGTTGGGTCCAGTACACATGGAAAGGTTTTTTACTTCCAGTTCAATATGGAAATCTGATCTGAAGTGAATCTGAGGATTCGAAAAGTAAAATGAGAAGATGCATTTTCAGGTGGGGTGGGGATGGGGGGTTGTATGAGGGGTGTTTGTTCCGGGTGATGGGAGGATTGTTTGTTTTGGAAGCGCTGACACCTTATCCATAATAACAGATCAGCACAAATCTCACATCAGCGAGCTGCGGTTCAGCATCTAAGTGCTAAAGTGTTTTCCTGCATTAAGGCTGCGTCCCCTGGGGTCACCCCTCCTCCCATCCCACCCCTTCCAATCTGTACCCACCTGGCCCTCACAGCCCTCTGACAATACTGCAGTAAATCTCCCAGCATGCTCTGTCAGGCACAAAGGATGATGGGAGTTGTACGGCCACACAGACCCCAACATCTGCCCGGGGCGTCAAACTAGGGCTTCAGATGTGAAATCCACAGACACTGATACCATCCCAGGGCACAATCAGCTGTGGAGCCCCAAAACAATGACCAGGGCTGAAAGGTTTCCATAGATCAGATGATTTATTCAATAAATAATAATGGAAGCAAAACTGATCAATCAATAGAAGAACCTATAATTGATTTGGAATGCCTATTGGTTGCCTGACTGAGTGCCCCTCCTTCCTGCTTGTTATAGTAAAACAACTGGGAGCACTCCCATTGGCTGTTGGTTGCAGTGCATGAGTACCACTCCTATTGGTAGTCTGCAGCAGTGCATGATTGGGCTGACCAATGGGTGCGCAGCCATTGTGCTAGGTAATTAATATCAGGGTGTTATTTATCATTTACCTGGTTGTGAACCCATCAATCAAGGTATGGCCGTCTTACTGTTTACTACACACAAGCAGATCCGATGCCAATTGTGCGCTGGCCTGACCCGTCAGATTTTCTCATTGGAAGTGGAAACACCTGGCACACACACACATACAATATTCAGCCTTTCTGATCATTGGGATGAACACAGTACACAGGGAGATACACAGCAAAACAAATTCACAAACATTGCTGTGAGTTCATCACACACTACAACCACCAACGATGGGAAGAAATCTCACCGCAGTGCTGTAAATCCCCTGCAAGGGCAATTTCCATTCATTTCCTCTGGTTGGTTCACCTTTATCTTTCTATTAGTGTTTGTACAGTCGCCTAGCAGGGTCCATTACCAGCTACAGGTAGGTGGTACAAGGTCACCTGACCGAACCCGGGGAGTCATCCCTCTCCAGAGAACACCAGGACAGTACAGGCACACAAGACAATAACTCCCAGCGGATGGCCGCACCATTATATATCATATCTAAACCACTCCGAGTATCTCAGATCACAATACCACACAATACAAACAGGGACAGATGAATTTGTTCTGACTGTCATTACACAACATTCAGTGATTGCACAGATCAGGAGCGAAATACACAGCAGGCAAATAGTGCAACAACCACAGCACAACAATGCACAATTATACCGGGGGGGTCACCATAGTGCACAGTGATGGGAGAGTCTATGACACCAGCACACAGTGAACAGACATCAGCCTCACCTGTTGCTATCGGTTACAACATTTTTACAGGACAAAGCAGCAGATAAGTAACGTGTAAATCATGGTGTGTCCTCCTCTACATATGATACATGGAAAATGTTCTATACACACACACACACACACACATCACCACATCCATTTTATGAGAGTCAGACACTGGATTCACACCTGAGAGTCGGTCAGCCCTACACATTAGACACAGAACTCACCCCTGGGAGTCGCTGTCCACCAGTAGCCGAACTAGAATGCCAGTCACAGCCACCAGGATAGGGTAATGGTCGACACTCTCCAGGCCTGCAGAACAGAGACAAGACAGAGACAATTAGGAGAAGTGGGAAAACAGAGATATACAGTAATCATACATGGCTGAATTCTTTTTACTGACCTGGAAGACGCAGACTGACAACCCGATCAAAGAGATTCCTTTCCGCCGTCACACGGTTCAGCACCTGATTCAAAAGCTGCCAAAAAAAGAAAAAATCCAAGATTACTATTTATGTGCAGTGTGTTGAGGGACAAAATCCAGGCCGACCACCTACATCAAAAACACAGACACAGCTAACATCTGTATATAGCTGGCAGGGAATGCTGGGATCTGCAGTTCCACACACAGACGCCATAGGGCAGTCCCCCCATGCCTCAAAAGGCCCGCAGGACAGAGACAGATCCAATATTATGCCCTCCATTTATCTTTGTCTCTGTGTTCCAATATTTAAATGCAGGTTTACATATTCACCAACAACAATTATGGTACAGATTAAAAATATTTATTACACATTTTATTTACAAAAATTAGGAGCCATGTACATGCACCACATTATAAATACATCAAAATGTGTAATGACCCTTCATGCATTGTTTACCAATGCTTTTACTTTAATTGCTTCATCAGGGGGAACACTTGCTGAAGAGTCGTGTATTAATATGCTATTTATTGTCCTAACTTGATCAGGATGTCTGGATAAGAGACAAAAATGGCAGCAGAGTGGTATGTAAAGCTGCGTACACACTTGCAATTTTTGTCGTTGGAAAGGATCTTTCACGATCCTTTCCAACGACAAGGGAGTGCACGATGCATGAACGGTGCTGTACATACAGCACCGTTCATGCTCTATGGAGAGGGGAGGGGGAGAGCGACGGAGCGGCACCCTGCTGCGCGCTCTCCCCTTCCCATTGCATTAGGATCGGCTGTCGTCCGGACGATGGACGACACCGACTGTACACACGGCACATTTTCGCCCGATAATTGGCCGATGCCGATTATCGGGCGATAAAAATCTGACGTGTGTACGTAGCTTAAGAGAGATATATGCAGCACACCCCACTGGGATCTGACTACTGATCTGGCTGTTCTGGGAACAAATCTATGTTTACAACCTCAGATGTTCTCCTTTTTTATGGCACTGATGTTCTTTGAAATACTGTGATCAAGTTGGACAATAAATAGCATATTAATATTACAAGACTTCAGCGAGTGTTCCTCCTGATGAAGCAATTAAAGCAAAATGCGTTGGAAACAATGAATGAAGGATCATTACAAATTTTATATATACCGGTAATATAAATGAGACCACATTATAAATACTCTTTTCAATTTTTGTAAATAAAGTGTGTAATAAAAAATACATTTTAATCTATACCAATAAAGCCCCATAATTGTTAGTGAATATGTATATCATTAGGAATGTGGTACTGTAACATTTGGACCCATTACTAAATGTTTACTAATTGCAGGTTTGTTTACTCTCTTTAAAAAGATTTTCTTTTCATCGTAAAGGGCTTTTAATTCTACTCAGGAAGTGAAGTCACAAAGGCATCCCTGCAGATTCGATGAATGTTCACCTCAATGTAGATGTACACCCGTTACTGGAAGGCAGTCAGTTTGTATATCAATAAACATAAAATCCTTGTTTTCTGCTGGTTTTCTACTATATCTTCTGCACCCACTTCCTGTCCACATGCACTACAGCTATGGCTGTGTGACATTTCTTAAGACAGGATACCTGATAGTGGGGACAATGTCTTTGTTATGTGTGCTGAATGAACACCTGTAGCCTGCATGACAATCCTGAGTATTATAGGAGAGAACATTGTCAGCCTATATCAGGAATTGGCAGAGCAAAGACCTTCATCAGCATCACCAGGAGATATCCTAATAATATCATAGACTGATCATCCCCCTCTCCCCCTCGCCTCCCCAGCTAATCATAAACTGAGAATCCCCTCCGCCCAGATGATCATAGACCAGTGTTCAACCACCTGGCTGTTTTTGGATGGTTACTGATGAGTTGGGTAACAATACAGGGCCTGCCACCCACCTACAATTTGATCATAGACTGATAAACACACCCTCAAACCCCCGATGATCATAGACTGAAAACCCCTCCAATGATCATAGTCTAATAAACACCCCACCCCAGATGATCAGAGACTGATATACACCCTCCCCCCAATGATCATAAACAGATATACACCCCCTACCCTCTCTGATGATCATAGACTGAGAATCCCCCTGATGATTGGCCTTTCAAGGCACATCCAAGTTACTGGCAATATGGCCACAGGTGACAATAAGACAGAAAATGGCTGCAGTATGGTCACTGCTCAGATTCCCCATCAGAAGACTACAGATAGACTAGACTAGATATCTGATAGGAAGGAGGGCTGTACCTGGGCCAGGCGTCGGAGCAGAAGCTCCGAGGATGAACGGCTCCAGTCCAGGAAGATCTCTGGTACCAGAGTCACCGTCATTTCTAGCACCCGCAGAAGGCTGACAGACAGGTCGAAGCAGGTGGCACAAACTTTTAGCTGCCGACTGTCAACAAAGTTCCTCTCGAGACGCTCTGCAGCCTGCTGGATCTGTGAAATGGAGAGATGACACAATAAAGACCAGAAGCAGCATGAGCACCATTGTCTGCACCACATTCTTCCTTCTGCCCCTCAGTACCACCAATCATCCATTCTACCAACCGTTCTCTTCTTACCTCCTGAATCATTCCAATGAATTCAGAAAAAGCCCAGTTCAGCTGATTTAGGGCACTGTTCAGAAAGCTGGATGCCAATTCTGGGTCACCCCGCAGAAGATTCGCCATGTGACCCTGCAGCAGGGTGGACGGACAAGGTTCTAGGAAGATGGAGTAGAATTAGTGGACAAGAATCAGATGACTCAGCGAAACCCTGAAATCCCCCCCCCCAGTGGGTTAGACACTCTGCAACGTACTCTGCAGGCTGGGCAAGTTGGCATCCTCTGGTTTGGTTTTGAGCAGATGAGGAAGCCTGGTGTACCGATAGCCAAATCCACAACCCTGACAACGAAAGAAGAGTCAGCCGAGGACAGAGATACCAGCATTGTGGGACAAAGACCCAAACTAATCATTTCCACCAATGTATTTCTGATCAAAAACATGGCAGAGAACAATGACAAAAAAATAAAATAAAAATGTCCCAATAAGCAAAAAAAAAATCCACAGGGCTCTGGTAAGGTGTAAACTGTGCAGTAACCATAGCACCTCATCTCCTGATTAGACCATGGTCAGTCGATCTGATTGGTTGCTATTAGTTAATGCTCTTTATATATTTCTGCCCCAGCTTGTATAACACCAATAATTAAGGGGAAATATTACTGGGCAATGCATTTTTTGTTGAGTTAGAGCTTACACTTGTTTTTTACTGCTTTTTGGGTGATGAATCCAGAAATGACCCCAGTTTTTGCTATCACATCCAGTTTTTACGATACAGGGAACCCTCCATTTTTGTCAAAAAACATCCACATTTACATACAATGAAAAAATAATGAAATAATCTGAATGTACTGTTTATTTAAATTTCTTTTGTTCATATTAAGGATTTATTGTTTTTCTAAGACATTTTTTTTTACAGTAAAACATTTGAAAATTAATCGGGTAATTTACACGTATAGCTTTTCCTGGAGTGTTCAGTGTTAGGACAATCCCACCGGATGCTCCAACAATAGTCAGTCATCATATGTACATCCCATCTACCCTAATATCGTCCCTCCATGACCTTCAAATCTTGGTGGAATCGTTCACCTTGCTCATCACTTACTGCACCAAGGTTTTCTGGGAAGTTAGAAAGATGGCTTTGCAGGAATTGCACCTTGATGCTCATATTTTCTGGACATTTGCTTGTGTGTTTCCGAGAAAGTCCTTGACAATGGCTTTAAATGACAACCAAGCATTCTTTTCGACTTCTGACATTGTCCTGATGAAATTGTTATCTTTGATGAGCTGCCAGATCTGTAGACCATCAAACACATGGCTAGGAAATGCCAAAATTAGGTACTTGAAACAGTTTCCTTCAGTTGGCAAAGCTTTAACAAACTGCTTCATCAGACCCAGTTTCATGTGCAGAGGCGGGAATATAATAATCTTTCTATCAATAAGTGGCTCATGTAGAATGTTTGGATCGCATGGTTTTAGGGCAGATCTTGGAGGACAATTCCTTTCCACCCAATGCCTCTCAAGCTCTGCTGTCCCACATGCACAGAAAACAGAAATACTTGGTGTATCTGCTTTGCTGACCAAGAAGGAAACATACCATTTGAAGGTCAACACAGATGACCCAATTGTGTTGGTGATATTGCAACAACTCAATGACTCTCTTTATGTCTGCATATTCTTCACAAAGAGAAACTAAATGGCCAATTGGGACTGACCCAAATATATTGCCATTGTAAAGGAGGACACACTTTAAGGTCCGCTTTGAGCTAATCAATGAATATGCACCATTCAGTTATATATTGGAATTCCCCATTCCTCCATTAAACCATGTATGTTATGGCAATACACAAAGCCCTTGTCAGTTCTAAAGTACTGCAGAAATTTGCAGTACTGCAATTTCTCTGGTTCGAAAGTACGATACCTTCGTTCCTTTTTCAGGTAAGTTTTTTTCACGCAGTCTTGATGCTAGGAGTTCTGAAACCTTCTTTGATAGTCCCAAATCACTCAACTCATGCTGATCAAATCCCTTACGCATAGAGTCCTCTTCAATTTCAAACTCTTCATCATTGTTGTCACCTAGTTCATCACCATAATCACGTTATTCAAGAAAGGGTAGTGTAACAAAAACCGGCACTGGGATTTCATCTGAATGAGCCATTGGGCTTATAGCCGATAGTAGACTAGAATACTCTATGTTACATTTATTTTTGCTGTTATATCCTGAAGTTTTCACTATACAAAAGTAACAGTCACTGAAATGATCTCCTGGCTCTCGCCAAACCATAGGTATACCAAATGGCATCTTATCACGTGTTCCCTTTGTTCACATCTGTAAACCCTCGACACACTGTTTGCACACCTTATGAGGGGCCCAAGACTTATCTTGATCACCAAGTTTAACGTTGGAATATGCCAAATAGGCTTGTTCTACAAATGTGCTGATGTTCGCCCTTTGACTGGGAATGGTTAAACTGCCACAGATATAACAAAATGAATCAGGGTTGTTTAGGCACTACAAGAAACAGCAGAGGCAGACATGATCCCAAAGAAAAGAAATACGTGTCTAAGTAGAAAAAAAGTTTTGCTTATTCACTACGTAGAGCAGCGCACAACCTCTGACCACACTGTCTTGCGTGTAAATGAATAGCCTATACAAATCCACGCTACACTAATCTCATTAATATAATCGGTAGAGAAAAAACCTGACGTGACAGAAGAAAACTAACTGCACTTTCAGAATCAGCATACCTATTTTTAGTGTTAAAAAGATTAAAAATTGAAGTCAACCAAATATTTGTTCAAAATTGTTCCCCAGTGTAATTGTTTCGGAAAAAATGACAAGACATAATATTAGAAATACTCCATAGAGCCATCTGACCCCCCCCCCCGCAATCCCTATTACATGCATGGTCCACACTCACCCTCCACAGCCGCACCAGGATCCAATTTGTTTGGGCCCAAGGCCGCTGCTCATAGGGTGCCAGAAGACTCTTCATCATACTGATCTGTCTGCAGAGAGAAAAGACATTATGCACAATGATCACATACTACAGAACATGCATAAAGATGTATGACAGGTACACTGGGGGGGGGGGAAAGAGATCTGTGCAAAGCCAGTCCAAACCCCATTAAGATCAGAGCTGAGCCCATTAAGAGGCCATGTGTCATCCGACTGTATTTGGGAATTACTTGGGAGTTCTTGTTTAATAACCTTGTGTGGTGTGAATATCTCACATAACTTTCCAGACAATTTGGAAGTCCCAGCATGCTTTGTGTGTGTGACCAGGTGTTGATGTTTTGGGGATACTGCAATCCCATACACCAGATATTGGTTTGCCCCCTCATTAATACAGCTGTATCCATGTATGGTGTGTACAGAGCACACTCACTGCTCCTCAGAGATCCTCTCCACAGCACGGAGTGAATGAGGGTAACAGACGTAGCTGGCCAGTGCCTGCATGAGGGAGTCCTTGATGTCTGTAGTATGAAAAAATAGAAATGAAAACAGAGGGGAGAGCCAAGCAGGACAATAAACCATGAGAAATATATAGCAGCCATATTTATTAAGTTCAGAGACCTGGATATCCCTGCAGTACTCACACACTCACCTGTCCCCACAATACGCGAATCAGCAAAGTGTTTGGCTAATATGGCAGCCAGACGAGCCAGCGTATCCTCATAACCTATTAAGAAGAGAGATTTATAGTCAGGGAATATGAAAATCTGCCTTTATCCACAATGAAATCTTTTTTCTTTCATCCTGCCGGGGCCAATGTAACCCATCACAGCTAAGACATTGCTGATTCCCAGAAACCGTGGTGGTTCCAGGGCTGGCACATCGCTATGTGTGAGAGGGAGAATCAGATCTGGAACTAGAATCCTTTCTGAGAGTCAGACAATGGCTTCCTAAGCTGGACAAGAATTTCACTGAAGTTCAGTGTTGCTCTGACAGGTTCTCTTCAATGTCACCATTTTCCACATGGCAGCACAGTAGCATATTTCTGGTACCTTAATGTTCCCAGGAGACACACTCTGTGGCAGTGGCAGAATTACCTGCCTATGATGTGGATATACAAAAATGATGCCAGAAACCTGGGGCTGAAAATTTAATTTGTACATAACAGTTTATGTCTCTTTGATAACAGCAGAATATGATTCTTCCTCTGCACCATTGTCTTATTTGGGATTTCAGTGTTGAAACCAGAATTTTTTTAAGGCGGGTGGAAAGAAATTGCAGGTGGGTGGCAGCCCCTGTCACCCAACTCATCAGTAACCACCGGAAAACAGCGAGGTGTTACTGAAAAGTGCCGGGTTTTGCGCCCAGCTAAAAAAAAGCTGGGGAGAACACAGGGATTTTATACCCTAAATCAGTGTTTCCCAACCTTTCCTAAATCGTGGCATATATTTTACATTAGAAAAATCCCACAGAACACCACTAAACAAAAATGTCACAGATTAATTAGCTACCTGCTGCCATCTAGTGGAAGAGTACTTCTTTGTTCTGCCTATTACTATACATTGCTGGTATAGCCAAATGAAGACAAATTATTTGCAGTAAATAAATAATTTTCACACCAATTAACCAACATTGGATAATTTCTCACGGTACACCTGAAGATCTCTCATGGCACACTAGTGTGCCGCGGCACAGTGGTTGAAAATCACTGCCCTAAATCGATGTGATTTAGCAGTCTCCATTTTCACGGATACAATCCCTTAATTGTATCACTGATAACACATTCCGCCCCTCCTTCAACTATTTTTACTTATAAATTTATTTGGATCTACACAATTCAGTTGGATCCTCTCCTCAGGTCAGAACACAACACATTACATCCAAACACTCCGCAGTGAAGAGACCTAAAAGCATAGTTCTTTATTAAAGAAGGTGTCTGGATACCCTATTTCAGACACTTAATACAGCCTGTTCATTTGGCTTCACAAAAAGTTTGCAGTGCTGACACAAGGTTTTTTAAAAAGCTGCTTCATGGAAAAAGAAAATCCTGCCAGACCCAGCCAGAGGCTTCTAAGATTGCAGCATCGTCCTCAAACTCACCTGGCTGCATCCTGGAGACCAGAATAGGGAGACGGGCATCAACTGAACCGTGTAGACGCTAGATGAGACACCCCCAACTCAGGCTTGAAACAAAGGGGCATCAAAACAAGAAATGCTGTAAAATCCTGGGGGAATTTCTCATGTCTTTAGCACTCCTTGATTGTAAATACATCCAAGCACTAATACTTATTGGCTGATGCAGTAAATTTACCAGTGCATGATATACCAACTAGGTGCCTTCACCATATTTATTCAACGTACAAGGCCCCATACCGCTGCCCACACTTCAAGGTAGATTTATAAATACAAAAATTACTTCTGTGATGCCCAAATAAACTTTCAGTTTCAATTACATATATGTATTGAAGTGAGGCTATGGGGAAATGTCAGATCACTGCAGAGAGGCCACAGATTTCACACAGAACAAGGCTCCTTAATTGCGGGCTTTCTACTTGGGCTGTATAGCAAACCAGCTGTATACCGGTGCTCACTCATTGTTTTGATGTAATATATTAGGTGGATTTAAACCTGAAGTCGGAGTTGGGATAAAAAAAAACAAGCCAAAATTTGCCTTCTAATATAAATTCCTATATCAGTGGTGCCTATCACTATTTATATCTCTGGATCCCATGGGGTTGGTATCGTACCGGGTAACTCCTCCATGCTGCTCACAGGACTGAAGTAATTTTTCAGAGCATTGTAACTATTCATGGCCACATTCAGATAATACTCCGGCATGAAAGCGAAGAGGGATCCTGTCCGATCAGCATGCTCTATACTGCGCAGGCACACTTGCAGGAGCCAGTGTACATCTTCCATCTTCTCCTACAGAAGAGACAACAAAAGACAATGATGTGATCAGTATAATGCTTAGGATCAAACACCTAATAATGGAGCCATTGTGTGGGAAAGCGTTGCTTCCAATTTTCAGAATCTGTGTCTTTTCTCTTACTGTATTCCAAACAATATCAGACCAATAAAAGTGGCAGGAAAGTGGCAGAAAAATTAAAGGAGGATTACCTAATATAGGAAACCATAGCCCTAATTTAAAGTTTTAAACGAAGATAAGGATCTTTATTTTCTGCCATGTGAATCATAATGTCATTTAAAAATGAGTATATTTTTTAAATAAAAGGACCATTTTCCTGTTGTGTTATCTTTGTGAAATGAATCTTAATCGAAACTTCGAGTGTTGTTAGAGAATTTAGTTCCTCTGTCCTCAAGCTATGTACACATGTCCAACGGTTCTCGCCCGATAATCGGCTCAGGGGCGATATCGGGCATGTACAGCGCCAGTCATCCAATGTCTGACCGACCGTCCTGGCAGATCCACGGACAATGGACGACTAATGATCCTAATGCAAGGGAAGGGGGGGGAGCGCGCAGCAGGGTGCCGCTCCGTCGCTCTCCCCCTCCCCTCTCTGTATGTACAGCACTCGTTCATGCATTGTGCAGTGCTAGTTGTTGGAAAGGATCGTGAAAGATCCTTTTCTAATGACTATAATTGCACATGTTTAGGCGGCTTAAGACATTGCAATGGATTTTACAAAATGGCAGATGATTACCTTAGAGTAAATCGTGACATTTATCCAGGCCAGTCTTCTGCTCAGATGATTCAGCTTCTCGGAGAAAACCTGTCTGCTTTTTAGCAGTTCTTCCATGATATCTGGTCTCTGAAATAGAAGAAAGCAGAGAAAGTGGCTCTTATTGTGTACAAACAATACATTTTTTTTGCCCGGGAGAAACATTCATGTCTGTACAGCTGTCCCCAGCTTCATTTAGTGAACCATCCTGCCAGATCACTCAACAAATATCAGAAAAGATTACTGCTGTTTTCACAAAAGAAAGAAGGAGTAGGGTGCCTCCAGCTCGGTCTTCCACTTCTCCTCCCCACAGAATGACCAAAGCTGTCTGACCAGGTGGTCATACTACTGACATTGGAAACAATAAGTGCCTGTAAAAGGCTAAAAGACCTTAGCACACTGCCCCACCACTGATGTCCAAAATGTTACACTGTACTCTGCATGGATCTCATTCTTACCCTCTTTGGGCAGCGTTTAATTTTCTCTTCTGTGTCTTTTAGTGCTAGAGCGTATTCATTGACATCATCCGAGACACCGACCATCTACAAAAACACAAAGTGCAAAAGTAAAGTAATTTATCATTACAGCGTCTTGTGAGTCCATAGTTGCCCATTGGGGCTCCTCCAACACTCAGGGCAAGTGTTCTGTGAATAGTAAACCTTGCTTCCTCTCAAAGATTTTCTAACAGTTTCTGGGGCTCTATTACCGTGTTTCCCCGATTTTAGGACATGCCCATTAAGTAAGCCACCACCGATTTTTAAAAAAATAATTAAAATAAGACACTCACCCGTTTATAAGACAGCTCCAGATATCTGATCCTGCGTGTGTGTCCTTTATGCTGGCTGCAGCGTGTGTGTCTTTGATGCTGGCTGCAGGGCGTGTCTATTCCTGAG
>NC_092865.1:44280672-44305019 GCF_032062135.1 Pyxicephalus adspersus | reverse complement strand
AATCAATGGCATAGAGTGATCAGAAGGGGAATATGAACGGAACATGAGTGATCAGAAGGGGACAATCAATGGAACATAAGTGATCATGAGTGACTTTCAACAATAAATGTGTTCTGTAGTCTTCTTCATGGAAAAATAAGACATCCCCTGAAAATAAGACCCAGGGCATATTTTGGCATTTCAAAAAATATAAGAGCCTGCCTTATAATCGGGGAAACAGGGTAGCATAGTCAGCATACAATGCCAGAGGACAAAGTACAATCAACAGATTAGATGAATGCTTACCTTGCCAAGCTGCTGATGTACACTGAGGTTATACATCATCACCACCCCATCCAGCATTTCCAAGAGGGAATTCTCTGTGATAGGAATATCAGGCTCCTCTGGAGGTCTGCCCACCAATAGACCCTCATTCCCGTGATGGCCTTCAACTGTAACAAAGCACAATGAATCTTATCAAAGTGACTGAAAAAAAAAAAATGACAGTATGTCTTCAGAAAACGACCAGTTGTATGCAAATCTGTATTAGATTACAACAGACAAAAGAGGATATGATTGGGGTCCATGGTAATAAAAACAATTTTTATTGAATATGACAAAGAACAAATGGTTGATCCATGGTGGGCCTAGCGACCCCAGGTCATTCGGATTCTCACATACCCCCAATCCAGCGTGTTTTTAGATCTGTCAGACCCATGCATGCTGTGCACTAGCATCTTCATTTAATTTACTGAAGACTTTGTACCCCACCAGAGCATTAAGTATAAATTCTCCATATGATTGGAGGCTTTTGCTCTATATGCAGTTGTGTTGCAATAATGAGGCCGTACAGCTCAGATCTCACTAGACTGGGGAGAAGAATATTACACTGATGGTATTGGGGTTGGTAAAAAAAATAAACTGCATGTGTGCAATTTACAATAAAGGCAGTCAAATTTCACCCACCACACAGAAGGTCAACCACAGTAAGAAAATGGGTGAGTAAGCTAAAACAACCTAAATCTCATTCTATGCCACAATTTCAGCCAGTTCTGAGGGCATCCAGCCATAATTTCCTTTTTTAATAACATTCGGTACCCTAAACCCCAAGACCCTCAACCACCCCACACACTCACTGTCATCTTCTGTGCGTTGATCATGATTTAGATTCCGCACTTTCACCTTTTCCAGAACACCTAGAGGTCGCCGTGAGTTCATGAGGCTGACCGCCGCAGTGCTCAGAAATCGATTAGCTCTGCCGAGTGTTGGGGAACTCAACCAGCTGGGCCGGGCAAGGGCGCCCCCAATAGCCTGGGCAGCAGAGGGCCTCTAGAGAGAAAACGATTAAATTTTCATTAATATTTAATATACAATGACTTGCAGTTACAATGCATCTCCCCTTTCTGTACCTGTCCTGTC
The DNA here is from genome assembly GCF_032062135.1 of Pyxicephalus adspersus. Classification (NCBI taxonomy): domain Eukaryota; kingdom Metazoa; phylum Chordata; class Amphibia; order Anura; family Pyxicephalidae; genus Pyxicephalus; species Pyxicephalus adspersus. The sequence goes on along the minus strand of NC_092865.1, from coordinate 44,303,621 downwards.
ATACTGGCTGATTCATCTTCCTCCTCCAGGTCATCCATGGTGACAGCCTGCAGTTCTGATGGATCTATCATTATATTGGCTTTGGAGGACAAATCATCTGAGGAGAGAAGTGCAGAGGTTTCAGGGGCTTTAACACCCTTAAGTAAAATAATAGTAATGCCTTATGCCAAAACACTCACCTTTCAGGGTCTTCCTCAGGTGGGAAAGAAGACCCCCGAGCCTTTGCAGGTCAAAATAATCCACCTTACCATTGTAGAATAGCTGTGGGGGCACATAGGCTTCTGTAGGCCAAGAATGACACAGGGTTAGACAAACTTTTTAGTATGTGTAACAAATTTTACATTATAGGCTAAAGCTCCACATTACCCTCACTACTGCGAGCCGAGGGGTTCCGAACTTGATATTCATCCCAACATGTTCGCAGGGCACTAATCAGGCGGTGGAGGAAGCACACCATGTACTCCGGGGGACAAAGCACTGTGGGATTCTGAAAAGAGACCAAGTCTAAAAATCAGAATGCTTGGTAAACACTAAATGGACAAATTTATGTGAATCCTTCACATACCTTCCCTATCTGAATGATGGGGTTCAGGTCTCCCCAGTGAAGGGTCCTGGTAATCCTCCATCATACAAAGACATTGTAGACACATGGGCTCTTACACCCCTGTGGTCAGTTTGGTGAAGACCCTTTTCTGTTCCCCCATGACTGTGCCCAAGGGTATAATGCCAGCTCCATAAAGACATGGGGTCACCAGTTTGGTGTGGAGGAACTCAAGTGTCCACAGATTGCTAGACCATACAAAAAACCAAATAGTAATACATGAAAACCCATATTTCCATTTTCATACACTGTGCTGTGTGTACTGGTCACACCATTTTAGATGTATTTGTTTCTTCTATGAATTTGGCGTTCGTGGGAACCCCTCTTTCCTACCCCACCAGTCTATAATCTACCAAATCCCCCCTGTCTATGGAGCTGCATGTTTGCAAAGAAGCTAATGCCTATGCCTAAGAAATAGAAAGATATGGGAGGACGGTCACTCACCCCTCTGTTGCTGGCATTTTCCTGGAGAAATTTCCGGAACTTGTTAAGGAAGATGTAGCGGGATGCCACTCCCTGTGACAGAGACAGCGCCATATATGATTGGTTACTTATTAACCCCTTCTTTCATAAAAACTGTTCCACTACCACAATGATTCAAACTCTGAGAGGACCAAGATCTGCAATTCAGTATTCATTAAAGGCTCACTATAGTGAATATGATATTCTACTGACTACGGAGTTATCTATAATTTATATGCCCAGCTGTCCAACAAAATCCGTCATTGGGGAAATCTATTGAACACTCAGGGTACTAATGTTCACCTTTCATTTATATCCTTTTTTTTCCCAAAAGAGATAAAATGTGAATAGGCTGCAATTATTAGCTGAAGTTGGGCTTTATTCTTTTTCTATGGAGTGGTTCATGGGCAGATGTTTTAACTTTAGAATAATTAGTGATCTCATGTAAAATCTACTTTTGTCCGATTGTCACCAACTGATTTTCTGCACTTTGTTCTGTTGAGAAGCAATCAGATGTAACAATAAATATTGATGGAAAGAATTTGCAACATTTATGTCTGTACTGCATCTGAGGGCTATGGCCACAAGTGAAGGGTCTCTGCTATGTGTACTATATAGCTGGAGAACATAATATAAATGTACCTAGTGTACAGGTGTGCCTGCTACATACATAATAACTATCAAAAGTGCACACTACAGTTCAGTATTCTCCCCAGAATTTTTAAGCTGGGTGGTGGCCCCTGTATTTTGACTCAACTTTTCAGTAACCAACCAAAAACAACCGGGTGGTTACTGAACAGTGCTGGGAGGTGCACCCTACTTAAAAGGGGCTGGGGAGATCACTGCATTTCATGTGTCATGTAAAATACGTGTAATAAGGATGAGCTCCAGGAGCTGGACTTACCCCTCCCTTATCCTTGTTGTTAAGCAGAAGCTTCAAAATCTGAACCTGCAGCTCCTCCACCACTGAGATAAAAGACACAATTACTTAACTGTAACCCAGCTTATTCCCAATATATTGATTACCACAAGTCACATGGCCATTACCTTCAATGCGTTTTTTTAGTCTCATACAACCACGTTCATAAGCTCTCCGCCGGAGTCGCTCCTCTCCACTTTCCTCTGAAGGGTCTTTGATTTCTTTTCCCTGCATTATATATTAGAGCTAAATAAATGTATAAAAAAGTGTGTTATTGTGAGGGGACATTAGAGTATCAGCTCCTCTGTACAGAGGCTGGTGGGACTGGATCAGTGTTCTCTGTACAGCACTGCGGTATATGTCAGAGGCATTTGATTGTATGAAATATATAAGTGAGGGGATAATCAGTAACAATGATCTGTAGTCTCAGGTTCACCTCTTTGTTGAATCTGTTTGGCCACCAGGTAGTTGGGATCAGCTCCTGCAGACCGGCCTCCTCCACCCGCAATGGACTCTTAATAAAGAAGAAAACTACTGACCGCAGGACATCAAATCTACAACATGCAGTGTTAAGGATGAAGTTCTTTCACATCTGTAATATCGACCAATATAAAAGGCTGCAAATATAGGAGTCACTGGTGACTGGACCCATACGAACCAACAGGGATAATGGAGATGAATGAGAGGAAATGGCAGAGGCTCTGCTGGAACAAACAAGGCAGTGACACAACTCAAATGTAATGCTGTGGAACTTTCAGACATGTACAACCTGACCTGGCCAGCACACACAATGCTATAAAGCTCATATAAATTTACAGGATGGCAGCAGCATTGCATTAAACATGATGTTAGAGATCTCTCACATATGTACAGCGACAGTGACCAGGCCATCACATGACTTTGTGATATTCATATGTATAAACAGGATGGCAGTGACACATATCACACACAATGCTGTAGATCTCATATGTATGTACAGTGTGGCAGTGACATAGCCATTGCACAACACAGTGGATTGTTAACATATACCAGCATGGAGCTGACAGACATCAAATGATGCTTTGGATCTTTCATATATACACAACATGGAAGTGAAACAGCTTTTACACGATGCTGTGGATCTCATGTAAGTACAACTCATGGATAATCAGTATTAGGGATACAGTACATTGCTCAGCAGGTACTTTCGGGACTTCTCATGTCTCAGGATAGCGATTGTCAGGCGCAGATAGTGAATCTGGAAATAGAAGAAAAATACTAATCATCAATATATTAAAATAAAGATCTACAAACTTTTATCCCAATCTTCTCCAGTTGGGTGCCAGAGACTGACCTGCAGTCCCAGATCAGGGACAATCGGAGAGAAGCGATAGGCTCGGAGGAGAGACATCATCAGCTGCTTCAAGCATTCATGTATCTCGTAGTCCTGGAGTAATAAGAGGGGTTATTGATAACATCTAGCTCTTCCAAGCAATCCTCACTAAAAGGGTTCTCTCACTCACCTCCATCAGCAGCCACATGAGGTCCAGGAGATGCTGAATTAAGGGATGCTCTCCCACTGCACCCCCTCCCGCCAATATACCAAGGAGATAGTTCATCAAGACGTCCTCCACCAGGTAGACCTTACACTGAATGTCACCCAGGAGGAATCACAGAGACAAAAGTACCATTATACACCAGAAAATCACTAAACAATATCCTTGATCTAACACTTTTTTTTGTCGTTATGTTTCATTTATTAGGTATCAGCATAATATATACAGCTGTACAGTACATAGGAGGGGACATTTCTATTGAGTGTTTGGGGTGAAAAACAAACAAAAGGGAATCAAGCCGTGAGCTGGAGCTGAGAAATTCCGTATTTTATATTTTAAGACATACTAGCAGTTTGAAAGAACATGGAAGAAGAGAAACTGCATGGCTGCTGAAGAGTTCCGGATAGGAAAGACAATAGCATAAATAAAGTGTGAGGAGAAGATATTATTTAATATTACACAGTATTTATATAGCATAAAAATATTATGCAGCACTGTACAAAGTCCATAGTCATGTCACTAGCAGTCCCTCAAAGGGGCTCACAATCTAAAGTCCCTACCATAGCCATATGTCTTTAATACAGTCCAAGGCCAATTTGGGGGGGGGGGGGGGGGAAGCCAATTATCCTAACTGCATGTTTTTGGAATGTTGGAGGAAACCGGAGTACCCAGGGGAAACCCACACAAACACGGGTAGAACCTGCAAACTCCATGCAGATAATGTCTTGGCTGATATTCAAACCTGGGATCTAGCGCTGCAATGGCCACAGTGCTAACCACTAAGCCACCGTGTTGTCCTTATCATGGCTCAGAGGTTACCAGAGGAGAGATGTGAGTTAAGCAGAGGGGCAGGAATCAGAAGGGAGTACATTACAGGAGGCAGGGGAGGGATAACAGAAGTGAGATGACTACACATACACTGACAGTGCAGAAGTAAGTGAATGGTACAGGGTGGTACAGTGCACCACAAAATCTCCCTTAAAATTTTATAACATTAAAGAGATTTCCAGATTATACAGAAGAAAAAGCTTATCACCCTGCAATCCTTTTCTGATTGGTAAATATTTCCTCAGATTAATCACTGATTAGCTGCTTAAAATAGAGCTTCTGCACAGCTCCAAGGCTACCAATGCTCACAGACTTAATATTCTCAGTCTTAGTCACTGTTGTAGATCATTTATTATGTATTTAGTATAGATTTTTAAATAAGTTAGCATTATATGTGCTAAATTCTGAATTGATATAATACAGACAGGGGATGCAGAGACCTCCCAGTGACACAGACATGCTTTATACACAAATGAATTCTGACTCTAGTGCCATCTTCTGGTCCCTACCCTAAATAGTTTGTAATGTATCTATTTTGTAAAGCATTTAGTTTAGCAGATATATCAGACCAGATGTCCTAGAAAAGTAATTATCAACATTTTCCTGCCTAAGGAAATTAGTTATGACAACACTGGGACACAAAACTGATCAGATCTTTTTTATATGCTGTAATAAAAAAACAAAACAAAAAACAAACTGCCAGACTGACTGATTACCTGGGCCCTATACATGTACGAATTATGAAATGCAGCTTTCGCATAATTAAGTCATGTAAGCACAATGGGCCCAGGAACACCATGTGCTGCATTACCAACTAATGAAGTGCGATACGTAGTACACATGTTGTGGTGTCCTGCAGTGTGTCACAACATACATGGTGCAACTAGATGCAACGGGCATCTGGGTGCAGATTATTTTTATGGAGCTGATAATGGGAGACATCAGAGGGTGAAATTTGTACTTACCATAAGTGGCGAAAAGTGGTTGAATATATGAGCCGATGTTACAAGGACTGTCGGCTCTCCCTGGAGCTGCCACGTAGATGGGTCCCTGTCCACCAGTTTCCCTTCCTGAAAAATTTATTTTCAGAACATGAACACATACAGAATTATTAAAACCCTGGGTGATTTTTTTTTTTTTTTTTTTATAAGAAACCCTCCATACACAATTATATACCTGAGCATCAATTCCTATAGACAAGACGTTCTTCAGGTAGCCCAGCAGCCTTTGGGATTTCAGCAGTTCAGCTGCTGGTGGGTCCTGCAGGGGCCGGTACCCTTCCACTGGATATGTGATTGGGTGTCAAGGACAAGAAAACAACCCACAATTTTGCCACATCTAATATCACAACTGTCTTCTATGTCATCACTCAGGTGACCTCAGGCAACCCGAGCAGGACATATATAGGATATCCAGAAAACAAGGCTTGCAGGGTAAGAGGATGGAGAAGGGTCCCCAGATATTCAGCAATCATAAAACTTCAATCGATTCGACACTCCAAAGGATTGTTACATCCCAGAGACATCAATTACACTACAACTAGGCTGAAATCTGAATCTTATTGGTGCCTGTACAGAAATAATGCCAGCTTATACTGATAAAATAATGCAATACCCCCCCCCAGTGTATAATTTAGCTATATACATTACAAGAAGGATATCTCAAAGGACGAGAACCGAAATTAAATGCCACAGACTCCTTGAAGGAGAGACTGATGGCGGGGAAGTACGCCATACCCGATCCACGAGAAATGTCACTGAAAGCGACACCTAGACTGACACCATTCCTGCCAAGAGAACAGAGAGTTGTGAAAGGAGATAAGAATATATCACAGAGACCACAAAACCACAAGACAAATACCTACAGACAAAAGGAGATGGTCCCTTCATCCACATCTATCAGACAGCTGACAATGTCCCCCGCTGCCCAGGACTGCACGGACAGAAGAATAAAAAGGACATCAAGATGGTGGTGACATTAGACTGTCAGCTCCTCTGTACAGAGACTGATGTGGCTGGCTCAGTGTTCTCTGTACAGCACTGCAGTATATGTCAGAGCTATATAAATATATAATATTAGGGTGACTGTAGGGGGGAGAGGGGGGCCATAAGAGTGTAGGCACCTCTGTACAGAGACTGATAGGACTGGCTCAGTTTTCTCTGTACACCACCATGAAATATGGCGGCTCTCCTACATATAAAATATATAATTACAATATTGCCAGCCTGTTGCTCACCTTGCCGTAGTTTGTGGTGGTTACGTTCCATTTTCTGACCCGGTTCCCATCATACGCATACGAGTCTGGAGTGTCTCCAACACCCTCCTGTAACAGAGTAGAGTGTTCAGCGGCCATCACTATACACAATGTGGAGCAGGCAGGATGGGTCAAGGTTGGGGTTTGGCTGTGACCAGCTTTTTCTTTGCCCATGCAGCATACGGCCACTTAGGGACCCAGAGCTGTGACATGGGGAGGGGGAGGAATCCCCCGCTCGGAATAAACTCCCTAGCACATCTTGCAGCTCTCTCAGGTCTTTTTCTTGTTCCTGGGAATATTGGTGGGTCAGTGAGCAATCTCAGCTTGCATCTAATTCTCACTATGGGTTCCCTTGAACAGTCCCCTGTATGGAGGGACGATCCCTCACACAACATCTGAATGTTCTCCTATAGAACTAAGAGGGATGAAGGCTACAGACAGGCAGACCTCAGCTGGAGTACAAATCACCTAATTGTGCAGCAACTACAAACAATATTCATAAAATAGGGAGATTTTCTTACAGAGATCTGAACTCACCTCCTGATTAAACCTGCAGTTCAGAGTGCACCAACCAATCTGCATGAGTCCCTGGGAGGAGATAAGGACCTCATAGAGCCATTTTCCTGGGGGGACAAAGCAGGGACAGACAGGAGTATCAGAGACTAAACATTATATATTGTAAGACCTTTAGGGTATACCGAGTTCCCACCGCAGAACTAGCTACATACATAATAAAATGTTTTATCTTCTGACCTTAGCATCATTCAGTCATTACCCAACTGTGGAATTTGAGTGCCTCCAACAATGGTGAGATCTCCCCCCAGTAGTTTGTGTCTCTGCCCCTGCCACAATGGCAAGTTCCCCCCCCCCAATAATATAATAAAGGTGTTGTCCTTGACATGAAATGTTGTATTGGCTCCCTGTATTGGTTCACACAGTCGCAGCGCAAGGCCGCCTTCCATTCCTTACTCACCTTTAAACGCGCAGGTTGTGGCCCGGATGGAGCTAAAGTTGCTGTGGCCGATAACCTGCAGGAAGAGGAAACCATTAACCAGTGTGATCAGTGATTGGTGTGCAGTAAAGTACTACACAGGAAACTCACCCCCAGGAGATCGTCATCTACCAATAGAAGCCCCTCAAATCCGCTGGTGTGATCCAAGACCACAGTGGGTGGCCCCAGGCGGCCCTCTGTCTGATCTGTGGCAGAGAGAACAGCGGCATGTTATACACATGGATCTTCTGCATGTTTGTGCTGCATTGTAATATTGGACTTCATAACATTTAGCTGACCTAAATTTTTCCCCTGCAGTCTCACTTATAAAAGATGTATAACTTCTCAATTATATAGTTTTTCTTTGTCTGAAGGTGGTTACAAGCAAATAACTCCGCTGTCTCCCAGCTTTAGAATGTGCAAAAAAAAGAGAGCCTCATAAGCAATTATAATCCTTTCTGGAAGTTCTGTCCGCTGGTTGGGATGGGGGAGCCATGAGGCAAAATGGCCGGGATGTCCCCCCATCTTCACCATGGGTTATCACCATTCCTTCTGTATCCAGCACCTTGGATTCCTCTTCCCAGTCTGCACCTCACTTTACCTCCTGCACTTTGAATGCACCCCGCCCCCCCACTCCTTTTTTACCATGGATATAGTGCACCACAACCTCCCCACCTTAACCCAGGACCCAATGACAGCACCTCAGACCCTTCCCCTAACCTTAACCCCCCCCCCCCCAGTGGTTATCCCAAGTGTGACTCGGGGTGGATTTTACCTGCAAAAAGCAGTAATCCCGAGTCACACTCTGGGTCGCTTAAAACTTAAAAAACCCAGATACCTTGCTCCATCAGTGTCCTCCGGCATCTTGGGGACACGTCTTCCTCCTCTGATCTCCAGCCAACCCTGCACCCTCCCACTCTGCCTGCACCCTGACCCTATGACAGCACCTCAGTCCCCATCCCCTAACCTTGCACCCTCCCACACTGCCTGCACCCTGACCTCCTGAAGAATTACACAGAAAACACCCAGAGGGGCCCAATCATCGATAGCCCCCTACAATTGCCTAACCTGTGTTATCCTCACTGGACTCCTCAGCAGACAGCAATCGATCCAACCGCTCCTCCAAGTTCTGGAAGGTGAGGGGTTTTCTGGGCACAAACACGGGAGAAACATAAATAAGAACTTTGGGAACTCTACCTCAAAACTTTAGTGTCCCCACTTAGTACAAACTTATTACCATTTCCTGGTGTGACCCCAGCAAGCGGCACAAAGTAAATATATACGAGTGGGTTTATATCTGGGCCAGACAAGAAAGATTTTACAAACCCAGAGACAGTAATCAACCCAACAAAACACAATCAACCCATGAACAGACATTCCTAAAGTGGAACTCCAGATACAAGCTAATTTGTGGCCGTCATGTGACTCCCAATGCAGCATATATAGAATTGGGAAATTTAATGTAATCAATTATTTGCTTTAAACAATTAGATATGTTTGGATGATATGAGGTCACCTGACACGAGCAGAGAACTATTTCAGATGCATCGCACAGACGTGCAGAACTGCGGTGTATGATTTATGTCACACAGGACCCTCGGACAAGAAGGGGTTAATAGGAGATGCACGGGTGTCACTGTGACACTCAGGGCAGCTGAGCAACTCCTCTGTGTAATTGGAGAGCAGGGCCGAGTATTTATAGATATGATGACAGATGAATCGCCCGGCAGCCATTTCTCCATACAAGTGACACGGGGACACACCCCCTCCCCCATTAAAGCCTCCACCAGTAATAAAAGTGACTCCATCTACACCTATGGGGGAAAACTTAACTCCTGCCCCCCTTCATTAAATCTTCCCTCCGATTCCCCACCCCTTCAATATATCTGTTCTCTGCCCCCCCTCCCCTCATTAAACCTGCCCCCCCTTCAATCTTGCACAGTTATGTCGGCTTCTCTCCTAAACAGAATTTTTTTAAATTTCCATTTCACTGCACACGGTGAGCTTCTTGCAATGTGCATTAGAAGCTCAGCAACTCAAACAGCGCCTGCCTTATTTTCTGGCTGAAGGTCATCTAGCCCCTCCCTTCCCATTTTGATTGTCACTGGCTCCTCCTCTTTTATACAATCTTTGAATGTTACCATCATATGTGGTGGTTACTCAGGGGCGGTCTGCATACAAATCCAGCCTGCTTAGGACCGCCCACTGCTCCACATATCACTCAGAAAGTAATTTGGATATTTACATAACTCGTCCCATAACCCGCCCACTTCATTTATCAGGCCTGAGGATTCGGTCATGTGTTTTGGAAGCCATTTACAGCACATGATGACGGCAGTCTGTGGTGCAGACTCTGGGTTCACCTGTATGTGGCACCGTGCTGAGCTCCATCATTGCCCGGGAAGATGCGGTGGAGATACTGACTGAGGAGCCGCTCGTTCACAATTCCTGAAAGATAAAAGAAATGCCACAATCCAGACCAAACACCCTGAGGTGGGCCAATTACCCCAATAGTATAGCAATATCACTGCCCTTCACCAGGGGCCGCCATTTATAATGGAGGATAAAGAGAGATCCACTCCATGCAGCTCATCAATTTATTCCCGCAATGGTGACACAGGAGAAGCAGGGGCACTTCCTGCAGTGGTGACACAGGAAACACATGGACATGGGTGCAGGTGATGGTCAGCAGGTCACCAGAGAGGGGCAGATCTCAGGGTCTCACCTGTCACCTTGGTCTTCTCAGGGTCTGTAGACAGCCGGTAACTCTTCCGTGACGAGGTGCCGGGCGCTCTGGACGCCATGACCTGCACACAAAGGGGACACCAAGAGGAATCAGCAGAGATCACATGACCCACATAATACTGACAGCCAATCATCTCCCCAGCAGCCAATCATAGGCCAGGATCCTGCACCAACAAGGGGCAACAACTGTGACAACTACCATCCTGCCCCCGCGTTCCACCCCAAAGTCCCATTCTGCCCCCACGCTCCTCCCCAGAATCCCATTCTGCCCCCACACTCCACCTCAAAGTCCCGTCCTGCCCCCGCGCTCCATACCAGAGTCCCATCCTGCCCCGGCGCTCCACCCCAGAGTCTCATCCAGCCCCCGCGCTCCACCCCAGAGTCCCATCCTGCCCCGGCGCTCCACCCCAGAGTCTCATCCAGCCCCCGCGCTCCACCCCAGAGTCCCATCCCTGTGATGCCTGTCATGCACCTCATTTTCTCCAGGACCTGTAGAAGCCCCCTCCCCATTGACCCCAGACCTGTAGTTGCCCCAAGACCACCTCAGGTAATATTACCCCTCACGGAACCCTGTAGTGCCCCCCACATATCTTAGGACCTGTTCTGCACCTCACTCATATTGTGGTTTTTACAATTTAATAGCATTCTGCAAATTGCAGTGACCTGGCCCACTCACCCATTCACAGGGGCCCACTTGTACCGGTTGGGCTCGGTGCTCCCCCCCAGTCACCCGCTTTATGGTGTCACCTGCACAGGGTAAGCTGAGCTCCCAAACAGCTATAACCCCGCCCCTCCGCTCTGGTCCCGCCTTCCACCGCTTCCTGTTCGGCACGGGGATGTCAGCTTTTTCTCAATAAACTTTATTTAAAAACACAAAACAGTTGGTTGACAGCTATTTCCCACCCACTTCCGGTGCATTCTCCACCCACCCACGCCCACTTCCATAAACTTTTCCTGACCATCACCAAACAAGCCTAAACTGCCTCTTACCCGCCTCTTATTTTTGCATGCCCCGCCCCTATCTCCTGTCACTTAAAGGGTGGTGTGTAACATTTTTCTTTTCCCGGGTAGCAGAATCCTGCGGATTAAGTTCCGCCCTGTCAGTTGTATTTGAGGTCTTTAACTCCTCTGCACCTTGTGTCTCCCCGAAATCTCCCTCTTCGGCCTGTGTATGTGTCTAAGGTGGCCCTAAGGCCTTGTACATGTAAAGTGAGGGCTGACAGGTGGGTTGGGACATTAAAGGGCTGAGCACCAGCGTGAGGGCAGAAAGGATTTAGAATTTATTGGTGAGATGTTGGGGGTATCTCGGATTACCTCGGGCAGATATCCAATAACACCCCACCCTGCCTCCTGCACGAGGGCTTCCTGTAAAGCTTATATTTATGTCACACACATAGATAGGTCCTCTTTAAACAGGCCTGGATCTGGTCACATGACCATAGGATGGCGGGCACTGAGAGGAGCACTGACACCTCACCACCCCCATAAGCAGCCAATATGGTTTATAATAAAAGAGACCTGTCATGGCAGACGTATGGTACCAGAGGATGGGGAAACCCTGGAAATGCAGGACGCCTGGCTTCCACTGCAGAGACCTCATTGATGTATATTCAACTCCGATGTTCTGTAGGACAGGACGTGAGGGTCAATCTCAGGTGTTTTGTCTCTACCCCATCCACTGCACCTAGGGGAAACATTCCACCCAGACCACTGCTTAAACCTGGGGACAGCTCACATTCATTAGATAATTGAACAGATTTTTATTGGTTGCAATAAATTCATGAAGTTTAACAAAATACATCAAATGTAAAGTGTGACTCTGTCTATTTATCCAATGTTGGCAGAGCTTCTGACATTTTATGGGAAGGGGGTACATTATGCAGGGGTGGAGTTTCTGTCATTATGCAGGGGTAGAGTCTCTTACATTATGCGGGGGTGGAGCTTCTGTCTATGTGGGGCTGGATAGATCTCCATTATATGTCATTGTTGGATATCATTAGATTTATGGGTTACAAAAAGAAATAGATTTGTCTTCGTTCTAGTGTGTATTTAGTGTATTTACCTTTTCTGGAAATGGGTAAGGGGTACTGTTATCTGAACTCCGCTTCCAGACACATCCGGGAAGGGGGGTCACTGATAATACCCCACACTCCTGATCCCCATCATGTGGTAGTGGGGTAGTTAGCTTGGTGTGCAGTTCAGGACCTCCTTAGTGTTGGATCTGCTGGCAGTGGTGATGGATCTGGGGAGCTTAGACAGCTAAACACATGGCTTAAGTCCTGGTGCAAAAAGGAAGGGTTTGGGTTTATAGAGCACTGGACTGACTTTTCATTGGGGTACAACCTGTATGCCAGAGATGGTTTGCACCTAAATGAAAGGGGGTCTTCTGTGCTTGGGGAAAGATTTGGGGGAATGGTGGAGGGATATTTAAACTAGGACAGAGGGGGGTGGGACAGTTAAATAAGGTGGCAGAAAGGTTAGTCAGGGGTCGAACACTAGTGGAAGGTGGATTAGGGATAGTTGGGGGGAGGGTTATGGATAAATGTATGGAGCTTCCCATGTTACAAACAAACATTGGATTGTGCAGTACTAGTTGTACTGAAAAACAAAACGATTCGGCAAACAATGCTGGTAAATGCAGCAATGGTTTAAATACCCTGTTCACAAATGCTAGAAGTCTGGCAAACAAAACAGAGGAGTTAGAAGCCTTAATGAGTGAGGAGGATTATGACTTAGTTGGCATTGCTGAATCCTGGCTTTGTTCTTCACATGCCTGGGCTGTCAATATTTCTGTGTATACTCTCTTTCGTAAAGACAGAGTCAAACGAAAGGTTGGTGGTGTCTGTATGTGAGAAGTGATCTTAAAGTGAATGTGAAAGAAGAAATTGCAGATGGAACAAGCGATGAGGTTGAGGCATTATGGGTGGAGTTGAATGTGGGGGTGCATAACACACAATTATTTATTGGAGTCTGCTATAGGTCCCCCAGTGCTAAGGAAGAAATGGAAAATCAACTAATAGCACAGCAAAAAGTAGAAGTGTTTTCATTATGGGAGATTTCAACTACTCGGACATTGACTGGAGTAATTGCACTAGAGGAACAGCAAAAGGGAGCAAATTTGTGGATTTAATACAAGATAATTTTGTGGTACAGTTTATAGAAACCCCAACTAGAAATTATACTCTGCTCGACAAATGTGCAATTTAAAACAGAATCTGGGTAACAGTGACCATAATATGATTTCATTAAATGTAAGTTGTAAACAGGAAGCAAAATCAAGAAAGATAAAAACATTTAATTTTAGGAGAGCAAATTTTCCATTATTAAGGGCGGGTGACTTGGACTGAGAGACAATATTGTCCTCAAATAACACAGAACAGAAATGGGAATGTTTCAAGTCTGTTCTACAAAAGCACACTGAAAAATATATTCCAATTGGTAATAGGTTTAAGAGGCTAAAATTAAAACCTATGTGGCTCACAGCTGATGTTAAAAAAGCCATAAGGAACAAGCTGGGTTGGTAACTGGGGATAAAGAAAAGGCAAATTTACTAAACACCTTTTTTTTAGCTCTGTGTACACAAAGGAAACTGGCAGAGCTCTAGTCCAAATTCATAATAGCAATGTCACTGCCTTAAATGAGTCACAATGGCTCAAAATTGATATGATTGAGAAACAGTTGGGCAAAATTAGGGTTGACAAAGCACCAGGACCTAATGGATTACATTCTCGTGTCCTCAAAGAGCTGAACTCGGTTATTTCAAAGCCATTATTTCTAATTTGTGGAGACTCTTTAGTCACTTGCATGGTACCAATGAATTGGCGTAAGGCCAATGTGGTTCCTATCTTCAAAAAGGGAGCAAAGTGGAGTGCGCATGCGTCGGCGTCTATGGCTGTAGCCTGATAGACTGCTCGGCTCCCTAACAGCTCCGTTCCCAGCCCTGTACCTGCAGACTCGGCAGCCTCTGCACCCGCCTGGACGAGGGAACTATTCAGGAGCACGCACAGCTCCCGGACATGGTTGGAAAGTCATCAGGCAAGCAAAAAGATTGGGTCGCCTGCTCACAGACCCCGCGGCTCTCTTCCAAGATGGCCAACCGCTGGGACCAACTAAACATGGCGCGGCCTTTACAGGATAGTCTCTTGGGATCCCAAACGGCTGGATCAGGTAGGGGCAAGGGACCAGAAGCAGGAGGGTTGAAAGGAGCCTCTCCCCCGGCATTCCCAGAGGATTCATTAGTGGGTCCCTGCCCCATTGCTATGCAGCATGCTGAGTCTGCCTCCCAGCTCTCATCCCCAGCACACAGCCCAGGCTCCCCTCTCCTCAGAGATGGAGGGTCCTTCCCAGCAACTGGCCCCCCTCACCTGCTCTTTCAGGGAATAAAAATGAGCCCCTCTCTCATGGAGCTGCATTATCTCCAGCACTGACCCCTCTTTCTGAGGGGGAATCCAGGCTTTACACTCATTTGGCTGCATTTTTAAAATCTGATCTAGCCAAAACCTCAGCTTCCGTTACTGCGGAGCTCCAACAAGATTTACAGGGTCTTGGAAACAGAATGAACACAATTGAGCAGGCCCTGGATGCTACCACTACCAGAGTTTCCCAAAACTGATATCCGTGCTAGATTCACAGATGGAGGAGGTACATCATAAAACAGATCACCTGGAAAATAATTCTAGGCATTCTAACTTTCACATCAGAGGTCTTCCGGAGTCCTTTAAGGATGTTACAATTGTGGTACAGCAGTTTCTTAGGAAATTGCTTCCTGATGTTACCGATTCCCACCTTGAAATCGACAGGGCCCACAGAGCCCTGGTTGCTCCTAACGCTGATGGTCCCCCTGGGGATATAATAGTGAAACTGCATCATTACTCCACGAAAGAAGCCTAATGAAAGTCTCCAGGTGTCATGATGCCGTATTAATGGAAGGTGTTCCGGTCCAAATATATTCTGACCTTTTACCTTTTACCATACAACACCGTAGAGCCCCGAAACCTCTTCTACAAGCCCTCATTTCCCACAAGATAAAATATCGCTGGGCCTCTCCGCCTGGTCTTCCAACATCAAGGGAAAACTTTTTCATTTACCACTTTTGATAAAGGCGAGAATTTGTTGCGTGAGCTGGCTTTATTACCCTCTCCTTCTACGCATCAATTGCTTTATCCTTTGTGGTAAAAAGCTGGTCAAAGCTCCAAAATAGTTCCCAACAATACCTGAATGGACAAATGATTCCGGGAGAACTTTTCTGTGCTATATGTTACTTCAAAGCACTTGGTACTTAACCCCGTGTGCCTTATAAAGAAGATGTTACTCAGGACTTATCTGTTCATTTTTGCATGTTTTATCAGAATAGTCTGAGGTTTTATTGCTTGATGGTTTCATACAATGTATGTTTAGGTGGTTGTGGCTGCCGAGTCCAATACCCACCTTAAGATTGTTTTCATATGTTGGGGTTCAGACCCTCTGGGAAAGTTTCTAAAATGGGTTGATCACTTTTTTTTTCAGGAGAGCTGGAGGGGGGCAATACATGCCCTCAGTCTTCAGAATAGAACTAGAAGGGGGCTGCTTACAGTTCAGCCCCTTTTGGTTATGTCCCTATGGCCCGGGTTTCCCGGGTGGGTCATGCTCGCTTTGAGGCTGGGGGACGTGGTCAGCTCGGGACCTCAGATGGTACTAAAGTTGAACAAGAGCTTACTTGACTGTTTTTATTTATGTCTTGTTGTTTGTGTCTGGTGTCTCTGTGTTAACCCCCCTACTGTTTTTTCCTCCCTCCCTGATTCTCATAATATCACTGGGTTTCTGAAGCTCTCTTTTATTGGGTGTAATTGATGGCAGGTCCTTCAGTGCCAAACCGGGATCCAGTACAGTCTTTGTGGTTTTGTCTCACAATGTTTAGGGGCTGAATTCCCCTGTCAAGAGGACAAGGGCCTTTCATTACTACCACTCTCTCAAAGTGGACATTTTGGCGTTGCAAGAGACGCATTTTTCCAATAATTCTATGCCCCGATTCTTTCATAAGCGGTTCCCTATCACTTATCAAGCCAACCTAAACAAGAAAAAATGTGGTGTCATGTTATGTTTTCCCAAGCAGTTAAATTTTTCACCTCTATAAATGCTTAGAGACCCGGGAGGAAGATACCTTTTTGTCTGTGGCTCCATTGCAGGCTAATTAATAACAGTTGTCACTTACTATGCCCCTAATGAGGGTCAAATTGAATTCTTTGCCTCTCTGTTAGGTAAAATTGCTTCTTTTACTCAGGGCACCCTTCTAATGCTAGGGGATTCTAATCTAGCTTTGGATCAGCTTCTCGATAAAACTAGTGTCCATAGATATAGGTTCCCACCTAAACAGAGTGACAGACTCTCCACTCTACTCAAGCAATATTTAATAGATATCTGGAGGGAGATGAATCCCTCTATGCAGGATTATTCCTATTTTCACCCTGGGTGAACCGAACATGACAAACATAGCATTCATATAGCTTGTCCCTAGAACCATTTCTTATGTGCCTCTGCATGTGATGATCCAGTTTTGAGCTTCTGGGACATGTATAACTGCACTGATCCCATTGGAAAGTTTTCTTTACACTTTTCTTTTTAACTTTTGTCCATTTTGAAGGCTTCCTATTTCCATGCACGTTTCCAGCCTTCCCTTCCACTGGTGTGGCAACTCCTTCCCCAACATGCTTCTGGGTATCCTGTTTATCAGGCACAACAGTGACAGTTTCTTCCCTCTTTACTTTGCCTAATTTATGAAACTCTTCTCACACCTTTTTGCAAACAGGGACAGCTTTTCCAATCTTTACGTCGCTTAATTTACTAAACTCTTCCCGCACCTTTTGGGAAAAAGGGACAGCTTTTCCAATCTTTACTTCGCTTAATTTACTAAACTCCTCCCGCACCTTTTGGGAAACAGGGACACTTTCATTGGCTTCTTTGGACTGTCCTATCTTCTCCGGAATGTCTGGAATAGGTCCCTTCAATTCATCCCTTTCCTTCTGAATTTTCTCAGTGAACACATTTGCAGCTTTTTCCCACTGCTCTTGAAGTAGAGCCCCTCTTTTCCCTAGGACTTCAGTAGACTGTGTGAAGTGAGATATGGCACTATGGTGCTTGCTACTGTACTGGTAGGCCAAGCCCCGTTGCAGAGTGCCAACTTCTCCCTCTTTCTCTTTTGTCCCTTCATTCTCTTCATTATCAGCTTCAAAATCTCCTTCCTCAACCACCATTGGCTCAGCTTCTTCGTCCTGCCCTTCAGGCTGTTCTTTTGTCTCAGCTGAAACAGGATCCCATCCATAAGCTTGGACTTCAATAAAAGGAAACTTTTCCCCAGCCAACACACGCACACATCCATCAACTTCCATCTCAGATGATATAGGAACACCCTCATCTGCCTGCACCTCAGTCAGCCTGGAAGTATCTTTGTCAGTCCATACAGGGACACTTTCTTCAACTTCAATCTCAGCTAACACAACAATACTTTCTATCGCCTTTACTGCACATGAGACAGGGACACTTATTTCAGCATGCACTTCTTCACCCGAGACCACTGTACTTGGGACATCACCTTTGGAGTCTTCTGGTTTCTCACAAGCTGCATCTGAAACAAGGCTGGCAATTTTCTCTTCTTTAAACTTATCACCATCTTCCTTATCTCCACTCTCTTGCTGCTTGGCCCATTTCCCATCATAAATCATTTTCTGTTCAAATGTTCCTTAATCATTGGCATGAATGTGGAAATCCTGTCCTTGTCAATACTTCTACTCCTTGCCTTTTCTCTTTCCCTACTACCTCCCCTATGCTTATGTCTACTTCTACTGGAGTTTCTTGATTTTCTAGCAGGCCTTTCCTTTACTTTCTTTTTAGGTTAAAGCACAGGTATAGCCTCAGACTTTTCCTTATCACTTTCAATCTCACTGTTCTCTTCCTGTGGAGCTGGGGAAGGACTGCAGCTTATTTTTGAACTAACTCTGTCCTCTTCATTCTCAGTCTCTGATGCGGACTCATCTAGGTCTCCTGCCATAAAAGAAATTGGAAAAGGGGTGGAGCTATCTGCCGATACGCCAACTACATCCCCTAATGGGGAATCCTCTAATAGTTCTGTGCCTATATCAGAGGCTGTCAATATCTGCAGTGCACCTCTTTTTGGTTCCAACTTGGACTCCCATAATTTAAAAAAATGTGGAAAATCTTTCCCAAGAATAACCTCATGCGTTAGTGCTGGAACTAATCCAACTTTATGAAGCACAGACCCATAGGGAGTTGTAATATAAGCAAGGGTTTTCTGGTATTCACATTTATCCCCATGCACACAAGTCACACAAGTAAACATGTCTGATTTAATATCAGAGGGGCCTATAATGCCTGCTTTCACCAGAGTTACTACACTCCCTGAGTCTAGCAGCGCAGTCACACTTTGATCATTCACTTTTAATTCACACAAATGCTTTTCCGCACTGTCTGAACCTGCCGCAGTACACACCACCTGTGCAAACATAAACATGCGGGTTTTCAGAAAGGCAACATCACATTGCATATGTTCAGTAGTCAAAGGACAGTTCACTGCAATGTGTCCCAACTCCTTACACCGAAAACATCTTCCAGGCCCTTTGTTTACTCCAAAATTATACATCTTGGGGTTTCCTGAGCCCACAGTCTCATCATCTTCTTCATTTAAAGTCTTCACATTTCTCCCAGCTCCCTTAGGCCCCAAAACAGTCTTACCAGGAACCCTTGGAATCGGTGGGGTTGAGGGCTGAGAGTTATTCAGAAAATCCTCAGCTGCAGAGTATCGCTCCACCAGATCCACAAGATGCACCACTTCCTGCAGGACTTGGTCGTTTTTATTCGTGGCCTCTCTCAGGCCTCTCTCAGACAGTAAGTGGTTGACTTCTTGCTGGGCTGCCGCAGACTGTATCAGGGCCTTTACCACGTCCTCCATTTTCAGTCATTAATGTGGTGCCCGGATCCTCCACCATATGTGAGGGGTTACGCTCAGGATCGCCTTTGCTGGGGGTCAAAGGCCACTTGTCTGGTTCATCCAACTCAGATCACACCGGGGTTTCCATTTTAGGCTGACTTGTAGCCAGGTTTATTGAAGGTTGCAGATAAAATAACAAAACAGCAAAAGAAAACCTCGCCTGTCCGGCACTTACTATACATCAAGACATCCCTGTCTATCAGCTGGAGGGTTTCCCCCTGTGAGCTCAAAAGTTTTCAGCAACCTTCTACTCACTTTTGAGGTCATTCACACAGACTGACTTGAGCTCCTTCACACAGACCACCTGTCTATGTCCCCAAGCAGAGCTCCCTCACACAGACCACCTGTCTGTGTCTCCAAGCCGAGCTCCCTCACACAGACCACCTGTCTGTGTCTCTCAGTAGACCTCACTCACACAGACCACCTGTCTGTGTCTCCAGCACACCAGATGGTATATCCCCACCCTCAGTGCTTCTTCATTAATTATCTCCCAGGTGAGAGTCTTCCACCTGCTACTTCACACAGGAGAAGAATCTTGGGCAAATATATCTGCCCTCTAGTACCTTTCCTGCTGGTTGCCTACGAAGGATATTCAACTTCTCAAACTTAAGCCTAAACATATCCTAAAGCTATAAAAACTCATATTGGGGGAGGAAATCCCTGGGGCTCTGAAATGTTTGAAATCAATCAGTGCCCCTGGTATGGATGGTTTTTCCTACATCTTTTATAAAACTTTCAGTTCCCAGCTGATTCCGCATCTGGTGGAATATTTTAATTACCTCCAAAAAGGTAATTCCCTTCCTCCGGAGGCTAATTGAGCCTTTATTAGTGTAATACCGAAACCGGGTAAAGATGCCTCCGATGTTGCCAATTATAGGCCAATTTTGTTGATCAACTGTGACCTGAAATTAATGACAAAGATTCTTTCTCTCCATTTAGGCTTTTTTTTGGGAACGTATATCCACCCGGACCAGGTGGGATTTAAGCTTTTCAGACAGGCCCTGGACCAAACGAGACGCACCATAGATTTGATTTCTTACATACCAATTTTTCTTACATACCATATATTACATACCAATTGGGATGGGGGCGGCAAAAGAGAAGCAATGCTTTTATCTTTGGAGTTGCAGAAAGCCTTTGATAGTGTTTCATGGTCGTACATGTTCCGAGTGTTGTTAATCATGGGTTTTGGGAACCACTTTCTAAACGTCTTAACGGTCCTGTATGATAAACCTCTTGCTAATGTCTCAGTGGGAGGTTTCCTCTCACCTAATATTTATATCAAAAGGGGCACGAGGCAAGGTTGTCCCCTCTCCCCTCCCTTCTTTGCCCTTGCTATGGAACTGCTAGCAATGGCTATCTGGTCTGGATATATCAAGATATAAAAGGAATTTGGTGTGGCATGAGGAAACACAAATGTGCCCTGTTTCCTGATGACATTCTGATGTATGTCTGCTTCCCTCATGTCACACTGCCGAACTTTAAAACAGATAAATTAGATTAGATAAATTTGCTGCTTTATCCGGTCTTCAGGTGAACCATTCTAAATCTCAGGCATTAAACATAAATATCCCGGCATAGTGCATTTCTCGGGTTAAAGAGAATTTTCATCTATACTGGGAAGCCCAATCTCTCCAGTACCTGGGAGTCCATTTAAGCCCTACCTATCACTATTTTTGCAGATCTGACTAATTGGGCTACTGCTTCCCCCTCCTGGCTGGGTCGTATAGCAACGGTTAAAATGAACATTTTACCTAGAATTTTATATCTATTCCGCACCCTTCCAGTCCGAGTGCCTCTCTCGACCCTGTCATTACTCCAAAGCAAGGTATGTTTATCTGGGGAGGCAAGCGTAGTAGGATTTAAAGACGAACTATGTTAACAACCCGTTCTATGGGGGTCTGGGGGTTCCTTCCTTCTCCCATTATTACTTGGCC
This sequence comes from Pyxicephalus adspersus, assembly GCF_032062135.1. Taxonomy (NCBI): domain Eukaryota; kingdom Metazoa; phylum Chordata; class Amphibia; order Anura; family Pyxicephalidae; genus Pyxicephalus; species Pyxicephalus adspersus. The sequence goes on along the minus strand of NC_092865.1, from coordinate 44,282,369 downwards.
GCCCAAATTTCTCAATTTTCGTGTTCCACCTTACGTGGGATTGAACCACAATGGGTTGATATGGAAGAGACAGCTGTTACCAAGGGAACTATGTTATCACTGATGGGGATTCCCAAGAAACTTAGACAACATAGGATATGCCCTAACCGAACGCATTCCTTGCTGATATGGGACAAACATAGGTCTAATCCAGATTTATGACCCTCCTATGCCCCTCTTTACTCCCTCTGGAGTAATCTGGAGTTTACCCCGGGGACTGATCTACCGAATTTTAGTTGGTGGCTTAATAAGGGGTTTGCAAGGATCCATGACATACGTGTGCTATGTTTAGTATTGAATACTTGGTCAGTAAGAAAGAGCTTCCCAGTTCTAAATATTTTCTATATAGGCAAACGCTAGCTAACACTAAGGGTCAAATATCTATAGTATATAGTACATTATTGGCGTCCCCACTCAAATTGAGATATATGAATTTATGAGAGAAAGACTTGGGACGGTCAATCTCTAAGAAAGAATTGGCCTACTCTGTCTCGAAATTTTTTTTAAAATTCTGCCTTGGTAGAGGCGAACTATAAAGTTCTACTTTGGTGGTATTTGGTCCCAGAATGGATCTCTAAATACCATCCCTCAACATCCCCTTTTTGTTTCTGAGGCTGTGATTCTAGAGGCTCGATGATACATATGTGGTGGTCCTGCCCAGTGTCCCAAGCTTTTTGGAATGGAATATTTCATATTGTTTCCAAGGTCTTGGAGAGCGAGGTGAAAAGCACCCATGATGCTGCTCTATTTAGCTGGTATAATCTGGAAGCTCCCAGGTTTGTACTGAAGCTTTTGAAGCTGATTTTGCTGGCGGCTTGGATCACCCTAGCTAAATCCTGGAAGTCTTCTACTATCCAGATGGGTCCCTTTAATGCCAAAATGGATTGGATTATGGTCAACGATAAAATGACCCATATTCTTCAAAATACAATGGGGAAGTTTGATAAGATCTGGGATCCTTGGATCTCATACCGTTCTCATACCGTTCATGATGCCCAAGTTGGTGTTTTAATGTGCTAATATGCCAGATGTTGTATTTGCTTTTCTTCTTTTTTCCTTTTGCTCATCAACCCCCCCCCTCCCTCTTTTTCTTTTCCCTTTCCCCGTTGTCCTGTGTTGTGTCTCCGCCTGTTCGTGTTTTATGTTGTCTTACTGTTGCAGTGTTTTCGGTTAAATATGTTGCAGGAATGGCAATTGATGTTGATGTATGGCAATTGATGTTGATGTATCAACCCCAGAATCTATTTCACTCTGTTTCCCAATGTATATCTGAGATGCTAAGAGAAGGTTGGTTACTGTAAAGTCTATTGGGTTCGGGTTTACTCTGGACATTTGTTCTGTTATTGTTGTCTCCTGTACATTTTTTTTATGCTTGGTCTATGACTAAATGTTTCTTGACTTTCTTATTGTGTGGAAAAATCTTAATAAAAACATTTAAATACAAAAAGGAAGCAAAGTAATTACCAGGTCACTACAGACCGGTTAGTTTAACGTCAATAGTTGCATAGGTCCTGGAGAGTTTGATAAAGAACCACATAGGGGAGTTCCTGCTAGAAAATAATATTATAAGTGATAGTCAGCATGGCTTCAAGAATGACCAAAGTTGTCAAACAAATTTACTCTATTTTTATGAGGAAGTAAGTAAACAGGTAGAGAGT
>NC_092865.1:44278163-44279944 GCF_032062135.1 Pyxicephalus adspersus | reverse complement strand
GTATAGGACGCACCAACTTTTCCCCCCCAGTTTTGGGGAAGAAAAAGTGCGTCTTATACGGCAAAAAATACGGTAATTTATTGCAATCTTATAATATACAGGAAAAGGAAACAAATAAAGCTATAGTGATTTTCTTGTCTATGGTGTTGTTTCATTTTGCTTGCATTTGATTGCACTCAGCCAGTTGCCTTACGTTTTCTCAAAGGCATTATTACAGGCCGGAAATTTATAAAGGAGTGCAAAAAATAGTATGTAAAAATATAAACAAAAGGCACACTGTCACTGAGCAATACATACACACATACATACATACATACATGCAAATATACCTCTGACACATACCACAGCGCTGTACAAAGATCAGCAGTGCACTCACATGAGTCTGAGTAATACGGTATGTCTAGCAATTTTGGTTTAAATGTCTCTATGTGTTTCCTAGTGTTGACATTCACACATACATACATACCTACAAAGATAGCTCTGACATATAGCACAGCGCTGTACAATAAAACACTGAGCTAGACCCATCAGTCTCTGTACAGAGAAGCTGACACTCTAATGTCCCCTCACAGTCACACACTATTATTATACATTTATATAGCTCTTGACATATACCGCAGTGCTGTACAGAGAACACTGAGCCAGTGCCATCAGTCTCTGTACAGAGGAGCTGACACTCCAATGTTCTCCAACAGTCACACACTAATATTACACATTTATATAGCTCTGACATATACCGCAGTGCTGTACAGAGAACACTGAGCCAGTTCCATCAGTATCTGGGCAGAGTAGCTGACACTCTAATGTCCCCCCACAGTCACACACTACTATTATACTTTTTTATAGCTCTGACATATACCATAGTGCTGTACAGAGAACACTGAGCCAGTCCCATGAGTCTCTGTACAGAGGAGCTGACACTCTAATTTCTCCCACAGTCACACACTATTATTATACATTTATATAGCTCTGGCATATACCATGGTGCTGTACACAGAACACCGAGCCAGTCCCATCAGCCTCTGTACAGAGGAGCTGACACTCTAATGTCCTCCCACAGTCACACACTATCGTTATACATTTATATGGCTCTGACATATACCGCAGTGCTGTACAGAGAACACTGAGCCAGTCCCATTAGTATCTGGGCAGAGGAGCTGACACTCTAATGTTCCCCCACAGTCACACACTAATATTACACATTTATATAGCTCTGACATATACCATAGTGTTGTACACAGAACACCGAGCCAGTCCCATCAGCCTCTGTACAGAGGAGCTGACACTCTAATGTCCTCCCACAGTCACAAACTATTATTATACATTTATATAGCTCTGACATATACCATAGTGCTGTAAAGAGATCACTGAGCCAGTCCCATCAGTCTCTGTACGGAGGAGCTGACACTCTAATGTCCCCCCACAGTCACACACTATTATTTTACATGTATATAGCTCTGACATATACCATAGTGCTGTACAGAGAACACTGAGCCAGTCCCATGAGTCTCTGTACAGAGGAGCTGACACTCTAATGTACTCCCACAGTCACACACTATTATTATACATCTTTATACCTCTGACATATATCGCAGTGCTGTACAGAGAATACTGAGCCAGTCCCATCAGTCTCTGTACAGAAGAGCTGACACTCTAATGTTCCCCCACAGACACACACCATTATTATACATTTATTTAGCCCTGACATATACCATAGTGCTGTACAGAGAACACTGAGCTAGTCCCATCAGTCTCTGGGCTGGAGAGCTGACAATCTAATG
>NC_092865.1:44262970-44274527 GCF_032062135.1 Pyxicephalus adspersus | reverse complement strand
AAAAAGTTTTAAAACGTTAGAATAAGTGCATAAAAACGCTTATAAACGCAGTAGGAACGTTTACATGCCTTTTTACAAAACGTCCATGTAGACCCAGCCTTACCTGGGTAAAAAGGATATAAAGTAAAGATAACAGATACTGTTTATCCAGGAAACATCCGATTGCCTCATGGAATCAGGAAGGATTTTTTTCCCTTTGAAACAAATTGTACCAGGTTTTTTTTTTTGCCTTCCTCTGGACCAGCTATATCTATAGGTTTTATATCTGGGATATGTTTATTTCCCTAGTGGTTGAACTTGATGGTCTTATGTCTGTTTTTAACCTACCCTACTATGTAACTATGACTGAGCCCTTAAAAGTGTTTTAGAAAGAACTGATGACATAAGTTGTGACATCATTAGAATTTCATGTAAGTCCAGCGACAGTCATAGTCAAAGCTGGGCCAGCACTGTGCTGCCTCTTCCTCCAGTACTTATCACTACATTATGGATATATTGGTTGCTGATAGCAGCAGATGACGATGATGTATGTGGGGGCTAGGCCAGATCAGGGGAGCCCTCTCACCAATATATGGTGAATGAACGTTAATGTGTATTAATGCTAACGTCACGTGTAAAACCTTCGTTTTAGGTCTCTTTTACATAAAGAATCAGAACGGAGCCTTTGGTATGTTCACTGAGCACTACATTGACCCCGCACCGGGAGATGGTTCATGGGAACTGAAAGTAATCAGCACACAAGGGAGTAAATCTCCGAATTCAGATAAAACACTCCTGAGACCGGGTCTGTCAGCTTATACAACATACATTAGAGCGGTATCAATTCAATATCATTGAGGCCTATAAATTATTGTTTTTACTCAAGATTTACACATGTATAGTACAATTCTGTGTGAAAAATGTGACTCTTTAGTAAAAGCATTGCTACCCTACAGAAAAATAAATGAAGGAATATTTGTGGGATAGGAAGGAGTACAAACACTGACCACCAGTGTCCTCAGTGAGCCAAACCGATAACTGACTTTTTCCGTAGCACTGTACAGAGAACATTGACTAATTCATGTCAGAAGAGCTCACAATTGAATGTCCCCACCATCGTTATAGTCTGGATTCTTTACAAAAGCCACTGTTGGAGGAGAACACAATTTTCATACCAGTACACCAGTTTTAGTATGTAGGAGGAAACCCATGTGATCATGGGAAGAACATACAAACTGGTCAGACATGGTATTGATGTCTAATTGGCAAATAGGTAGACATATCTGTCTCTTGTCAATTCTCAGCACATTGTCCCAGGCCCAGTCTGTATGTTCCATAGCATGGCTCTGATGTTCTTCTTAGAGGTGAATTTTCCATCCCGGATTAATCGATTAATCTCCTTCTGGTTGTACATGTTCCGTGACACCGTCTGTTGTCAGAGTTCCCTGCTGATCCCAAAATTAAAGTTTAGGGTTACTGAGACTCTTTTACCATCAGTCAGCTCTGTGGGGTGAATTTACTGGGCCGGCCAATCCTGGACAGATTATCAGTCATGTGACACTAGCACCTATTGTAGATTATTCTCCTCACAGTGATTTATAAGGATAATATATTAATAAACAGACTCACAGATATCCTGGAACTTTTTATCTGAGCACCCCAGAGATCATCTGATGATGTCATGATGACATCACACATATGTCCATATCAGGAGATGCTATCAGACCGGATCCTTCAGATACCCCCAATGGGGTTTTATTATTGGCTGCTCATCTGGTCACATGACTTTTATGCCATGGATGTGAGGTGGTGGGAAATGTTTGGGTGCACTTAATTTTTCTACATAACATTTCATTACTTTATAATATAGAATACATTCTGCCATGTCATGCATCTATGTTCTGTGTCAGTGTCATGCTTCATGTGTCACATGTCATTTGTCATATGTTCTGCGCCAATGTCATGCATCATGTGTTCTGTGTCACTATCATACTTCATGTGTCACGTGTTCCGTCACCCCAGTCCGGGTCTCTGTATGAAGATCGGATGCTCCCTGGTTCTGATCATTTAATGTACAATGCAATCAATGAAGCTCAGGAGATGATTTGTGTTTTTATTTTCAGGTGACAACGCCATTCTGTGACCACACATTTATCTTTCCTTTGTGATAGAAAAAAAAAGGAGGTGTGACACCATCCATCAATCCTCTGCATCACTTCTTGTCATGTGTCCCATCGTGTCTGTGTAGTGTGACCCCTTGTGAGCTCCGCAGCATCCAATTAGGTAAATGTGGAATATTCCGGGCATGGCACGCGGCTGGATTCTGGAATGCCGCACAGTGTGATAAGATTGGCCACTCCGTGTCCCTGTGTTCCGTGTGCCCCCAATTAGCTCTCCAGGAATTCCAGTCTTCTGGTAACATTCTTTTCTCCATATTTTTGTAGCAGCGCCCCTCGCAGGTTGGCGTTGTTTTTCGTTAAATCAGCATCATCTTTGGGCTCCCAGATTGGATATCCGTCAGGACGCAGACCGGTGCGCAGGAAGTGCCTGGCGCTGTCCACCTCTCCGCTATTGAAGAACAGACACTGCGTGGTCCTGTAAAGACTGAGGTTAAACTCCCTCATTATATCCATCATGGCCTCCTGTAGGCCGCCCACCGCAGGGGACCCAGGGGGAGTTACATCTAATTGGGGCTCACTGTCCGAGTCCGACACTTCAATTACAGGGAGGTCCTGGAGGTTGAACGTTGGAGGCGGAGCTTCGGTCAGTGGGCAGTCCTCACTTTCCACATTTGGTTCACCGTCTGAATCTTCAATGACCACAACATCCTCCATGCTGCTCTTTTGGGTCGGGACAAAGCTTTGTGTGCGCTTTGTAATCTGCCGGAGACAACACAATGATTGGTGAGAATCTTCGAGGTCACTGAGGCTGTGATTGGCCATTGGGGAGTTTTCACCCCACTTCCTGTTATGGTGTCAGAGACAGGAAGTGATGGGAAATCTCTCCAATAGAACAAAGACAGTGAGCAGTGCAGAATGAACATGACTACACATCGCCCCCTGCTGGACATACACTGAACACAATATACAATCACACGGGAAGCTGAACTCACCTCAAAGCTCAAGCTGCCAATCTTAAATATCTGCAAGTCCTCTGACTCCAGAGGGGGCGCCATTGTGAGGTGCAGAGGAAATGACATCCTGACCTGGGGGGCATAGGGGGGAAATAGTAATATACACAGAACCACACACACAGACACACACACACCAGAACCATCTGGGGAGGAAGTGGCTCCATTCACCATCTGTTTCCCACTGAGGACATTTCTCTTCTCTTCGTGTAAGAGAAAAAATCTCTCTCTTGACACTTGTCACCAGTGCAGTGGTCAACACTGGAGGGTGATGACCCCACCACAAAAACATGCCCCCTGCACATGATTGGCCAATCATCATTGAGCTGTCTGGGAATCTTCAGATGGCAAATATTTGCAGTTACTAGATGTAGGTCAAATATTCCCAACATTACCCGCAAGAACTGAAAAGCTACTATGATCCTCGTCTCCCCCCGACCCCATTTTACCCCTCTCTAGTTTTATAGAAATGGAAGCTGCACCTCCATCTCTGAGAATGCCAAGGCAGGTGCCACACCCTCCCTGGTCATGTGATATAACAATGATAGGTCATGTGATATAACAATGATAAGCCATGTGATGTGGGCAGGGCTATATTCCATCATGTTAGTTCCCAGGTGGGGTGCCGGCAGTGATATGGGCTGTCTGTAGATGGTGGCTGACCCCTAATGATTGGAGGGGAGGGGGGTATAGATAAAGATAGAGCAAAAGGACCAATCAGCTTCACAGGGTGTATGACCCAGGTCATATGATCAGAAGTTGGGGCACTAATCACATGATCTGAAGGACTTGAGGAATTGCACATTACATCAACAGCAGATTGTACAATTCTAGTTGAGACCACACCCTTTATCTATTCACCAAGTCTGCTGCAGCTCCAGGCTTGTGTCTTACAGCTGGTAAGTGGGGTCTCGGGGTCAGAGATTGCCTCTCAGTACATATCTGGGGGGTCATTACAACTGCTGGAAGATTCAGAATTCTGTTCAGCCAGTCCTGTGATCTGGGAACCCCAATACCCTTATCAGACTGCAAATGCTGGTCTCAAACACACCCCAGCCTGTAATTGGACAATAAAAAAAGCTTCCCTGCCCTGATGAAATTACATGCTTTTTTCTGTTGTAAGCATGTTCACAGTGATGGGTAATGTGCTATGTAAGATGCTCTGATTAGCTGCTGGTGCTGCCCCTCCCCCTAAACCATGCAATCTGTGGTAAGTGTGCCAGAATCTGTCCTGGTGCCCCCTGCACACCCATACTGGAGTCACTTCTTTCACTTATGGATAAGTGGGAGAGGCAGAGCAGGGTCATAATACTCAGAATCCAAATTTTGGAGAAGTACGGAAAGCTTGGAGCTTTGACACCCATGTTCCCATTGGTATAGATTGAGGAGTGGTGACCCTGGAATAAATATGGTGAATCCTTTCCTATATGATGCCCCTCCACAGATTCTCATTTATTTTTGTTACTTTGCAATTTTTTCTAACAATTTTCTCTGACAGCCAATCAGATTGGAGCAAAGTTTGATGGTGTCACAGGCGGGGTCACTGTGTAATTTCTTCACCTGAAACTTTGGTGGGGCAAAACTTTTCTCTGGGGGGAGGGGTTGTTGGTCTTTAATTGGCACCCTCCTGATTTACCCATTTCCTCCCTATCCTTCCCCAGGTCACCTGACCCACCGGACACAGCTGGAGATGGGAAATGACCTGGAGGGGCCCCTCCTCTGACCAGATGGAGAGCTCCAAAAATCTGCTCATTGCTTCCAGTGCTGTACAAGAGACACCACGTGAGGTATGTCACCCCATTTACCCCAACATTGTCCAGTTTGTAGGTGGCCCCACATGTACAGATTAGGTTGGTTTCACCCTGCGGTTTCCAGATGTTCTAGGATGAGAAGGTGGGGGGACGGGGAATCCCTGCTATAGCACTGACATAGGCAGTGGTAGATCATTTCAGCCAGGACCGAACATCTCCCCCTCTGCTCTCATAATATCTGCATTGTCCAATCAGATTACCTGAGGGTAAGTAACAAAAGTGTGCAGAGACCCCAAACAGGTGGGGGGGGGACCCCTTTAATTCCCTGATGCCTGCTACACTATGTGGGATAAAACAAGGTGTACTTGTCGCACTCCATGCAGCCAGAATCACCCTCATTGGTTGTGTCCATTGGCTGACGATGTTCATTCATGGTGGATTACTGATATCCAATCAGATGTTGCAGTCTGTCATGTGTGCACCCCTGAGCGAACCACAACATGTTACCAGAACCCACCGAGATCATGCTACGAAGTATAGGAGTGTGTGAAATCAGCTTTCGCCGTCATCATTATCCCCCACATGTATTATACAGCGCTGTGAAATATGTTTGGTGCCATATAAATACAATTTATTAATAATCAGTTGTGACACCCTGTGGAGGGGCTGTGATTGGTCAGCGGTCAGCAGATGTTGTACAAATTATTCGCTGTCTTCCCAGCAGATTTTGGCTGTGGTCAGGTTGTGTTTTCCGTGGTTGCACAATGTTATGCTGATCCCCGGCCAGTCTGTTCTGGTCTGCATCCATTATCTGTGTTGTGGGGGAGATGCAGTACATTTGAGTCTCTGGCCTGGACCCTACGCTGTGTGTACAGGTATTATGTATGTTGTATGGTGTGTGTTGTATGTTGAGGTATTGATTATTATCTTGTATTTATATAGTACTAACTTATTCCACAGTGCTGTACAGAGCCCCTGGCCATGTGACTAAAAATCCCTCAAGAGCTCACAATCTAATATTCCCGTCATAGTTTTAGGCCAATGAATGGAGGGGCTGCAATCAGTTTTTTGGATGTGGAAGGGAACACATACAACAAAGAGGATCATACAAACTCCATGCAGACAGTGTATAAGGTATAGACTGTAATTGTGGCTTCCCTCCGAAACTGGGTTTGGACTGCCTTAATGACAAAGGGGGGGGGGGGGGGCATTAGATTGTGAGCTCCTGAGCGTAAAGTGGTTTTGCAGTATATGTCAGTGCTATAGAAATACAAGATAATAATAAACATATGGAGTAAATGTTGTGTGTGTATAATGGGCATACTCACAGGTTGTATGCAGTGAGGCGCATTATCTGCACACTTCATTACATCCAGTGCAGTGTATGATCATGCATGTATAGCACAGTGAAGCAGTGAGGGCTTTCATTGCGTTTCTGTAATCTTTGGAATTGGCGGAGATGTTTTCCCGTGGGGGGTCTCGGTGGGCGTTTTGTTCCTGCTGGCATCTGGCAATCTGTCAGCATATGACAGGAATGTTTTGTTTGTGGCCCTGAATTGGGTCAGAACAGCCCAGGAAGGTGGGGGGGTCCTGGCTGGGCAATGTTAACCCATTCATGGTGGGCTGACACCCAGGCCCATCACACCCTATGTTATCATTTGGCAGAACTACAACTCCCAGCATTGCCCTGTGCAGGGAGATGATGTCACCCTCCTGTCCTTGGCCCTCTGGTGCCCCCGGTCCTGCCCTGAGATTACACATTAACCAGGTGTGTAACCTGTTCCTGGCCGGGTAGGAGGGTGCCCCCAGGGTGTATCCGGTGACCCCGTGGTGTGTCTGGCGGCCCGCTGTGCAATCTTGGGTTTTCCTGGGTACAGAATTGCGTTCTTGCTGTTCATTTTCTGAATATTTATTCTCGTTTCCAGCAGCTCCTCTGACACCCTGGACCTCTCATCTGGTTAATCTGTTATCTGGACAAATATTTGGCGGGAGGAGTCGACGTTGGCTGCACTTCTGCTGGATGATTGGATCCCAAACAGCGCACTGCCGCCATGCTGACCACACTCTGCACACTGCTTACCGCCTCCATGCTGGTTACAGGTAAGTAGAGGATGGGGAACCTCATGCAGTTAAATTATTGCCATTTCTTCCTTTGTTCCATCTCAGTACTGCAGATCTCCTGCTGTCTCTCTGTCCACTTTTTGTTAGCTAAGAGGTTGCTATAGGCAACAGGAAAGATTGGCACATTTGGTTGGGGGGGGGGGGGGGTTAGAGGTCTGCCGGGGAGTTAATGAATAGATGTCCTGTTGTGTCCCCCAGCTCAGCGCAGCTCACTCAACGACTACCAGAGATCCAAAGCCACTGAGCTGGTTCACCTCCACGAGGGCAGCCTGAAAGAAGAGATCAAAGGAGACGTCCATGTGTGTGCCAGGAAATGTTCTGATCTGCTGGACTGCAGGTAGGTGCCCCTGTACCCTCTGTATATGGAAAAGGGGAAGATGGAGGCAGGTAGGTGCCCCCTGTATATGTCTATAGGAGGATCCAGGGATGACCCCAATATATCCCACATCCTGATAGTATTAAGAGTTTGAAAATCAAAATATGGAACATTAAAAGGCACTACCTATAATATACGCATGTCACTCGGGGTCCCGTATGCATGTCACACCAAAAGGCCATACAGAGGACCAAAGTTACATGTTTGAATTTATAGGGAATCTCCTGATAAATGACCTGGCACAAACCATAAAGGATCTCATGTCGTGATTCAGACACAATTCAATATAAAAGATTTGATGACCGGTTGATCGATATTCGATGTTTCGCAGAACAAGTCAGCTTCTTCAGGAAATACATAACTCTATGGAGATATTTACCCTAAATAGCTAAGCTGGTAGTATATGGGATAGGGATCCTGAGTCCTTCATATAGGAAAGGAGTGCTGGGTTAAGGCTCCCTTGTACCCCCAGTCTGTATATTGGAAGGGGAATAAACATACAGTATATACCCCTGGTTATGGTGATCCCCACTCATGGTGTACTGATCTCTGTTAAAATTGGTCTCTGATGATCTTGGTGATGCTGATATCTGATTTGTCTCATATTTCAGGTCCTTTGATTACAACTTGAAGACTCACAGCTGCCGCCTGCTGCCATGGACACAGAATTCGCCCCTCGTCACCATGGTGAAAAATGTCAACTATGACGTCTATCAGAAAAAAGGTAACTTACCTCCTTCTACCTTAGTACAGAAGCTGTGGTGTAATATTTACTACACTGAGCTGACACTGCATTATCTCTATATCTGCAGACTATGTGCGGGAATGTGTGGTGGGCGACGGGGCGACATATCGGGGGATGACCTCCCAGACTTCGAAAGGGAAAACCTGCCAACACTGGAGACTAAAATTCCCACATGACCACAAGTAAGTGATAACCCCAAACTGGGAACCGCAAAGGTCAGGCTCCGCTGGCATCTCATTCTCCGCCCTCTTCTTATCATTGGTCTCTCTAACCCCTCCCCATTTGTCCACCTTTCTTTTGAGAGCCACTCCACTGTATTTCTGGCTCCTCCCCTTTCTGTGGCCCCTCCACATGTCTCATAACCGTTTCTATTGGGTCGTCATTCACTTTGCACAGATATTTTCCAACCGCTCAGAATGGACTGGATGAGAATTATTGCCGGAACCCAGATAAGGATGCCCGGGGCCCCTGGTGCTACACCACAGACAAGAATGTGAGATATCAATCCTGCGGGATCAAGAAGTGCGAGGAAGGTGAGAGCCATGGGGGAGCGGTTGGCTTATTGAAATGTTGATTGGCTCAGCGATGACGCCAGGGGAAATTGTTGGTGCACCACCTAAAAATCATGGGAGAGCTCCTCCCTGACGCCATCTTGTATTTCTCTCTACAGCCATGTGTCTGAACTGCAATGGGGAAGATTACCGTGGATCTCTGGACAGGACAGAGTCGGGGAGGGAATGTCAGCGCTGGGACTTGCAGAGTCCTCACCCTCATTCCTTTAACCCAGAAAAGTAAGGCGAGGAGGATTATGGGACGTCTGTCAGTTCCAACACTATTCTATATAATACCATGACCAGTGCTGGGCCCATTGTCACCCACAGCAGAAAGGCCAAAGTGCCCCCCCCCCCCACCATGAGTTGTGAACCTCTTCAACAGCAGGGGATACAGATCCTGCCATATGTACTCAAAGCATCTGCCTCTCCTGCCCACCCTTTGGCCCAGCCCTGATCATAACATTTCCCTGAACACTTCCTTTATATGTACCTGAATAAAGTCCATCCAACGCGAGGGATGACTGTCTGTGAGGGGGTCATTCACCCTCATTCTCCTGGATATTAATATTACCACAGAAAATGGGGATTCATAAATCTGATTTCTGCTCGGTCTCAGCTCTAATGATTTGTTCTTCTCCAATCTCATTCTCACCGTCTGCAGATATCCCGACAAACACCTGGATGATAATTATTGCCGAAATCCGGACAGTTCGGAGAGGCCGTGGTGCTACACCACCAATCCTCTGGTGGAGAGGGAGTACTGCCACATTGCCAAGTGCAGTAAGTCCGGGTTGCGCCCTGCTGGGGGGGGGGGTGCCGCCCAATGACAGAGCCCACAGACACCACGCTCATCCTATGAAAATCTTCTATACCAGAGAGCTGAGGTCTGGCTTAACTTTCCCAAATCTTTGCAGCACCCCACTGGTCTGACACTTCAGATCATTTAAACATTTTGGTAAAATTATCACAAATCTGTCCATGATATCAGTGGGCGATTCCTATATTCTGCAAATTATAAAATCACCAATCCACTTCTTGTTTTGCAAGTCCAGTCTCTGGAAACTGGTTGCAGATTATTTCTCTGAGTTCATCACAAAAGAGATGAAGCTGAACTGCAACAGAAACAAAATATCAGCCATATCAGCGATCACAGATATCACAGACAGAGAAACCAGGGGGAGGGGGGGGGGGGTGCCACTGCCACGTCATTTGATTGTCCAGGACTTTTATGTAATTTGCTGATCTGAATGAACATTTCCTACAACTAAGTTCTGTCCTAAAACTGAATTTCCGTGGCTGAGGGGTTGATGAATGAGAACATTAATGTCCGTTGTCTTCTCTCTGCTCCATCTTTTGTGTTAAGTAGAGAAACAGCGGCAGCATATTCCGGTAATCAGCAATTGTTTCACAGGACGAGGGGAGGGCTACCGGGGAAAAGCCTCCACAACCACCTCCGGAATCCAATGCCAGCGATGGGACTCCCAGACCCCCCACAAACATCGCTTCATCCCGGAGAAATACCCCTGCAAGTAAGTCCAAAAAACCCAACCATGACCCATGTGAGCTGGTACAGAACCTGGGAGTGAACTGGGCTGGGTCAGGTGATGACGTGACGGTATATGTGGCTGATGATGTCTGGTTGGATTTACATTTCTCTAATTGGTTTTAGAGGCCTGGAGGAGAATTACTGCCGCAACCCAGATGCTTCTGAGGCTCCATGGTGTTTCACCACCAACCCCAGTATAAGGGTCGCTTACTGCTACCAGATCAAGCGTTGTCCTGATGATGTCACTGACACCGGTAAGTTGGGGTGGTCGGTTCCTAATCTTCCTCCATCAGAATCATAGGGACAGCTGATCAGTGGCCATGACAGATCATCCTATTTACAACTCACTGACTGAATCTTTGGCTTGGGGGGTGGGGTTATGAATTCTCAATTTAGGCTCGTTGGATGATTGTATGATCATTTCTGGATGTGTGTGATCACCATAACAAGAAGGTCTGATCATCCACACAATGATGGAGATTCACTCGAACGTTCACATTTATTGAGGGATCTCCTCTCCTCCCACAGGCTGCTTCCATGAGAAAGGGGAGACCTACAACGGATCTGCCAACAGAACTAGGAAAGGGGTTCCGTGCCGCAACTGGAGCGAGAAAACCAATGATATCCAGTAAGTTTGACATGTAAATGCTGAATTATAGAGGAGGGGCAGAGTGAATAACGGACTCCCCTGACAAATGCATGCAATGCAGACGGTGAATAACATTGTGGTATGCGGTCATCTCTGAGACTTTGTTTTCTGTGCCTAGGTTCAGCTTCGGAGAGACACTGCAGGAAAATTATTGCCGCAATCCAGATGGTGACAGCCATGGCCCCTGGTGTTACACCAAAGACCCCAAAACACCCTTTGATTATTGTGCCATCAAACCTTGCGGTAAGAAGTGCACATGTGCTATACATAGTAACAATGCCTATCACTGCCAGGATTCACTTAGTAGCTGTCTTTGATTTTTTTTTTTTTTTTTTTTTCCCTGACAGATGAGGAAACTCCAATCAATCTGAAGGAAGCGGGTAAGTGATTGGCTCCACAGACATAAAAATACCCCATGAGAGGAGCAGGAAAAAGGTCCCAATCTCTATATTGGAGGGCATTGCTCTCAGGATACTGAATTGAAGCCCAGAGATGAGATATTTATAGATAATTTTTATTTGTGCAAAAATTTTTCCAACATGTTTCCGGGTTTCGGAATTCCTTCTTCAGGGTTTGTGCAGCGCAGTAATGCCATTGGCACCTATTGTATGTATTGTATGCCAGCTGAAGAAAGGGGCCCTCAACCTGGTTACACCCAGTACACAATATATGTCATCCAAAGGGGGCCCTCAACCTGGTTACACCC
>NC_092865.1:44256941-44262953 GCF_032062135.1 Pyxicephalus adspersus | reverse complement strand
GGGGCCCTCAACCTGGTTACACCCAGTACACAATATATGTCATCCAAAGGGGGCCCTCAACCTGGTTACACCCTGTACACATTATATGTCATCTGAAGGGGGCCCCACCCTGGGTACATGGTGCACATAATATATGCAGCCCTGAGGAAAGGGGCCCTCACCTTGGTTACATGGTGTACACAATATAATTTACCCACCCCCCCTGGTACATGGCGTATGAATAGTATGCAGCCCTAACAATGGGGCCCCCACCACGGGTACACATTGTATGTTATCTGAAGGAGCCCCACCCCTGGGTACATGGTGTGTGTATATATACAGTATGCAGCCCTAAAGAATGGGGCCCACACCCTGGGTACACCCTGTGCACATTATATGTCTTCTGAAGGGGCCCCGGGTACTTGGTGTATATATATAGTATGCTGCTCTGAAGAAAGGGGCCCTCACCCTGGGTACATGGTGTACACATTACATGTTACCTGAAGAAGGACCCACTCCTGGGTACATGGTGCATGTAAAGGTATGCAGCCCTGACAATGGGGGGCCTCACCCTGGGTACATGGTGTGTGTGTGTATATAGTTTGCAGCACTGAAAAATAGGGCCCACACCCCAGGTACACCCTGTACAGATTATGTGTTCATCTGAAAGGGCCCTCCCTCTGGTCACATATAATATTTGACCCTGATGAATGGTGCACTGTGAAACGTGTTGGAGAGTATTCTGGGTATTTTGGCACATGGAAGGAATATCCCTGCCTCCTCTGCCCAGATTTTTCTTTTTGATTCTCCTAGACTTTGACTTCCTCAGACCTGTGAATGGTCTCCATGGGGTGGGTGAAGTTTATCCTTCTCAGCGGCTCCCTTCACAGGTGAATCCTGAATGAACCCAGCAGCCCCAGAATTATAATTTACAGACCAGGATTGGGTGATATCGGTTGCTCTTTGGGCAGAGGATAGCTATGATTGGTTGGACATCTCTGTGTCATTGCAGAGAATATCGCGTTTGATTCCTGTGGGAAGAGAGTAGATAATTCGCCCCCCAAGAGAAGTCGCATAGTTGGGGGTCAACCAGGAAACTCCCCCTGGACTGTAAGCCTGCGCAACAGGTGAGAGTAATTCCAGAGCAACCAATAAGATTTCTAATCCTGCTCACTGAGTTGGTCACCTTGTGGTTTTTCTCTCTTCCAGACAAGGCCACCACTTCTGCGGGGGGTCCCTGGTGAAGGAAGATTGGGTGATCAGCACTCGCCAATGTTTCTCTTCCTGGTAAGAAGCTACAGGTTGGGTATAACAGAAGTATTTATAGGGTTCATACCTTTGGTGCTCAACAGTCTCTCTCCCACAGTGACGCCGATCTCTCTGGATATCACGCCATGGTGGGGACTCTCTTTACCAACCCAAAACCCAGTGACCCCGATAAACAATCCGTACCAATCAGTAAGATTATGTGTGGGCCCTCGGACTCCAGCCTGGTGATGCTGAAACTGGAAAGGTGAGGGAATCGGTGGCATGGACACTTCTACCTGCACACCTTGCTAAAAGTATTTCTGACACCCCCCAGACTTCCATGTAGCCATCACCAAATTGTGTGAAAAAAGAAAACATAAAAAGTCCTCAGATTATGTCTGCATGAAGGATGGAACGGAGTGCATGGGGGAGATCAGTCACATTGACTGTTGGATGGGAGCTGTTAGGTTAGGGGTTGGGTTGCTGTTTGGAATGTTGGGGTTGGGGTTCGTGGTTGGATTAAAGTTTAGGGTTGAGGTGAGGTTTATGATTTGGGGTTCAGGTTTAGGGTGGGTTTGGTTGGTTTGAGTGTTGAAGTTTATAGTGGGGTTGATATTTATGGTTGGCTTGAGGTCTGTAGTTGGGGTTCATGGTTGGTTAAGGTTTAGGGTTGGGATTTGTTGTTGGGTTGAGTGTTAAAGTTAATAGTGGGGTTGAGGTTTAGGGTTGGGATTCTTAGTGGAGATTAGGATTAAAGTGGGGGATGAAGGGAACGTGTGTGTTTGTACATTGGGTGTTGCAGGAGGAGGTGGCCCCCCTTGTCCTCTATTTGGGGGTAATAACCCTGGATTTGATTTATTGCTACTGAAGCTTTGTGTGCTGAGAATTCCGGCAGGAGAACGGGCAGATCGATGTTCCGCTCTGTGGGGCTCAGTGTAGGGCAGTGTCCTGGGGTGAGGATGCTTTTTGTGATTGGTTAGGGGGCTGTTTGATTGCCCCAGGGCAAGTAGGGCAGTTTATCCCCCCTAGGGGTGTGTGTGGATGTCCTGTGGTATGATTGGGGGAGGGGGCGGGGGGGATATCCTGCACTTTATTTTTAGCATCTTATAAGGAACACAGACCTGTAAAGATGGAGGCTGTGTCTTCCACAGGTCCCCGGGGTCTCCTCTTCTAATTCTAAGATTTCTCATTTCAATGTCTTCTTGTCGCAGTGAAGCCCCTTTGAGCTCATACATGGGGATCACCATGCACTGCAGTATGTGTAATACCATCTCATCTGTCTTTCTCCAGGCCAGTCACCTTGAACTCCCGGGTAGCTCTGATCTGTCTCCCACCAGAGAGATATATTGTTCCTTCGGAGACCAAGTGTGAGATTGCAGGCTGGGGGGACACACAGGGTAAGTGATATTGCCCCCTCCATGTGCAGATTCCTGTTTGGAGTGGGATAGGCTTTTTGATATTATTGGAGGTTGAAGAGAATTTATTTTATATAAATTGGTGAGAGCCCTCCAGCCCAGGTAGTGAAGTGGGGAGGGGGGGGGTGGGGGCCATCCAAGAAGGGAGGGCATTGGCTTTGGGGGGCATTTCATGGTGGGAGGAGGAATGTCCATGGGGGGGGGATCCCTCCAGCCCTGGAAGGTCCCTGGATCTGGCAGTTGGGGGGCAGTCAGTAGGGGGGATCCTTCTGGCCCAGGCAGTTGGGGTGGGGGGGTGGAAGTCCATGGGGGAGGATTCCTCTGGACCAGGCAATTGGTCCATGGGGAGGCCCTGGCAGTGAGAGGCGTCTCAGGATTTACAATGCCATCTATAACTCCTTTTCTGTCTCCTCCAGGTACCGGGAACGAAGAGGTCCTGCAGGTGGCATCCTTCCATATAATCAGCAATGAGGAATGTAACAGGGGGAGCAGCAAGATCCGTGCCCAGGACAATGAGATCTGCACCAGGCCGGTGCAAACTGAGGTCGGAGCCTGTGAGGTCAGTCATAGCACAGATACAGTATAAAAATAAACTGTCAGGGGAGTGAAAGCTGCCATGGCTGACCTGGTGCAGACTCCATGCTGTCACCCTGATCTCTGGCTTCATTAGTAAGTCTGTCAGCTGTACCAAACGTGCAGCCCGTGAATATGCCCAAGCTTGGTTGCAAGTGAGTTACTCTCTAAACAGAGGAGCCAGGAGAAGGGTGACAACTCCAGGGCCTGCATTATCAGAAATGGCAGCTTTCAAATTTCAGTCTGAACCGACCTTGTCAATGAGTACACAAAGCAGAAGTTCTGGCCAATCACATCAGAACTTAGGCTTCATTTATTAGTCAGTGGGAGACATAGCTGTCCTGTGCGCTGTCCCTTGTCCGGGACCCCCCCAGAAGTCTCTGCTTTGTGTCTATTGGGAGGGGGAAACTACAGATTATTACTGGTGGAGATTTTATTTTACTGTGTTCTCACTGCTCCTTGGGGGTGGGGCCTTGCTTTTCCCGGTGACCTCATTATCCTGTGGTTTCCTTTCAGGGTGATTATGGGGGTCCCCTGGCCTGTCTGACCCATGAATGCTGGGTTTTGGAGGGGGTGATCATCCCGGCCCGTGGCTGTGGAAAGAAGAACGTTCCGGGTGTATTCACACGGGTCTCGGTGTATGTGGACTGGATCAACAAAGTGATGAAGATGATGTGATGGCACCCTAAGTGATCAGAGACTTTGGGGGGGGGGGTAGATGGGGGCACCTGGGGAGGGATGTGAAGAATTTAGAGTGCTGTGTAAATATTTTTTATTTGAGGTTCTGCTGAAAGTTGAACTGTGTGCTGCAGAGAATCAGTTTCTTTGTCCGTGGCAGGAAGTGAAATGTTCCATATCTGTAGAATTAGTAGCAGGTTCTCCACCCATTGGTGAGATTTACATTTCCAGCAGCCGGATATCGATCAGTAGTTTTGTATTTCCAGTAAAGTCTTTTATTGATGAGTATGATTGGTATTGTTATTGATGGAGGTAAGCAGTTTTTATATACCCTCTGGATGGTGAGAACCTGTCGTACCTTTCCCATGGATGGCCTACACCGTGCTGCATGTGACCAAGAGGCTCCACCTCCTTATACCCTCCACCCCACCCCCCGAGCACAGCACCCAATGCAGCTGCTATATCCACTTCAGTAGGACGGGAAAAGGTGAATATTCACGCCGTAGGGAACATTTAATTTAGCTCAGTGAATGTGGTGAAATGAATCCCTGATCACATGACAGGAAGTCTTAAAAAAAAAAAAAAAAAAAAAATCCTTGCTTTTGCTGATGGAAGTCAGAACTTTATTCACTGAGGTGAGGGTCCCCTGCAAAGCCCTTTGCTAAGACAATCTGCCTCCACTTTAGTAAAAATGCCGCATGCCCCCCCTGTGATTTCCCTGCACTGGTGTCCTGAATAAACCGAAAAGACCGCATGGAGCCGATAGTTGAATGAGAAAAGTTTTATTGCTTTAAAAACATCAAGTTGACAATGAAGCAAATTTTATTATTTCTAAAAAAGGCCCCCCAAAAATCACCTCGCAAATACCCTTAGAGGGGCAGTACCACACATGATGGAGGAGAGGAGGGTCAGTGCAGACGCAGAGCTGTGATAGGTCACAGGGTGCAGAGAGCAGAGCTTGTTCTAGTGTAGTCCTTCCCCCCCCCCTTATTTTATAGTCTCAGGGATTTTTTTTTCCCCACAATGCAAAGCGGAGAAACAAAAAGACCCCAAAATATCTTTACATCAGCCCCTGGGGCCAGGAAACAGCCACCTCCCTATAAATGTCCCCCATATAAAACAACCCTGAACTACAAACCCCTCCCCCAGATATCAGCTCTGTGCTGGGAGATCCCTGATCATGTAGGATGAAGGTTTGTTAATGGCAGTTAAAGGGCAACTCCACCAAAATCTAATATCACAGCATTGGGGTGCCCCCCCCCATTGGTCATCTATGTTAGGACTCCCCACCGTGTGAGATCTCCAGTTCCAGTTTCTGTCCTTGGGGGGGATAAGATTAAGGTGCCCCTCCCACAATGCTTAGATTCCCAAGGGGGTATGTAAGGTTAAAGTGCCCGCCCCCCACAATAATTATAGAAAGTTATGAATTTCTGAAAAGTGCAATATCTGTTGTCTGTGGAGTTCCCTGTTAGGCCGGCACATTATTGCTCTAGGTGTCTGAGGATCCACAGTGCGATGTTCATGAATCCGTCAGATTCCGCGTCCACCTTGGACAAAGCATGGTTGTTGCCAGGATACCAAAGTAACCTGTGGGGAGGAGATGGGAATTAGCCAGAGATCCCCAAACATCCAATCAGCAACAAATACCCAGAGTGCAACTGACCGTGCCGGCACTCCGTGAGCTCTCAGTGCTTTGTAATACTCCAGGCCCTGAGTGTTCGGGACCCGCCGGTCCTCCTCCCCCAACATGAGCATCACCGGGGTCTTCACCTACGGGGACAATACAGAAAGGGGTAACAGGTGGTTCTGATTGGATAATCACAGTGAGACCTCTAAATATCAGTGCTGAGCAGAGGGGAGCCACTACCGGGCCCCCACATCGCAGAGTGGACGGTCATCACATGGAGGAAGTGTATGGGGCCAGAGTCACCCCACAGGACCAGCCATGTTGGAAGTGCTCTGACCAATCATCAGCCATCACAACTTAGCCCTCGTCAGGGTTGCTCAGATTTGAACATTTCTCCATTTTCCTGTTTCCAACAAATCACCCCCAAGAACTGACTGTTCATCTTACTGCCATATATATATATATATATATATATATATATATATATATATA
>NC_092865.1:44243184-44256901 GCF_032062135.1 Pyxicephalus adspersus | reverse complement strand
CCCCCCAAAACATTCATCCATTTATTCACCCATCATACCCAGATCATTATTGTCATCACATCACCTGTCACAAGGTTTGGGCGACTTCCAAGATTGGCGCTGTGCCAGCAGATAGCTCTACCCCCCTCTCACACAGAGCCAGATACAAATTGTACCTTAGAAATATGAACAATGGGGGATCTCTTTAACATTTCCTCCATATTGGCACCGCTGGGGAGAGCCTGATAGGTATAAGTGAAGCCAGATTCCACGTGACACCTAAAGAGAGGAGAAATCACACAAAGATAATTATATACTTTTAATACCAATACCCCGGGTTCAGCACAGTGAGTGACTAGGGGGTCAGCTCCCTTATACAGAGACTGATGGGACTGGGTCAGTGTTCTCTGTACAGCATTGCAGTATATGTCAGAGATAATTATAAATGTATAATAATATAGTGTGTGACTGTAGAGGGGCAGTAGAGTGTCAGCCCCCCTGTACAGAGGCTGATAGGACTGGCTCATTGTACAGCACTGAGGTATATGTCAGTGCTATGGAAAGTAACACATCTGATCTCACCAGTCCGGGATGTCTGTTGATCCGGTCATTGCTGGGATGTTGGTCACAGGGTTGCGGACGACACATGCCTTGTAGAAATCGGGGTATTGTCCAATCAGGTGGCAGGAGAGGAATCCTCCATGTGATCCGCCACATAATGAAATTTTCTGTGAATCGATTGGCTCTTCCTGCAGGGTCTCCACCACTGCATTCTGTAGGAGGGGGTAGATGGGAATATCAGTTACTGCGCCATCTAGTGGTTCAATAAGAATAGGGCTCACTATTGCTCAATGGAGATTTTCTCCCTTTTACCCTCTAGGAACCCCGGACAGAATTTTATCTGCAGCTCGTGGGACATTAATGTGATCAGTGAGCTGTACAAATATAAATGCAGATATAACAAACACTAAAAAATATAAACTCATACACTATGCAGAGCAATACAAACACCTGGCACTGTTGCTCTCCCCCCATACACACAGCATTCCTCCCTCTCCTCACCCTATTGTGTCCTCTGCAAGCCACTGCTGGGTGGGAAGCCACTGCTGGGTGGGAAGCCACTGCTGGGTGGGAAGCCACTGCTGGGTGGGAAGCCACTGCTGGGTGGGAAGCCCCCCCCCCCCCCCCCTCTTTGAGGGTAGATGGGGAAGAGTTGATGTCTCCCATCTAGTGGTAAATCAAGGAATCTGTCTGTCTCTATATGGACAAAGCTGATGGCTGCCATCTAGTGGTGAGGGAATTGGTCTCTATGTGGATAGACGGTAGGTAGGATTGGTGCACTTACCTGAACATCCTTCACATCCTGATCCCCAACTCTGCCCGGCAGGCACATAATGCTGTCCTGCCCAAAGCCTAGCGACCCCCGATAGTTCACTGCCATTGGACAGAAGAGAAGTGACTTTGGGGTTCACATTTGTACATGCAGCCATCCATGGACAGTGCAGCTTCTCACCTAACTGTACAGCGAATCCCATCTTACACAGCACGGCTGGGAACAACATCCACTCACTGACAAATGCTGAGTGTGGCCCACCTGCAGGGAGAGGACAAGATGATGCGATACAAACACATACGAGAACAATAAAGGAAGGAACCAGCAAAAACTCACCGTGAGGAAAAACCACCAGCGGGATCAGACTCTCCCTGAGAATGTTCTGAGGTCTCATGAAAATGGACTCATATTCCAGGCCAGCTAAAAGAGACAACACAATGATCTGATGAGGAGACACGCACACACACCACCACTCAATCCATTGCTGATTACACAGCAGCCAATCAGTGCTGAGATCTCAGGGTCGTACGGTATTTGTGGTTCTCCTGCTCTGCAGGGGGTTTGTGACTTTTGTAGCTCCAGTTTATATCTCCAAGGGGTTTCTCCTCCTCCAGAGAGACCCAGCTGATCTCCTCCTCCCTACCGACCGGCGGAAGAAACCCAACTTTCTGTAAAGAGAGGGGAAAAACATCCTTAGGATGGAGAAGGAAGCTGAGGATAAAGATGACAGTGCATCACATGGACTCACCACAGTCAGAGGACAATTCGGGGAGGAAAACCTGACAACCATCAAATCGCGATCAATCCCCATCAACTTACAGCTGCCGGGCAAAGTGTCTGGGGGGAGGAATGGACATCGAGAACAATGGAGGCCAAAAAATCTGAGTACATCAAATCTCAGCATTGATTGATAATAATCTGCTGAACGCATTCACACGAAGATCATTGGAATCAGAAACAGCTCATCACCTGACACATCACAGGGCAAATAAAAATACCTACCCCAATAATTCACCTTAACAGCCTCTGCACCATACAGAACCCTGCACTCACCAAGTGCAACCCCTTGTACTATGGTGCACCCCTGTACTCATCATTCAGAGACCCTGTACTTACTGTGGGGGTGCTAGTTCTCACCATGTGGAACCCCATGCACTATGGTGTGCCCCTGTACTTGTCATGCAGAGACTCTGTACTTATGGGGAAGTGCTGTATTCACCATGTGGAAACCCCTGCACTATGGGGAGTGAATGAAGCACCCAGCCTGGAAACCCCTCATTTTGTCTTTGTTCTAAGCTGCAGCCTCTCTTCAGGTAGGGGGTCAGCTCCTTGCTATGGGCCGTACACTCAGGGTATCATGCGACAGGAGGCTGCTGTGCTACACCTTACCTTTAGAATGGAGGAGAGTCACATTCCGTGTCATTGTATCCACCACATACAGATTCTATGTGAAGACAAGAAGGAACAATTGTTTATAGGGATGCGGAGACACCGGGAGGCACAGTAAATGGCTGATCATGCACTGGATTGGTGTACTTACCTGCTGACTGCGCAGAGTGGTGTCAACAATAACTCTCCGGCTGTCTGCTGACCAACAGAACGGGGCGAGCAGTGAGGTGTAAATTCCCTCAAACTTCCCTGCAAGCACAGAGCAGGATTAGACCCTGAAGGGGGGCATAAGGGTACAGAACAACCCTCCCCTCCAACACCAAACTCACCATCAGATGATCTGGGCACTCTGTCCACCACCACAGAGGTCACCTTGGTGTACCAATCATACTGAGGGAAAAAGAGAACAAATTGGATTAAAGCTGAAAACACTGGAAAGAGAACCGCCAACAAACTTTTCACTGGCCCATCATGGAGCCCTCCAAACACGGGGGGAGGCCAGCCTCCCAGTCCATGTCAGCTCTTTGTCCCTGCCCTGGAGATTCACACTCACTTCTTGTACTGGTGAGTGAGAGGGATGAAGTTCCTCTGTCAGCCCCCATTTGATGTTTTCTCTTGCCCTTATGTCTTGGTGACCCCTATTTCCCTGAATGTACTGTCCTGGTGTAAAATAAATATTTAAGAACTCACACTTTCCAGTAATTCTCTATTCATGGCTTCTCTTGTCACCGGGAACTATTACTGATAAACTGTATTTATATAGTGCCAACAAATTAAGTGGCACTGTACAATAAATAGGGGTTACAGGTGACAGAACTGTCAGAAGACAGACAGAGTACAATGATAATGGGGGAGGGGAGGACCCTGACCAACAGAGCTTACAATCCTTGAAATTAGTAGGCGAGTGAGAGACGCGAGAAGAGACGGTACCATGAGCAGCTGGCAGCACTGGAGGTGAGGACCGAACACATCACATTTCAGGTACACAATACGACATTTATCTGGGCTCAGCCGGGGAGAGAAGACAGATGAGGAATCCACGGAGAGAGTCTCTGGGGAAGAGACAAAACAGTCACTGATTTCCAATACTACCACATGGCTGCACTGTATCACTGCTATACACACTATTATTATACATTTATATGACACTGACATATACTGCAGTATTGTAGAGAGATCACTGAGCCAGTCCCATCAGTCAATGTACAGAGGACCTGACACTCTAATGTCCCCTCCACAGTCACACACTATTATTATACATTTTTTTAGCTCTGACATATACCTCGGTGTTGTACACAGAACATTAGGACATTTTGTGATCTGTGGGGGATGGAGATCTGATCGCTGACTCACCACATTTTCCTCCGGTCAGGTCCACGAAGAACAGAGCCGATCTGGGGGAGAGATGAGAGTGAGATGACCTGAAATTACACCCCATTTCCCCTGGCCCGGCCTTTCTTACCTCCGGTTGGTGCAGTATTTGAGACCCATTCTGAAGGGGCTGTGCCACCACCCGACAAACACAACGCCGGTGTCATCCGGGGACCAGAAGGCCTGACAGCAGGGAGAAGGATGGTGATAAATGGGGGGGTGAGGATTATGGGGGAAGGGTGATGGTGGGGGAGGGGCCGGGGGCCTCTCACCTGTCCAGGTGATACGTGTTCGGGGATCCCCTCTAGGAAGGAGATATTACAGCTCTCGATGTCCAGCACACACAGCACCGGGGTGCTCTTATTCACTAATGCTTCTCCCCAATCTTCATGCAGCACAAACTGATCCCCCTGCAGGAAAGACAGAAACCTCTATAACTATGAGGCTGGCAGATCTCAGGTTGCACAATCTGCCGCCCCACACTCATCATTGTCACTTCTCACCTTAACAACCTTCCCAGCCCCATCGTCATCGTCATCCGTGGAGGCAGAAGCTTCAAAAAATGATTTTGCCTTCGGCCTCTTCTTCTCTGCAATATACAGCAAGTGAGACTCGGAGTGCGACCAGGACAGACAGCCGAACTGCTCTGCAGGGACAGACGGAAAATGTAAGAAACAGACGGTAAAGGGGAACAGAACACAGACACCCCCCCCCCCCCATGTGTCTGCCCTATTGTTTTTGCGTAAAAATCTCACTCACCGTCCTCATACACCTTCCCGTGTTTGTCCAGCGCTGTTAGGTTGATGCTCTTCACCTTGCGGTTCTTCTCCCAGACCTGGAGAGAGGATGACAGTTATCCTGCCAATGATTGGACAGTCTGCCTGGGAGTTACTGGGAGCCTTTGCAGGTCCCAGTAACTGCCCCCAGGGGCAACCCCCCCTCCTTCCCACCTACCAGGAGCCAAATGTGAATCAAAGTACCCACCCTCTCTCCTTCCCACCCCTAAGTTCTGGGTGTCTCCCCCCCCCCCTTCCCACCTCCAGGAATTGGGTGTCGTCCCCCTTCTTATTCTTCGTCTCTCGTAGGACAGCTTTCAGGGCACCAGATGGGGATTCATTGCTGAGCAGCCTGTAAATGGAGGAAATGGTTAGCAGGGGCCCCATTCTCACTTCCTTATTTAGCGGCAACATATTACGCAGCGTTGTACAATACATAAGGGGTACTTACTCTCCTTTTATCTCGCTACCATTCCCGCAGGCCCCAGCATAAACCACACAATTATTATCATGGAAGATGATGTATTGGCGGCAAAACTTCACCTGCTCGCTGCGATCCAAATCCCTCTGCGCCCATTCTGCAGAAAGAACCGACCAATCAGAGACATCACAGTGACAGCAGCTGCCATCCAATTGGCTGGTATGATTGTTCTGCATCCCCACCCCAACACCAAAAATCCTGCCAGCTGGTTGGACATTGACCAGGGAAGCCAGGCACTCAGATCAACAAAGCCGACAGCGATCAATGTTTAGACGGAGACTTTCAAGGACACTGTGTGCCCCCCATAAGAAACAACCCCCCCCCCCATTAAAAAGGACAGCTGTATACCCCCCCATAGATATCTCCCTCAACCCAAACAATATCTTTATACCCCCCCCCGGTATTTGCCCCCTCACCTGTGAATATGTTGCTGTATTTGCCCCTCACCTGTGTAGATGTTGCTGTATTTGCCCCCATACTGGGTGGTGACTTCTGGCCCTATGGAGACCCCACTCAGCGATGGGAATTGGCTGAGGTCCCTGTAGAGGGCAGCGATGTCCTTGGGGTTTCTGATGAGCTGAAACAAGCACATGTGGGGTTATTGCATTCAGAACCAACCATTACACAGAACCCGGGGCTGCCATTTAAGGTGGAGGGGATTCCACAACGCACCAGAACTGCGCTCTGAGCCAGGGGGTGCCATCACCTGCAGGCGCTATTACCCGGCAGAGTCCTCCTCTTCTAGCTGTACTTTACTGGAGGGCGAGTAGGTGCTTTCACCTTTGCATGGCGGTGTGGTATGCAAATCAGCCATCTTACTCTGGGGCAGAATGACTGACAGATGGCAGCTCTCCAAATCCCCTATAGAGGCAGCAAGATAGAGCGCTGGGGAGTTGGGACAAAAATGAGGAGGGGTCTCTGGGCAGAATATCAGCCCCATATACCATCAAGTGCATCCCCTGTGGAGCTCTGCCATGGAGGTTGCAGGGTACAGGGGGTCAGGGCACTGAGGTGGTTATGGATACAACCAACGATTGTCTCTGCGCTGGGAGGGGAACTCAGGAAAGTTTTCAGAAAGCCATGTACAGCGCCCTGCCAGATCCTCCCACAGGCGAACTCCACCTACACTGCATAGAGAAGTACAGAGACCCAGTGTTAAGAATAGGTGGTTGGGGTCACGTGACCAGATAAACCTTCACCCAGCCAGGCGCTGCCCTGACCATTCTATGGTGTCACAGGGCACAGACAAGAGTAACATATTATGGTGTGGGGTGGGAGTTTCCTCATTGACACACAACCCGACCCCTGGGACCATGCTGGGAGTTGCTGTCCCCCTCACACTAATGACATCTCACCTGCGCCGCCGCCATGACTGACACTGAGTGACGTTGGCCCCGCCCAGAGTTCTCAGTCCTGTCCGAGTACGCAGATTGGCCTGGTCACTGACTGTAGGTGGGGCGCTGTTCTCAGTCATGTGACCTAGAACGCCTACCAGCTGTTCTTTTATTTCTATGGAGATAAAGAGACGCCAAATCAGGTGACTGTTTGGTGGCCATATTGGATAAGGGCTAGGGATGTATTTTAGCGAGAGAAGAAAAGGCGCCGCCATGTTCGTTGAGGGCAGATGAGATTGAATGAGGTAAATCGGAGATTAGCCCCATTTATCGTCACAATTACCATAAGAGGGCGGCTCTACCGGGAACCGACAACTCTCTTTGATCACATTAGCCTCCTCCCTGCATACAGGTCACTGGAGGGTCCTTCACTGCCCCCCTGGACCCACACATCAGATAGCCCTTCACTGCCCCAGGAGGTCTTCTGAGGTGTAAGACATCAGTTTTAGGTGGAGTGACCCTTTATGTCTGCCCCTTTCCAGGTGTCATGGCTCAGGATTCGGCTCCATGCACCATCCGAGCGCCGGTCCCACTGCAGCTGGGGGATGGGAAGTCTGAGCTGGGCCGCCCGGGGGTCTACGTCATTGATGTCACCTTCCCCAAACCTCTGATTGTCAACGTAAGTAGAACCCCACCCAAACCTGGAAAACCCTACCCAAACCTGGGGGTCATATAATGTGCAAAGGAAGAGACCCCCCCCCCCCCCGCCATTGTCAATGACATCACAAAACTGTCAGACAACACATTTGGGGTTCATTGATTCCCCTTTTATCAGGGCTCATGAGAGGAGGGGGGGTAAGTTTATATCGGGGGTGCTCGTGTGCAGATGTAGCCAATGGTGGGTCCTTGTTTATTGGGTGTGGCCTCTCTATGATTGGAGGCCCTAGTGGTCAATCTGATGAATAGGCACCTGAAATATGTGGCTTTCTGAGGCTTTGCATTCAAGGCAGTGTCTGTTTCTCTCGCAGGAAATCTCCTTTAAGAATTTCTATACAGCGTTCCTAACGGTGAGGATCCAGCAGAGGAGCTCCACACACCCCAGGAATAAAAGATGGCGGACGTGTGTCAGGGACCTGCAGCTGATGCCCAACCCCCACACTGAGGACAGTGCCCAGGAATACGTGTCGCTCCATGAAAACCAGGTGAGAACAGAGATCCTGCCATGTTAGGGCCCCCATTTGTTATAGGTGGAGTGTGGAGCAGTTCCCCCCCCCCCCTCCATGTAAAATTCTCCACCCTATAGGGGAACTCCAGCTAAAATATCTCTTTACACACCAGGGTGATATTGTTATCTGCAGCCTTGGGGCTGTCCCTGTCCTTCAATAGGTGAATGTGATTCTCTCTCTGCAGATGCTCTGCGCTACAGACCATGTCATCTCCATGCGTCTCTTCCTGCGGCAGCCGTCCCCGGTCTGGACAACTTTCAGCATAGAGGATCTCCAGATCAATCCAAATGGCCGACAGGTAATGAGGGAGGGTGGGGCAGCTCCACACCTTTGTGTCCCGGGGGGTCGCATTGCTGATCTCTGGAGTCACTTTCGGCATCATTTGACATCTTGGGGTGTCACAGCTCATCTCGCCTTTTTCTGTTTTTTTTTTTTGTCCTACAGAGACCCCAGAAGGGGTTTTCCTGGTGGCTGAATCATCTGCCCCCAAAGGAGCAACTCCGGAGCCTAAGCAAGGTGAGCATCCTCATTGGTGGGATCTGTACTTCAAGAGTCAGTGGGGACAGCAGAGGACCATATATTGACCTGGGTGTGGTACCTGGCTCATATGTGGCCAGTGATAGTATCCTATCGGTGTCCCCGCCCTCTTATGTGTGTCCCCCCCTCCACGGATTTTCTCCATCTTATGCTCCTCCCCTCTTGTCACCAGAAGAAGTGTTGGAAGATTTCCTTATATCAGTTGTGAGTGGAGGAATAAATGATGCCCTCCCCATCCGCTGATTGGTGGTTGGCCCACATTTCACACCCCTGTTGTCTATCCGTATTCCAGAGTCTTCCCAATCCTGAACGGGTGTCCAGTGAGGTGCAGCAGATGTGGGTGCTAACAGAAGTGATGCGATCCAATCAGAGCTCAGCCAGTGTTGGCCGGTTCGATGTGAGTATCTCAATGCTGCCTCTCCCCCTCCAGTACTCTGGGTGTCAGCCATGCCCCATCATAGCCACACCTCCACCATAGCACACCCTTTATCTCAAGCACCCCCCACAGAGGCCTATTGCAGAGGAGAGTAAAGGATGCGTTGGTCCAGAGAGGGAACCCTTACCACCAGTGCTGATACATACTGATGTGCACTGAATCTCATATATCATTCTATGGACACAACAGGAGGCTGGGCAATAATATTGGAGAATGATTTGTATTACACAAGGGAAGACCCTCTCTAGTCAGAAGTGTAACTCACCAGAGGAGCTCATATCTTGACTACAGGAGCCCCTCCACTTAGTGATATTGGAGGTGATCTAAGGCCAGCTATCAAGGATAACAGCTCATGCCAAAGCTCTGGTCAGCCAATTAAACTGCTCAGCACGCACATGCACGTTTTGCTTCAATTCTCCACCACCAGGGGGTGTAGGGAAGCCAGTTCACAGAGTGTGTATAGTCAGTCCCATCCTTCTGCTGCTCCCACCTCACATATTTACCTATCACAGCTGTCACAAGTGTCATTTACAGGAATCTGACCAGTCATTGAAGTGTTTTTACACACTGTTCATATTTATCCCCTGATTATCCTCATTTACCCCAATTAACCCTTATTACCCCCTTCACCCCTATTATTTCTATTTTTCTGATCATTACTATTTAAAGTTTTGTTTATTTTTTTGTTGTCGGATATTTTTATATTTATTAGTAGCCAGCGTTGGGTCCCCGGGGTTTGGTGATGTCTGGGTAACATCTTGCTGATTTAGGCAGGGTTGGGTGAAAGCTGAAAGGGTTGATATTCCCACCTCCCCCGCAGGGTCATGTGACTATCATCACCATCCCTGGAGGGTTTCATTCTTTGCATTCTTCCTCCAGGTGGACGGCTGCTATGATATGAATCTGCTGTCATACACCTGAGCGCTGGGCAGCGTTCTGAATGAGAGGAGCCTCAGTGAAGGAACTGGATACCTGATGATAATTGGATGGATGGCTTGGATCTCCCGTGGCGTCCCTAATGAGTCATAAGATTCAAACTGTGAACATGAGACTGTGAGATTTTTATTAGTTTAGGGGCCTTATAACAAGGTCATCCTCCAGTCATTTTCTGTTATGACTCAACATGTCCATCAGGAGATTGCTCCAGACCAGAGGAGTCAGTGCCCCCGCATTAAACTGTGTCACTGCTTTGCCCCCTATTATATATTCATCAGTCCTATGGCATGGCTCCGCCCTCTATGGTACCTGCAGATAAGTTGTGACCTGGCCCCTCCCTCTATGGACTCGCAGAGGTCAGATTGCAGCTTCCCTCACCCCCTGTGTGTTTTTTGGAATAAATAAATCCCCTCCTCTCACCCTCTTGTTTTTTTCTATATGATTGTGTGTGGAGCCTCAGGATTGCCTCATGTCAGAGTGGTTTGAGGTGGAGGACAGAGCATTCCACATACACGCTGAGATCTGTCACCTGACACATCATGTGACTGGAGGAAGAGTGTGAGGGATACTCTGGAAAACCCCACCGGGTGTAGTGACTGCAGGTGTGGCCATATCTCCTAGACCCCCACAGCCAACAATTGTCTTTAATAACCAATCCACCCTGTAAATGTGCTGCTCCTCCACTGTCCAATCACATACACTGTCCAAGCACAGATTGGGGGTGGAGCAATGACACCCTTTTTTTTATTTATTCAGTAGGAATGGTTTGTTTATCACTAAGGGGGAGGACCATACAGCAGGTGCAGAAACCTACCTGATGATCGGACACACCCCTACGTATAAGATGTGTTGGTGACACGCCCCTGAGGTATCAGGTTTAAACGTCTTCAGGTGACACAATGGTCCATAACCTCATTGATTACACAGGTCAACAAAAGATTAGTTCTGATAATCATCAGAAATCATAGGACTTCTAAATCAGTTCTTTCGAGCAGATTTCAGATCTGTTTTCAGTTTTTCCCTAACACGTACAGTTTCTGAGTTATAATTACTATTATATTTAACATTGTATGTGCATGTATTTTGTATTAAAAGTAAGCACCATTGAAGTGAATGTTAATACATCTTCAGTGTGAAGTAAAATAAGGCACACTGTGGTATAGATCTACTGAACAGTGTCGGTCAGGTACCATTATTTCTTCAGAAATGCCTAGACTATGATTTTCTTGTGCACTCTTTGAATTGTCGTGGTACAGCATCCAGCAGTAGTCATCCATCATACTTGATATCCCAAATTCCTTGTTACTCTGATCAGTCCATCCATAATCAGAACCCAAAGCACTTCCATTTAAACAACAGGCAAGGTCACGTTGGGACCCTGGTCACATGCCAAAATCTTAAATGCAATGGGAATTAATCCAGGGACTTGACACAGGAATTGGAACAGATTTGGACATACTATTTTACTCTGCCACTTCCATCTCCTGCTTTTGGACTGATTTATCCACCTGGACTCCAACACATTCTCTTCTGCTGCTACCATTCTAAACTGGTATTTCATCAAACCATCTCTTCGACTGAATCATCATCCTGCACTCCTGGAACTCGGCAAGTTTACAAGCCTCACTTGAACCCATTTTATTGGACTGCTTCTCTTGGACTTCAGTTTGCTACATTGTTTATTGTAGGCATATGGTTCCCAATTATCTGTAAAAATGTATTATTCATCCTGCTCTCTCTTTGTTGACACTACTCCCTGCCCTCCCCAGTCTGATAACTCATTGCCCCTGATTCATCATATTCAGAACATTTCCAGGTCCTGTCACTTTCACCTACGCAACATCTCCAAAATCTGCCCCTACCTGTCCCCTGAGACCACCAAACTCCTTGTACATGCTCTTATCATTTCTCGTCTGGACTACTATAACATCCTTTTCTCTGGTATTCCACTAACCCGACTCTCTCCTCTACAATCTATGTACAGTGCTTATGTTTAAGCCTTGAAGCAAGAAGTTCTGCTTTGTCTTTGAAGAGATTTAGATCACAAATGAGATCATTCAGCTCTGCTTGTGTAAAGGTCTCAGGTTCTGAATCTTCATCGGCCAAGTTCAGGATCAGATGTTTTGGGGTTGTAACTGGCTGCAACTCCAGCGCATTCCTCATAACCTTCGTCTACAGAAGCAAGTCCATCATGTGGCGGTACCGGAACTGGCAATAAATTATCATAAAAGAGGAGAGAAGAGGAGGAAGAGGTGTCTGGTGAAGGAAGAGGTAAAAGAAGAAGAGATGATTGGGTGAAGGAAACAGAAGAATGAGGGATGGAGGGAGAGGTAGAAAAAAAAAAATAAAAGAGAGGAGAGAGAGATAGGGATTAGGGAAAAAGGGGGTGAAAAAGAAAAGAGAAGAAAAAGAGGGGAGTGAAATAAAGAAAGAGAGAAGAAGAGAGGTAGGAGAAAGAGTGGGAGTAACAGGGGTGAAAGAAACAGGGTTCTACAGAAACAAGAGAGAAAGAGGGGGTGAAAGAGAAAAGAGAGAAAAACAAGGAGAAATAGGGGAGAAGGGGGAAAGAAAACAAGAGAGTGAGAGAGAGAGGGAGGATAGAGAGTGAAAATGAAAAAAGTATTATAAGTAAGATATAAGACATATGTAGTTGTTGCAGTTAGTGCAGTCTCTAACCCTAAAAAAAAAGAAAACTTTTGTTATATGTTGTAATATGTTAGGGCTATTTATAACTATTTTCACACAATATATATTAATCTGCATCACAGAAACTAGATGTGCTAGGGAAAAACGGAACACAGATTCAGTCACACAAAAACTGCATCATAAATACTACAAAGCCCACATAAAATTATATCTGATGAAAATGACAAGTTGACCTGTGTTATCTGCTTCACCTCTCGCAGCTGCACTAATAATGGTAAAGTCATGATGATCTCCTCTAGGATACTAGATGGAGGTGACATTCAGGTGGAGACACCTAACCACAGGTTCACTTTAAGGGTCAGTACAACCATGCCAGAAATTGGGATAGAAATCTAAAAATTTACCACCTTTGCCTCCCCCCCGCGTCTGAATGTTGGTGCAGCTAAAGAACATGGCACTGATTATTGCCCCCCCTTTCCCCGCACTACACCCTCCTCCCCGATCTCTGTGAACAGCTCCGAGCCCTCCATAGCCGATGATTTACAGCTGAGCCCGGGCACTTAATGCGCATGTGCAGCACTGTAGGGGGGTGTATCGCCTCATGCGCAGTGCTGAGAGGTGTAGACGATGCAGAGGGTTGTGTGCGCGGCTGTTCGGGGGGTGATCCGGCGGCAGAAGAGGGGGTACAGCGGGGGGCAACAGGTAATTACTAAATTATCATTACTCTGTGATTATTGTGTTTTGTGTGCCGTCATAGCTCCAACATGAGCCGTATTGTATAGTGTTTGTTGTATATCACCGATATCTGCAGGTGTACAATCTCTGATTTCAAATCATCTCCGTGCTTCTGTGTGACCGAAATCTGCACAAATATTATTATATTGTGTCACAACAACTGTGTATTGCCATAGCACTGACATGAGCAGGAGCGCAGCTGTGCATATTATTCCTCTAAATGATTGCATGTTTCTATGTCACTAACATGTGCAGAAGCGCAGTGCCATCACCTCTTCATTCCTCATTTCCGTGTTTCATCAGTCATGTGACCTCATAGTGCTGACCTGTGCACTGGAGTTGCTCTCTGTATTATATTATCTCTATATTATAAATGTATTACTCTGAAGCAATAGATCATGTGACCCCATAGCACCAACATGTGCAGGAGCGTCGCTGAAGTACCCCCCCCCCCCCCTGTACTATTTCTGCACTGCTCTCGGCGCTCAACTCTGTTGGCGATTGCCGGAACCATCATAATATTGGGGAGACCAGGAAT